>NW_006408538.1:25150514-25169806 GCF_000296735.1 Chrysochloris asiatica | reverse complement strand
GGGGAAGGAGGAGAAGAAGGGGAGCCGAGAAGAGGGGTGGACGAGAAGGCCACTTCATCTATTTATTATGATGCCAGTTGTAGCGTCGGTCTCGTGTGTGGAGAGCAGACTGTATTTTATGTTTTAATCCTCCAAGCTGTGTGTGTGGGCTGAGGATAATTACATTGAAAAATGTGTATAATATGCGGAAGGTTCTCTTCCTGGCAAGGAGGCCTTTTCCTTCTCAGCTCACAAGGTGCCCGTAATTGGGAGTGCAGTGGGCGCCAGGCCGGCCTCCTTCCTCTGTTATAGGGGCGTCCTGGGCAGTCAGAAGAGCAGGCCAGACACCTTCCCCAGGCCCCCAGCCGGCCTGCAGCCCAGGAGGACGACGGGCAAGATACAAATTCTAGTCCTGATTGCTTTCTTGGCCACAACAGCAGCCTTGGGCTGCGTGGAAGAATGCTGGAGAGGATGAGGAACTGCTGGAGACTCTGCTCTGTGTGCTGGGCTGTCTGCACAACACGTGCACACAAACACATGCACACACACACACACACACTAGTGCACTCACGTTACCCCACACACACCTACTCACACACATAATAGATAGGTGTACGGCACACACACTACATTCATACCTGTACACACCCAGTATACACTGATACTCTCACACACAAAATTCAGACAGATACTCATTCATACTTAATACATGCATGTGTATGCATGCAAGCTCACAGGCTACCTACTAATGGCATACATACACACATTTGTATAAACACATGTATTATGTACACTCTTACCTTGTGCACACATACATGTGCACACATTCACACACATGGTCTGTGCACAAATGCACACATGCAGGCACACATACCTGGCACCTCATATACACACTCACACCCAAGACTCTGAAACCTGCATGTGCAAACACAGCATTCACAAAGATTCCCACATTGCTGCCCATCGACATACCTTTGTTCACTCACACTTCTGAATTCCCTCCCACATACATCCTCATGTATTCACACACATGACACAACACACACACACCACACTGCCGCTGGGGGACTATTGTCTAGTGGTATAGGAAATATTGTCAGTTTTAATTTGGATTTTTTTTTTAAAGATAGAAATTGACATGTGCCTTTCCGAAAAGGCCCTGACCATTCTAGTTCTAAGTGTTTGTTTTGAAGTACCTGTTTTTTGAGGGAGTGCAACTGTGTGTAGTCATTTAATGTGTGCAGGCTTCCCTTTGGCTCATGCAGACGACTGCAGAACCAAAGGAAAAAAGAACACCCCAACCAACCAAGGTGCCAATTAGCCGCTCTTCCCCTGGGTGGGCCGGTGTGCCAATGGGAGAAAATCCATCGGGTGGACAGCACGGTCCCCAAAAAGCCTGACCGTGATGAATAGGGCTGCTGGCTCCCTTGGGATGTGGCTGGTTATTCTGTAGGAAATTGAATTTCTTGGTACTTTAGAGAATGTGCTAATAAGCACTAATGTTTGCCTGGGAAGACTGGGGTGGACGTGGGCCTGGGCAACAGCTGGGTCAACTTCCATTTCTGCTGCTGGACTCCTGGATCCTCCACTCCTCATTCTCTGTGGTTCCAACAACCAGCCTCATAGGGTGAAGCGGCCTAGCACAGTCTTCTCCCCTGCCCCTGACCCTGGTTTCCACACTCTGGCTTAGGACCTGCTTGTCTCTCTCCTAAGAGGCTAGGTTAACCTCACATGTCCTCCTGGCCTCTTGTCTTTGGCCCAGCATCCAAACCTTCCATGTGTAGAAGCCCCTGAGACAGACTGTGGTTTGCAGAATTTAGCTAGAACCTCTCAGCCGGGTGCTGACGGTTTCCCCTCTGTGGCCTACCTCTGTGTAAAACTTCGTCTTCTGCTAGCTAGTTCTCATTGGTTTTGAACTGCTTTCAAGTCAGCCCTTGCACGATGGATGAAATGCTGCCCAGTGGTGGGTCATCCCCATGACTAGTGGAGACTGAACATTGTGATCACACGCTGTTTTCAGAAGTAGATGGCTGGTCATTCATCCTAGTCAGCCTACATTTGGGCACTGTGCAATGTCACCGTCACTGAGAGGCGGGTGGTGGTTACTCTTGAGGTATGTTGGCTGGAAATGCAACCCAGGTCTCCCGCATGAAAGGAATGAATTCTCTCACAGAATTTCCAGTGTCCCCTCTATTTGTCTACTTGTTAGTTGCAATCAGGCCTGTCTTCTGAGATACTTCTGGGTGGGTTCGAACCACCAACCTTTTGGCTCCAAGTGGAGCAGTTAACTATTTGGACCTCCTAGGAACTCATATCTTAAGTCCAATTCCTATCCCTTTCCCCGAGAGTCACTGTTCCCTGATGTCACTGTGTCCCTGTCCCTTGGCTCCCCTCCTCTCCACCAGGCAGTTGGAGAATACTGTGTTGTGAAGTGTCATTGAGTCAGTTCCAACTTATAGTGACCCTGTATAAGGTTTTTGAGGATCGACTGGTGAGTTTTAACTGCTGACCTTGCAGTCACTAGTCCAGTGCTTATCCTACAGTGCCATACCACCCTCTATTAGCTCCCATGGCTGTGGTCCCCTGGAGAGAGGGGATCTACGAGGCCTCAAAGATTGGGTTTCCTGTAGCTGCTCTGTGTTGTCCCCCATTCCTTTCCCCCTTATCTGCTCTGCTCTAGGCACAGTTGTGTTACGTGCCATGGAGTCATAGCAACCCTGTATAGGGAATCTGAAGCTTTGGATCTTTTCAGGAGCAAAAAACCTCATCTTTTCCCCATCAAGCGACTAGTGGGCTCGAACTGCAGACCTTGGTCATCCTCAAATGCTCTAGGCACACTGAGCACAGGGCCTTTGCACTTGCTCTTTATGTACCTGGAAAATTCCTCCAGGTTCCCACATGACTCATTCCTCACCTTGCTTGGGCATTTCTGAAATGATCCCTTGAAAACTCTTCCCTGGCCACTTTGTTTAAAATTGCACCCACCTCTCCGTTCTCCCCTTCCATAGCCCCTGGCTTCAGTCTTCACTTCATGGGGGTCCTTGGTTTCATTTGTTTTCTTCAATGCTCTATTTCTCTCTCTCTGCATAGGGTCAGGTACTTACAGGTGGTCCTACAAGTGTGTATTAAGAAAAATCAATGCAAAGCACCATAGAGCCCCCAGTGCCCACTGGCCTTCCAAGCCCATCTCCTGGAAGGTGGGTTCTCAGATCCATCTTACACCAGAAAAGGAGGCCAGTGTTTCTCCCTCTGTACTACAGCATGGGTGGACACTTCCTGCTATAAGATCATCCAGGTTATTATTTGTTGTTGTTAGGTGACATCGAGTCAGTAATGACTCATAGCGACCCTATGCACAACAGAAGGAAACACTGCCTGAACCTGGGCCAACCTCACAACCTTTGCCACGCTTGAACCCATTGATGCTGCCACTTGGCCAATCCATCTCTCTGGGGGGTCTTCCTCTTTTTCTCTGACCCTCCACCCTACCAAACACGATATCCTTCTCCAGCAACTGGTCCCTCCTGACAATATGTCCAAAGTATGAGAGACAAGTTTGGCCATCTTGGCCTCCAAGGAGCACTCGTGCCTGCATTTCTTCCAAAACGGATCTATTGGTTCTTTTGGCAGTCCATGGCACTTTCAATATTCTTCTCCAACACCATAACTTAAAAGCATCAACTCTTCTATGGTCTTCCTTAGTCACTGTCCATCTTTCGCAGGCATATGAGGCTATTGAAAATACCATGGCTTGGGATTATAGACCATGTTATTTTTTTTAATTGAATACATTTATCATGCATTGACAAGTATGTTACATGCATTATCTGATTTGGTATTCACAAAAACCCAGTGAAGTTGGCACTGTTTGACAGATGAAAAAACAGGCTCAGAGAGGTGACATGGTATGCCCTAGGTCACACGGCCTGCACTCTTCTCTCTTTCTGCTAGCCCTCACCACCTGAGCTGTTCACAGAAATCTCTGGATGGTACTCTCTGTTTCTTCCTATTATTGTTAAGTGTCATCCAGTTAGTTCCAACCCATAGCGACCCTATATAGGGTTTGCAAGGAGCAGCTGGTGAACTTGAACCTTGCAGTTCAAATGGCTTTACAGTCTGGTGCATTAACCTACAGTGCCATACCTTGGCTAGCACTTAATGGTCAGCTTCAAATCAGATCATGTCTGGAATTCGAATCACAAACAAGACCTGGATTGACAGCTGAGGAAGTATGGCCACACGTGCCTGGGGGAATTTGTTCCCACTGAGAGAATGTCTCACTTGGAGGGTTTCTGGTCCAGCACTTCTTGGCTCTGTGACTTTGAGCGTATTTCTTAACTCTCTGAGACTCTGCATCCAGGTCTGTTAAATGGGGCGAGGGTAGTCACCTCTAGAGTAGTCATGAAATAGCATGTTGCTGTAGCAAAGGGCCTGAGTGCAGTTTAGACTCGTCCTAGCCTCCAAACCATATTTTTAGAAAGACTTTCTGAAGTTCCTGACTCAGGACAGCCCACAGCACCAAATCATGCCTCCACCTGTGCCCAGGATCACTTTGTTTTATTAGGGAGCCATTCTGTCCTGAAGATCCATGTGTATACTTAAAGTGGGCACCTTTGCAGCTACCTTTTAGGTCCCTGACCTTTGAAGTGGGTTCTGGGTTTCGGGAGGACCCCACAAGCATCCTGAAGGAGGGATGCACAAGCTGGTGGTAGGATTAACCATGGAACCCAAAACAATGGGAGGTATATCCAGGATGAGATCCAGGGCAGGCAAGAAGCAGCAGGGAAAGCTGGACTGTGTGGCGGGGGACAGAAAAAGGCCCCCATTCACTGGGAAGAGGTGTAGGGTCCAGGGAATGAAAGCTAGGGTCAGTGAAACCTCTCTGCTCCCAATCCCTGGGGCATTTCCATGCCACAGCCTCTCTCCACCATGGTGCAAACAAAGCCAGAGGTGCGGCTGCAGACATTGCACTTGGCTGGGAAACAGGGGCCGTCTGTACCTTTCAATGCTCTCTTCTCATTAATCTTGTACCTCTGCAGTCCTTCTGAAGAGTGCCCTCACAGCGCCTCATTCATTATAGCTCTAATAACAGCGGCAGGCATTAAAGCGCCAGACTGCCAGGGAGCTGGCCTGTGCAGCTGCAGAAAGCCAATCCCTTTTTAAATACATTTACACAGCAATAAATAAAAGCAGTCTCAGTTTACCTCTTTATTAAACTCTATTTGCTCGTTGGAGTTAAGGGCCGCATTTGTGTCTTGCTATTCAAATTTATTCGTGCGCGTCTCCTAGGCTGGCCACATTTCTTCCAGCATGCAATAGTGGTGGCTGAGGCTTAACGGGGTCTTTCATCACCAAGCAGCCCTCATTAAGGGCTCGACTTCAGGCTCCTGGGCTCAATTTGCCCACCACAAAGGCCATTCCCATTATCCAGAAGGAAAGACGAAGGCAGAGAACTGTTACACCCTGATTAGTGTCCTCAGCAATCTGCTATTTGGTGTTCTGGGCTGATGAGAGTCCCCCAGACTAGTCCCCTGAAAGGATGACCGCATCTTATGCACCCCTTTTGGGTCGTCACAAAGTATACATACAATTAGCAGCATCAAGTCTCTGAGTAAGCATGGAGCCTGCTCAGCCTGATTTTGACCTTGAATATTTTCTTAACATCTGGCTTTATTTCAAGTGGAACTTCTTCAAAGAACCAATGCAACTGTTCTGTGTTTCAGTATATACCAGTTGGGAAGGTTTCTCCCATATGATACATCTTGACTGTACCCCTTATGCACCTTTTCTTCCTTCATATACAGGTCCACAAGTTCAGTTTCTTTCCACTGCCTGCGCCTTAGAATGCTGGCCTATTTGAGGACCCTGGACTCCCTGACCTGGTTAAGCACACTTGTGGCCTTTCAGGGAGCTCCTGGATGCTTTTGTCCTTTGGATTTTAGTAACTGCAAACCTCACGGTAAGCAAGTGGCTCCAGATGCTGAGTGGCCATAAATGAAGAGTTAGAAAGAACAGGGCTCTTGGGACAGATGTGGAAACAGTTTTCCAGCAGCAGAATGGGGACAAGGTGCAGAAGGATCACATGTGGGTGCCTGGGTGTGTGGTATCTAACCCTCTGGAGATCCAGCAGTGAATGAACTGCTCCCCAACTCAACTGGGGTGCTCAAACTTGCCAACAGTCACTGCAGTGGTCCCCTGGACAGCACTTCTAAAGGTCATTGTCTGAACCACTTGGAGTCCCAGCTGGAATCCAGATCCCACATTACTCCAGGCCAGCTGCCATGCCTTCTTTGGAAAAAAGAGTCCAGGATGACTTTGAACCCTGGGTTTCTAACTGTGCCTTTGCAGGCAAATTCTATCCCCTCTCTGAATCTCTGTTCCCATGTTCCTGTAGGATTGTTCCATGCCTCTCAGTTACCATGTTCTGCAGGACTAGACACATAGGAGAGACATGCAGCACCCAGTACCCAGAGGTTCCCCAACAGTAAACACTGACTTGATTCCCTTTCTTCATTTCAGTCAACAGGTCATGGGAGGGAGTCATTTATTTTAAGCTCATGAATAAAAGAGACAGCACATCCCTTGATAGGTAGTATCAGAATACTGACTTTGCTGCTTGGTGCTGGGTGGGTCTCAGCTGTGTTACTCACCTTTGTTTCCCAGAGTAGGATCTATTGACCTCATAATGGCTCTAAATTCCTTTCCCTTTCTCTGCTGAGAAATCCAAGTACAAACTTTCTGCAGTTTCCCCTACCCCAGGTTTGAATTTGGCTAATAAAACATAAATATATATTTTTTAATCTGAGAGTGTGGGAGGGGTTTTCTGGAGAAGATTTGGGAGGCAAATCTTTGATTGTGGTGATGGGGTCATGTGTGTATACATATGCCAAAACTCATTAAATCGTATGTTTTAAACATGTGCAGTTTATTGCTGGCCAGTTATACCACAATAGAGCTATTTAAAGAAAGCTGACAGGGGTTCTGGGAAAGATTTGCTTTTCCAATCAAACGGACCATCATGGTAGGTACCTGTAGGCGTCCTTCTTCCTTGCCTGGAATGCAGATGTGATGTCTGAAGCGCAGATGGGCATCTCATAACCAGCAGTGACGAAATACATCAGAAAGGCCAAGAGAATTCCTGAGATGTTGATTCTAAATCAGACCAGCAGTCACCTTCTTGTAACGGGAGAAAAATAAACACCTGTTTGTTTGAATTCGTGTAAGTGAGGCTCTGGGTTTCATGTAGTACAAAACCTTCCTACATACACAGAGGTACTCAATTAGCATTTCTGGACAAATAAATGGGTGAGATGAGCAATAGCTTCAGGCTGGAGTGATCAGGAAGGCTTCTCTGGGGGGTGGGGGGGCTGGGATTAGAGGGGGCCCAGGAAAGATGAGTGGGGTCTGGGCCGGAAGAGACAGAGGATGGGGCCAGCAAGGGGCCCTCATCCCCGATAAACCCTCCCCCCAGCAGAGGCAGCCTTCATCCCCTCCCTCCACCTTGCCTAATAAGCCATCCCATACTTTGCTTTCCTCCCCACATTATTCTTTTTTCCAGTGGCAGAAAATTACAGCTGACAAGTGGCAATTGATCTCTTCACATTATTTGGAAGCAATTATATTGAAATAGGAAACAATGCTTCCAGGAAAGGGCCCGATAACCAAGTCGAACACAAATCTCTCTGGAAGACAGACAGGGGAGGCCAATTTACACTGCACAGATACTGATCAAATCCCCTTCCTCTGAAATTGTGGTTAATTATTGCCTGGAAGTCTTGGAAGGAAACTTCTGTTTAAGCCCAAGATGCAGAGGACAGGCAGTCCAAGACTGTCAGGGTACCCCTAGAAGGGAGCCGTTAGCCCCCACACAACAACAAGGGCTCTGTGAACTCATCTGGACACATAAAACCAGCTTGTACAGAAAAGAGGACAGTTGACTCTTCAAACGGAGTCCTGGTGTGGCGCTTTAGGATAAGCACTTGACCATAGGTTGGTTTGAACAGCAAGGTCGGTGGTTCAAACTCACCAGGCACTCCTCGGAAACCATATATAGGGTCACTATGAGTCGGAACCAACTCGACAGCACTTAACAACAACAACAAACTTGAGAGAAGCTTGTTGGCGTTGCACACTGGGAACAGACTGCTGGGGTCCATCCTGACTGGTGTTCTGGAGGTCTCTCTTTCTCGTTCATCTCAGCCTAAAAGCTGTGCTGAAACCTGTCCAACATCATAACAACATACAAGCCCCCACTGACAGTTGTATTGGCCAAGAATTGAACAAGGATTCCCTCACGGAAGGCAAGAATTCTGCTTAAACCAGTTGCTATCGGACTGATTCCAATTCATGAGGACCCCACATATGTCAGAGTAGAATTGAACTGGCTGTAATCTTTCACAAGTGGATGGATGATCAGACCTTTCTTCTGGGTTGCCGATGGGTAGATTTAAATCTCCAACTTTTCAGTTAGCAGCGTAGCATTTAACAGCTCCACACAGAACCTTTTGAAGTGTTGATTATCAAAAACACAAAATCAAGCCCATTGTCATGGAGTGGATTCTGACTCCCACCCACCCACTATAGGAGGCCTGAGACTGTAAATCTTTGTGGGAGCAGATAAACTCATCTTTCTCCCGTGGAGCATCGGGCAGATTTGAACCACCAACCTTGTGGTTAGCAGTTCAATGCCTCACTCACAGGATCACCAGGACTCCTAGTTGTCATTGTATGCTGTTGAGTTGATCCGAGGCTGCAAATCCTTAGGGGAGCAGAAAGCCTCATCTTTCTCCCACACAGTAGCTGGTGAATTTGAACTGCTGACCTTGCAGCTAGCAGCCTGGACCAAAACCCAATATGCCCCCAGGGCTCCTGAACCACTGTTTTGTTGTTAAATGTTTGCCTAGTCAGTTCTGACGGACAGTGACACTGCCCTAGGAGTGCTGGTGGGTTTGAACCACTGACCTTGTGGTTAACGTTCTACTTAGAACTCTTTAAAACAGGAGTGGGGAACCTTTTCATAACATCATTCATTGTTGTTGTTGTTAAGTGCAGTTGAGTCTATTCCAACCCATAGCAACCCTGTATAGGGTTTCCTGTGGGAAAGGAGCAGCTGGTGAGCTTGCACCATTGACCTTTCAGTTCAAACAACTTTGCAGTCTGACTCATTAGCCCACAGCGCCACACCAGGTCATACAAAATTATCAATGTAAAAAATTGGCTTACTATATTTGGTCAAACATTTGATTAACTCACCCTTAATGTGATGGTTGGAGCCTTGGTGTGGCAATGTGGGTTAATGCGTTGGACTGTAAAAACGGTTTGAACCACAAGATCGACAGTTCAAGCTTACCAGCTGCTCTTTGGAAACCCTACACAGGGTTGCTATGGGTAAGAACCGACTCGACAATACTTAACAACAAAAACAATGTGATGGTTGGAGTCCTACTGTGGCGCTGTGGGTTAATGCACTGGATTGCAAAGTCAGTTTGAACGGCAAGGTCAGTGGTTCAAGCTCACCAGCTGCTCCTGGTAAACTTTATACAGGGTCACCATGGGTCATAATTGACTTGATGGTACTTAACAACAACAACAATATGATAGTTGCAGTCCTGGTTTGGCTCTGTGGATTAATGTGCTGGGTTGCAAGGTCAATTTGAGCCACAAAGTTGGGAGTTCAAGATCACCAGCCACTCCTCTGAAACCCTATATAGAGTCGCAATGAGTTGGAATCGACTCCATGGCACTTAACAACAACAAACAACAATGTGATGGTTGGAAGTTCAGTTACCTTGGCAGGGCCAAACCAAATGATTTCATGGGTCTTATACAAGGAGCTCTGGTAGCGTAGTGGTTACGAATCGGGCTGCGAACCTTAAGGTCAGCGGTTCGAAACTACCAGCCGCTCCGCGGGAGAAAGATGAGGCTTTCTACTCCCGTAAAGATTTACACCCTCGGGAACCCTGTACAGGGTCGCTATGGGTCGGACCCGACTCGATGGCACTTAACAACAACAACAACAACATACAACCATGGGCCGGGTGATCACTACCCCTACTTTAAAAGAACTGCAGACTCCTGTAGACCCTCAATGTTGACTTCAATTGCTGTATCTCATTATTACTGAAATCTGTACAAACCAAAGCTAGGAATAATTTTCCTTTTTTTCATATGTTATATACAGTGAGATTTCAATTTTTTATTCCATCAGTTCCTGGTGCCTTGTTGATGGCACCTGACAACAACAACAACAATACAGTGAGAAATAAAAATATACTGCTAGATTAAAAAATAAACTATAAAACCTGCAAAAGTAAATTAGTTAGATCAATTTCATGTGAAAAATTATATGATCTTTGCTGCACCTAAATCAACACCTGAATCCAATGAGAGCCACTGCAGCCTAGCTGGCTTCGAGCTTCTCGGAACCTGGTAGTTCTGAGCAGCGTGAATGGTGTTTCGCACCACAGTTCTCTTCTGGAACCTCTGCGAGCATCCGGGCACACAGCACGCCGCAGTTCCATCTGGCCTCCACTTGCTGAGGGGCATCCCTGCATTTGGCTTCATTCTGTGCTCTATAAACACTAACATGTTACCATCGCTGTCACAACACAATGTGGGTCTCAGTCGTGATTGCCCAGTAGACTCACTCGGGACGACTAACTGCCCAGCACTCAGGCTGCACCCAGGCCACTGAATTAGCATCTTTTGAAATGTTCCGTTGGTAATTCCAATGCACCTCCAAGTGGAGAACCAATTATGGAGATCAGGATCTCCAGAGCCACATGGAAAATAGGCTAGAATGCAGAATGTTGGGCTCTGTTCCCAGAGTTTCAGAATCAGCAGGTCTAGAATGGAGGCCGAGACTATACCATTGTAATAGGTTCCCAGATGATGCTGAAGCCGGCTGCATTTAGTGGTTTGTCGTACAGAAGGGAACACCGTCTGGTCCTGGGCCACCTTCACATTCATTGTGATGTTTGAGTCCCTTATTGTTGCCTCATGCCAATTCTTCTCATTAGGGGTCTTCCTGTTGTTCACTGACACTTCGCTTTACCAATCATGATGTCCCATCTGATAATATGTCTGAAGCATAAAATACAAAGTCTGTATTTCATGCTTCAGACAAGAAGCATTTTGGCTGTACTTCTGACTTAGATTTGTTTGTTCTTCTGGCAGTCCCTGGTACCTTTAATATTCTCCTCCAACACCATAACTCAAATTCATCAATTCTTCTACAGCCTTCCTTAGTCACTGTCCAGCTTTCATATGCATATAAGGCTATTAAAATACCATGGTCTGGATCAGGCGCACCTTAGTCCTCAAACTGACATATCTTGGTACTTGAACACTTTAGAGAGTTCTTATGTTGCAGATTTGCCTAATGCAATATGTTGTTTGATTTCTTATGTAGGAGGCTTCTGTGAGTGTTGATAGTGGGTCCAGGCAAAATGAAGTCTTTCACAAGTTCAATCTTTTGCACATTTATCATGTTGCTTTTTAGTGGTCAATGGCGAGGGTTTTTGTTTTCTTTACATTGAAGTACAACCCATACTGAAGGCTGTGACCTTTGACCTTCATCAGTAGATATTGTAAGTCCTCTTCGTTTTCAGCAATCAAGGTTGCACCATCAGCACATCGCACGTTGATAATGAGTCTTCCTCCAAATCTAATGCAATGTTCTTCTTTATAGAACCCAGTTTGTTGAAAGATTACAGTTTGTATTCCATCAATTCCCAGAGCCTGAAATGAGAAATAAAATTTAGGCATTGTCTGGTGGCTTCAGGAGAAAAGCTTAGCATCCAGTGATTGGGGTTTGGGGCCCAGTGCTTCTGTTTGTTGGCTGTGTGACCTTTGGCAAGGTGCTTATTGTTGTTGTTGTTAAGTGCCATCGAGTTGGATCCGACCCAGAGTGACCCTGTACAGGGTTTCCAAGGAGCAGCTGGTGAGCTTGAACTGCCAACCTTGCAGTTCAAATGGCTTTGCAGTCTAGCGCATTAACCTACAGCGCCACACCAGGACTCCAAGGTGCTTATTAGCAGCACTAACTAGTTGACAGCGTTGTTAGGGGCCTGCAGTGTACCCCGGGACTGTTGTTTAACTGCTCAGAGTCCTGGTGTGCTGCTGCAGGATAATGCTCTGGACCCCAACGTCACTTTCAGTCTCAAGGTCATCAGTTCAAATCCACCAGCCGCTTCTTGGAAACCCTATACAAGGTTGCTATGAGTCAGAGGGAGTCCTGGTGTGGCGCTGTGGGTTAATGCGTGGACTGCAAAGTCCGTTTGAAGCACAAGGTCAGAGGGTCAAGCTCACCAGCTGCTCCTCGGAAACCCTATACAGGGTTTCTATGGGTCAGAACTGACTCAACGGCACTTAATAACAACATCAGGTACTAAATGGAGTCCTCGTGTAGGATGAGCACTGGATCATAAGGTCAGTTTGAATCTAAAGGTCAGGAGTTCAAATCCACTAGCCACTCCTTGAAATACTATACCAGGTCTTATGAGTAGGAACACACTTAGTGGCACAGAATAACAACGGCAGGCTCTAAATGACCTGTTTTGTATATTACATTACATTTTCAGAGGTAGTGGGTCACCCGTGAAGTGTTTACAAAGGAACCGACCACACAAATCTGTCTCTTGTTTCTGGGTTTGTTGTTGGTAAGAGCCATCGAGTTGGTTCCGATCATAACGACCCTGCATAGGTTTTACACCGTGCGCCTGGTGAGTTTGAACCACTTGCAGTTAGCAGTCCAATGCTCAACCTACAACACCACGCCAGGACTTCCATGGTTAGGGAGAGCTTTTTAAAAGGGAACTGTCTGTCTTTGCAGTGTAGTGAGGGGTCCCTTGCAGTTGCAAAACTGAAAAAATAATCAGAATTTCAGAGATAGTTGTTAGTTGTTAGTTGTTGTTGTGGAATGCCATCGAGTCAGTTCTGACCCATAGCAATCCTGTATAGGGTTTCCGAGGAGCAGCTAGTGAGCTTGAACCACTGACCATTTGCAGTTAAATGGCTTTGCAGTTTGGCACATTAACCCACAGCGCCACACCAGAAATGCAGTTGTGAGGAGTTTAGAAACAAACATGATATGTTCAATCTCCCAACACTGTAGTTCCTCTTCATTAGCTGCCCTCAAGAAGAAACACAGTTATTTAGGGAGCCTGACAATTGCAGGGGAAAGTAATTTTTTAAAGATGAGTAAAAGCAGAAATAGCATATGCTTAGTAAAGGTGTCATGGTGTGGTGCCGTGGGTTAATATGCTGGATTGCAAGATTGGTTTGAATTGCAAGTTCGGCGGTTCAAGCTTACCAGCCAGCCGCTCCTTGAAAACCCTATAAAAGGGGTGGCTATGGGTTGGAACCAACTCGACGACATTTAACAACCACAGCGAGTAAAGGAAAGCATTAGTAGGAAGACTCCAGGGCTGTTGGCCATTGCAGTCTCTGTTGTCTGCCACACTCCTTGTCTGTCATAATTCTCCACCAGGATGCTACAGGGTCAGCCCTGCTCTCTCTAAACTATCAACTCCTTGCAGGCCGATTGGGCCTTTACCTCAGTTGCTTCTCAGGTCCTAGTACTGTGCCTGATGTATAACTGATGTTAGATGCAGACTAAATGACTAAGTGAATGAATGAAATGCATAAAGACTTTTAAAAGACAGTCCTGCATAGCACAGTTTAATTCCAAGGCCAAGAATTTGCCAGCACATCAACCTTACTAACACTAGCAAAGAAAAGGGCGTTTATGAGAAACCAAGAGGGATCTTGGAAAACCAAGTAATCGGCCACCTCAGCAGCTGATGAAAGTCAGTTGAAGGGAACAATTTGTAGTGTCTACACAAACTGATGGATTTTGAGTTAGTTGTAACATGTGAGAAGACCAAAAAAAGAGAAAAATGTTGGTGTCGCTATGGACAACTCAATGAAGAAGTCAAAATACAGTGGCAGACTTCAGAATTAAGATGTTCAGCTTTACTGAAGAAAGGAGGAAGGAGATGGATATTATTTGAATGTCTGCAAGGAAAGTCCACTGAGAGAGGGGGCTTGGAGAAAGGCAAGGGGTATGTAAGATTATCTCCTACCAAGGACACCTGGAGCCCAAGCCAGAGGGGAGCAGCAGGTTCAAAGAGCATTCGTCTTTTGGGAAAACGGAAAAAAGAGTAGGGAGTGGGGAGAGGCCAAATTAGGAGCTAGTATTTATCTTATTCCATTTGGCAGAAGCCAACAGCCACTCAGAATGAAAGGTTCCAAATTTAAGGCAGAAAGAAGGAAATTGCTTTTTCTGGGCCATGTCTAATTAACCCTTGGAGCAACACAGCAATTTTGTTTCGCTGTGACTTCTCACTCAGGAAGCCTCAAAAATAAAGATTAAATATGGGATGTTCATGAGCAGCCATTCTCTTCAGAATGGAACTTGTAAGAGGCCATCAATTCTCATGCCCAAGGGAGTCAATTGGGGCCAAACAGAACAACTTTGCTCTTGCCATATCCTACATGTACAATTAGATGCATTTAAGAGAACAAATCTGTCTTCGGAACTTTTGCCTGTGGTTATCATTGGGAAAAATGATATGAAAAATCCACTGTAAATCCTGACCTTTCTCCAAACAAGAAAGAGTTCCCCTGGTCTCCTGTAACCTCTGACCTTGATTCTCCCAAAACAAGACCTTGGAAATAGTCAGTGAGTTTCTTAAAGTCATCCCTCTTTCCCGAGTTTCTTGAAACTGATTTCTTAAATTGTTGGAAAAGTTCCTTGAAGACAAAAACAGGAAAAAAGAAAAAAATTCTAAGCTCATAGGTGACCAATTACCCTGGACGAACGCCCATTTGGAAGTCTTCTTAAATAAGCTACACAACTGGTTGTCTACTGAATGCTTAAACACACATGATGACTCAACTTTCAGGTGAAAGGTCTGCTTTGGCTTCTAGTATAAAATAGCTAGCTGCATTAGCATCACAGGCAGAGAATAACACAATCTGATCTCCACCTTGAATATGCTAAATGCCCTCATTATTCAAAAGGCATGCAAACTGGCCAGGTGCTCTGTTTAAATGAGACACTGTGCAAGCCAGCTGCATAAGAATCAATGACAGTTACTCTTCAATTTAAGCAGATTAGTCTTACAGAATGTCTAATTTCCAGAGATGATAAAGATGAAGCTATGTATGAGGCCCTTTTTGCAGAAAATGATCTCTAAGATCTCGTATACCTTGAATATCCTTGGTGGTGGTGGTGGGCCATTGAGTGGATTCTGACTCATAGTGACCCTCTACAGGGTTTCTGAGGCTGTAAATCTTTACGGGAGCAGAAAGCCTCATCTTTCTCACAAGGAACAGCTGGAATCGCTGATAGACTGTCTAAATCTTCAGGTTATGTGGATGTACTCCATATCTAAGAAAGTGGCCTCTAGTAGTGAGGTTAGATATTGCACCCTAGCTCAAGTAGACATGTTTAGAGAGTGTTGTTAGGTGCCATCCAGTGGGTACCAACTCAAAGCAACCCTATGCTCAATAGAATGAAACACTGCCCAATCCTGGGCTAACCTCACAATTTTGCCACACTTGAGCCTATTGATGCTGCCATTTTGCCAATCCATCTCCCTTGGGTTCTTCTACTTTCACTGTCCAAAGTAGGAGAGATGAAGTCTGGCCATCCTGGCCTCCAAGGAACACTATGGCTGTACTTCTTCCAACACAGATCTGTTGGTTCTTTTGGCAGCCCATGGTACTTTCAATATTCTCCTCCAACACTATAACTCAAATGCATCAATTCTTCTGTGGTCTTCCTTATTCACTGTCCAGCTTTTGCATGCATATGAAGGTATTGAAAATACCGTGGCTTGGGTCAGGCCCACCTTAGTCCTCAAGCTGACGTCTTTGCTCTTCAACACTTTAAGAAGGTCTTGTGCAGCAGATTTGCCTAATGCAATACGTCGTTTGATTTCTTGGCTACTTCAGTGAGTGTTTATGGTTGATCCTAGAAGAATGAAGTCCTTGACAACTTCAATCTTTTCTCCATTGATAAGAATGGTGTTTATTGGTCCAGTGGTGAGGATTTTTGTTTTCTTTACATTGAGATGCAATCCATATCGAAGGCTGTGCTCTTTGATCTTCATCAGTAAGTATTTTAAGTCCTCTTCACTTTCAGCAAGCAAAGTTGTGTCATCTGCATATCACAGATTGTTAATGAGTCTTCCTCCAATCCTGATGCCACATTTTTCTTCATAGAACCCAGCTTCTCAGATTATTTGCTCGGCATACAGGTTGAATAAGTATGGTGAAAGAATACAACCCTTTCTTAATTTTAAACCATTCAGTGTTCCCATGTTCTGTTCGAACAACTGCCTCTTGGTCCATGTTCAGATTCCTCACGAGCACAATTAAGTGTTCTGGAATATTCATGCTTCGCAATGTTGTCCATAGCTTATCATGATTCACACAATCAAAGGCCTTTGTGTTTAGAGAATATTACACATGATATCCCTGGGTCGGTCAAAGGTTTATGTCAAAATCCTTGGCTGAGGATGGAGAGGAAAGCAACAGCTCAAATGATTGCGAAGGTACAGTCCTCAAATGAGAAAAGTACCAAGGCCTGTGGAGATCTGACAAGGTAGCCAAGCATCAACAGCACACCGGAACCCAACGATTACCACCTCGGCAGGCTAGGGAGAATGCATGCTGACACAAACTATTTCTTTACAAAATATTTTTGATTCAGTATTATGATATATGCAGCTTTGTAATGGAAACAATGGAAAAGAGATTTATTTTGTTATCTCCTCACAAACAACTTAATTTTTTTTTTTTTTTCTATTGCATGTAACAGTCACTTCAGGGGCATCCTCTGAGTTTTAAGGCCTACACATCCCCAGAGAACAATGGTGTAGAACTTTGAGCCAAAAGGATGAGGTATAAGTTACAGGAGCACAGAGTGTCAGAGTTGGCAGAGTTCTGGGAGGCCATCTTACCCAATTTCCCCATTGTATAAATGGAAAAACTGAGGTCTAGGAGCCCTGGTGTGGTGCTGATGGTTAATGTCCTGGACCGCAAGGTTGGTTTAAACCACAAGGTTGGTGGTTTAAGCCCATCAACTGCTCCTCAGAAGCCCTCTCTACAGGATTGCTATGAGTCAGAAACAACTTGACAGCACTTAACAACAGAGAGGATTGGTGATGTGCCCAGAGCCTTTGGGCAAGAAGCTTACAAAGATATTCACAGCTTATTACTACCAAATTCCTTATGATTTAATAGGTTAGTACCTGGATTTTCTAAAGAAGTTTCCATTTAAATAGTCTTTCCTATAATTCTTTCAAATTATTATTTCAGATTGGAAATCCTATTAATTCTTTAACAAATAATATATTTCAGATTACCTGGAAGGTTCATAAAATACAGCTATGCTAACATTAACAACCTTCGGAGCCAGAATAGCTAGACTTCGCCTCTCATACTTCAAACAGGTTAACAGGAGGGACCAGTCCCTAGAGAAGGACATCAAGCTTGGTAAAATGGAAGGTTAAGGAAAAAGAGGAAGACCCCAATGAGATGGATTGATACAGTGGCCTCAGCAATGCACTCAAACGTAACAACAACTGTAAGAATGGCTCAGGAACAGTCAGTGTTTCGTTCTGTTGTGTGTAAGGTCACTGTGGGTCAGAACTGACTTGATGGCACCTAACAACAGCAGCAATGACATTAACAACCAGTTGCCTTCAAGTTAGTTCCAACTCATGGCAACCCCATGTGTGTCAGAGGGGAACTGTGCTCCAGAGGTTTTCAATGACTGGAGTTTCCGAAGGAGATTCCACTCATGATGTCCCCAGGTATGTCAGAGTTGGTATGCACTCCACAAGGTTTTTAATGGCTGGTATTTCAGAAATAGTTCATCAGATGTTTTCTGAGGCATCTCTACATGGATTCGAACTTCTAACTATTTGGTTGGCAGTCAAGTGTGTTAACCTTTTGTTCCACCTACAGACTTCCTAGTAATATTACATCCAATAAGGAAGACCAAAGAAAAATTGATGCAGTTGAGTTATGGTGTTAGAGTAGAATATTGTAAGTACCATGGACTGTCAAAAGAGCAAATAGATCTGTGTGGGAAGAAGTACAGCCAGACTTCTGTACCGACCGGTCCCTCCTGACACTATGGCCAAACTTCATCTCTCATACTTCGGCCATATTGTCAGGAGGGACCAGTCACTGGAGAAGGATACCTTATTTGGTAAAGTAGAGGGTAGGAGAAAAAAAGGAAGACCCCCCAGTAAGATGGATTGGCACAGTGGCAGCATCAATGCACTCAAGCATAGCAATGATTGTGAAGTTGACCCAGGACCGGGCACTGCTTCACTCTGTTGTGCATAGGGTCATTATGAGTCAGTACCGACTCGATGGCACCTAACAACAACAACAACAACAACAACAACAACAATCATTTAAACCCAGACAACTGTCTGACCATGACAAGGTGCTCCTAGAAGGCTAGCAATTAAAGAGCCTAGTGGGAGGTGTTCATCCCAGCCTATCCTGAACACTTTCCCAGCAGAAGAAACAGATCCTACCACTCAGTCCTTAGGACTTCTTGTAGGTGAAGAGAACTTGCGTGCCCTTCAAGAGACAATTAGAGTGATCTGAAGGAAAACAGAATTAGAGGGAATGAGTCTCCATGGACTCAAGAGCTTCGTCCCTCCCCACATCCCTTATGTTTCTCATAACAGATCCTTTCTTTGAGCAGAACACCCCTCAATTAGCTCATAATTGCTGTCCATGACATATGAATTATGCATTGTGCAATACAAATTCAGGTTCTCTGGCAATGGACAAATTTCAATCTGTTGAAGGAATTGAAGTAATTACCAAAACAATCCCAGGAGACCTGGAGAAAATGAGCAGGGCCCTTCTTCCGCCATGCCTTTCCCTCTTGCAGCCCATCTTCACACCCACTTACCTCAGCTGGAATGAATAGTTGCTGTGTTTTGAGTGCCGAGCCCTGAGCTCACAGTTATCAGGCTTCATGATTTTGACTCTGTACGGTGCCCTGACACTGGGACTAGTACTTGGCCCATGACAGATTTAGGGTGCCATAAGATTGTTTCATATGCCAAGGATTGGGTGAGGTTCGCCTTCATGTTATAGATGAAAAAGAGGGTAGAGGGTTCATTTAAACAAGTGGCCAATGTCTTGACAGAGGCTGGCTTAAAGTTACATACAAATAGATAAAGGAGGCACTTAAGAAGACTTCAATATGTTAATTGCAAAGCAAATTACATTTATTGAAACTACTTTTTGAGAACCACTAAAGAAAGGTATAT
>NW_006408538.1:25146286-25149980 GCF_000296735.1 Chrysochloris asiatica | reverse complement strand
ATAAGCATTAAAATCACATTTCTTTTCATATACTTAAATATATGCATACTCATTCTAAACAATCTACCCTTTCATACAATGCATGAGATTATTTTAAGTCAGTTAGCCAAATGATGTGTACATAGATAAATTGTTGTTATTGTGAAGTGTCGTTGAGTTGGTTCCAACTTATAACAACTCTGTGTAGGGTTTCTGAGGAGTGGCTGGTGAGTTTGAACTGCAAACCTTGTGGTTTACACCACCTTTGCAGTCCAGTGCTTACCCCACAGTGCCACACATATAGCTGTATGGAATTCAGTGTCTCTGTAGGGTCACTATGAGTTCAAACTGACCTACCAGCAAAAACACTAACATCTATAGTTGAAGACAAAATGTGGTGGTCCCCCTGCTCCCTTCAACCCTTCAAAGAAATGCCCTCCCCTAACTTTTCCTCCCAATGGGGAAACACCAACATCCATTTGAAAGAATGTCCCCACAGTACCTGTCATTTGTAGAAACTGTCCCCTCAACTCCCACTAGTTAATTCTCATGTTTCCTTTCTTTTACAGCCTAAATATCACTTCCTCAAGGATGGCTCCCTGACTGCACCCTTGGTCTGTTTATTCTACTTCTGTGACAACCTGCTTGTGAAAGCATTGTCAGATGGGATGGATACTAAGTGGTTGTCAGTTACCAGATCAGATATGTATTAGGATCAGCTAGATCTTTAAAAGGTTGTTAATGTCTGGTTCTCCCACAAGACTGTAACTCTCACGAGGGCAAGAGTCATGCCTGTTAAGCTGATACTGTATTTCCAGCAGATAGCACAGACTGGTACAAAACAAAGCCAGTAAAGCCTGTGAAAGCCAGACACTGTGAGAGCTGGAAACTTTTCAGAGAAGGAAACTCTAAACATTTTCCACTAAAACAAGAAATAGAAGAGTGGTAAGTCTGTACCCAGTCAAAGGTGGAAACGTTTCAAGATGCAGAGAAATAGTCTTCCTCATTGAGTTCTGGCTTCACACTTTGGTGAGTGAGTGAGTGAATGAATGAATGAAATTCCATGCTAACATGTAGGTCTCAGCTGTCCAAGTTCTTCACCAATCCCATGAGCTCCTTAATTACCAGTTTAGGTGTCTCTTCTATTTAAACTTGGTCTCATCCTTCAAATTTGATACATAATCTGATATTTCTAATGTTGTCTTCTGCTCCCTCTCTTGACCACATCACTCACAGACAAATAACTAGCTAATACCTACCATCACAAACCACTCTTCATATACTCAGTCTGGCCTGCCCTCAACCATATTCCCTACTCATGGTAATAATGCTGTGAAACATAATTATTTATTACATACAAATAAAATCACTGACTTTTTAACTCCAAAGTTTCCTTAAAGAGAGCTTCATCTTTTGTCCAGTGCAGAAAGTAGGAATCCAACAAGAGTCATGAATTGCCCTTAGTCAGAGGGCAGGATAAAAAGGAAGTCTCTTCTAGGAGCCATTCTGTGTCAGCATGAATTTTTAAACGATATCTGTCCGGGATTTCTGACAAGATGACAGATTGACAGACTTGCTACACAGACCCGCTGCAACAAACCTGCAAAGATGGGAAAGACCAAATGAAACACATGCAGGCCCTGGAGCCCCTGAACTTCAGAGGAAGGGATGGAAAAGTAGATTGAATACTCCCTAGGAGAAGAGGCTGAAGAGGTGCAGAGTAAAAAGGAGACAGACAGGTGAACTGTATCAGCCAGCCAGATGCTGCGTGGCCATCTTGAACTTTGGGGGCAGGGGGGCTTTGGAGGCAGACAGTGGCCCGGAGGTGCAGATGCAACCAGCATCTGGCAGCGAGAATGGTGTGATTCTTTTTTGTTCCCCACACTTCCCTAGAGGCCACAGGTCAGGCCAGTCTCCATCCTTGTCCACTCCCAGCATAGCCCATGCTCTCTGGGTGAACGGAACCAGGCAGCTATGAGCCACATCAGTGTGAGTTGAGTGCTATCTGTACCATCCCAGTTCCGGGATTCAGGTGAGCCTGGCTCTAGACCTGCAGAACCAGTCGTGGCCAGCCCTGGACTAGCAGGAACTCTCTCATGGCTGACCACTCTATATATACCCTGCTAACCTCTGAGCTGGAAAGAACTTGATCCTAGCTAGCTTTGAGACCTGCACAGACGACTTCCAGATTGGGTACCCTGAACATAGAAAACACCTCTACCTATAGGAATTCCATCTAAGGGCAGAGACACCACCATCTCATCCCTCCCAATCTTGGCTGGCAAGAGTCTTCCAGAGCTGTTCCGTCTCTGGGTTAGACACCTGTCCTGGCTTTTCCTTACATTGTTTATGTTTGTTTCTTCTTCTTTTTCCTCCTCCTTTCTCTTCTCACCTCCCTCCTCACCTTCTTCTTTTTCCCTTCCATTGATTGTTTTTAATCCTTTCTAGCTCTGCTTTCATCTTTTCTTCTGTTTCTACTTTTCCTTTTTTTTTTTTTTTGTAGCTCTAGATTTTTCTTTGTTTTTCTTTGGTCTCCTTCTCTTCTTCCCTCTTCTTAATTATTTTTAGTGCTTTTTCTTTGTTTTTATTTTCTCTCTGATTTTCATCTTCTCTCTTCTTTTATTTCTTTTCCCTTCTTTTTGGTTCTTGTATACCTTGTTCTTGGTGCAGCCTGGTTTTGAAGTTTTTTGCTCCTGTTTTCTTTTCTTTTTTTCCATTGTTGATTGCTTGTTTGTTTCGCTTCCATTTATGTGTGTTGTGTTTTCTTTTTGCCCCACCTAGCAGAAGGCAGCAACCATGCCCATAAAGCTGAACCACTTCCGTAATCTCTATGGCAAGAGCCAATACCAGCTCCTGTACCATCTGATCAATGATCAACAGCAGCCACCACCAGCCAGACTCACCCTAAACAGCAAGGCACTAACGGCACTGATGAACTGTGCACTTACTTCCATTCTCTCCTTATACCCACCAGGAGACAGTTGAGGAGAGTCTAAGAACACAACAACGAAAAGTCAGTTGAATAGAAATACAGTATCACCACAAAGTCTCTGAGGCAGTAAAATGATATCTTTAAATTTCAAGTAAAATTTAAAAGTGATACAGGCTTGACAATTGTAAAGGACAAATAAATTCTAAAATGCTACTTAGTAGTCGTGGAGTCCTGGTGTGGCTCTGAGGGTTAATGCGCTGGACTGCAAAGTTGGTTTGAACCATAAGGTTTGTTGCTCAAGCTCACCACCCGCTCCTAGGAAACCCTATACTGGGTTGCTATGGGTCATAACCCACTTGATGGCACTTAACAACAACAACAACACTTAGTACTCATAGAAGTTTGTTGGCTGTTGGAAGTTTGCTTAACTTAAATCCTTACAGCAATGCTAAATGTGCCCATTTTACAGATGAAGAAACTGAGATTTGAACTGATCATAAAACTAGTAAGTTGAAAATTGAACTCAAACCTGTGTATCTCTAAGCCCTTTTTATCCTTTACTCTATTGAACCATGTTATTGTTGTTGTTAGGTGCCATCGAGTAGGTACCGACTCATAGCAGCCTTATGCACAGCATAACAAAACACTGCCCAGTCCTGGGCCAACCTCACCACTGTTGCCACACTTGAGTCCATTGATGCTGCCACTTGGCCAATCCATCTCGTTGGGGGTCTTCCTCTTTTTCTCTGACCCTCCATCTTACCAAACATGATATCCTTCTCC
>NW_006408538.1:25127268-25144551 GCF_000296735.1 Chrysochloris asiatica | reverse complement strand
CCACAACTCTTCTGGTCTTTGGTCTTTACTGTTTAATGTATCAAATCTGTTCTTCAGATGATCTCTAAATTCAGGTAGGATATTGAACCGTAAGCACAAGCAAACATTTTGTCACATATTCCTCTGACCTTATTAAACCATAGACTACTTGAAGGCAGGGATCATGATTTACTTATACTGGGTAACTCCAGCTCCTGGTTCAATACATTGGCACAGGGTAGGTCCTAAATAAACATCAAAAGAATGAGTAAATTAGTGCGAAAATGAGTAAATAAACAAAAGCTTGAAGCAGCAGTGAGCTCAGCATGTATTTCAGTGTAACACGGGTAAGAGAATAGAGTAGAATACACATTCATCTGAAAAATGCATAGAAGTCAAATATGAACACTTACCTCTGTAAGCTGAATTAATTTCTAGACAATGATTTGCTTGATTACGAGTGTTTGGACATAAAAATCTGGGTATGTCTTAGTGAAGCAGCCTGAATATGGGCGTGATTGCCATGATGTGTTACCCTCTAAATTAGAATGTGAACACGAAAGGAAGGGATGATGAAGGCACTCATATCCATTTTAGATAAATAGGTAGATATACACACATGGAAATATAAACATATGCACATATTTGTATGTGTGTGTACACACACGAGTGGGGGTAATAAACAGTTAATGCTGCTAGGGGTCCTGTTCATACAAGCACTGGTTCATTCCAGACAAAACATGCTTGAGCATGTCTCTGCAATCAGTGTATGATTGCAGACAAGTTCTCTCTGTCATACACTTGTCTTCATCTCGTTAGGGTGCCTTCTAAAAAGATACTAAAAAAATGAAAAAGCCTTGTCTGAAGATCACCTGGCTCAAGGAGCTAATCTGTTCAACTGTGTTTTGCACAACATGGAAGCTAATGAGACGATATTATGAAGAAAAAATTGTACCCAGAAATGTGTCTTAGATTGATCAACAGGATCCAGAGAGAAAAGTCCAATCAAAACAATGGCATGTGTCCAAGAGGATCTGTTGGATCACTTAAATTCAAGGCAGAGAGGTAGTTCAGAAAGTTATGGTGACTGTTTGGGGGGGAATTCCCAAGGGATAATCTTTTTTTTTCTTTAAACTTTTTATTGTGAATTGGGTGAAGGTTTACAGAGCAGATGATTAGTTTTACACTCAACAAATCATAGACTTGTTTTCAGCTCAGTGATTATAATCCCCTCAATGAACCATCACTTATCCTACGTCCATCCTGTGTTTCTTGTTTCTATTACGCCTTCTTTCCCAACCCTTCTGAACGATGTCCTTTGGATCTCAAATAGTTGACCACGCTATAGCATTCCTACCTCACGCGTGTTGTTGTTCCTGCTATGGATCTATCTATTACCTGACTGAAAATTGGGTTGCAGGCGTGAGTTCACTTACAGATCTGATAGGTAACTAATGGCCATTGTTTCGGAATTCCATCAGTCACTACCTATCAGTAAGCCTGGTCTTCTCTATGATTTTGAGTTTTGTTCCACATTTCCTTCCACTTTATCCAGGACCTTCTAATGTGATCCCTTCCATAGAAGCTGGGCGCCATCAAATTCTTCTGGTTTCAGGATTGTGGAAACTGATGTTCCTGTGGTCCACATTCCATCGGGCCAATTGTTTCCATGCGTACTCAATTCTCACCATTCTTCTTTCCTCCACATAGAGAGAAACCAATGGTTACGCCTTGGATGGCTGTTCATGAGCTTTTAAAATCCAGTCGCTCCTCACCAAAGCAGGACCCAGTACACAGACTTTGTGGACTATTCTGCCAATTAACCATGGTGTCCTAAAGGGGTAATCTTGATAGATCCTCTCAAAGGGCATAGAACAATCACAGGGACTTATTACAAAGACGTTCTAAGAAATTTGCAAACTGCACTAGTGAGAAAAAGCCAGAGAAGTTGTGATAAGGAAAGGCTATGCTCTTCAGGGGTGACGAGGGCTGTCCTAATGAGAATTTCATTGGGGAACCGTACCCCTTCTGCCCTACAGCTTTGAACTTGTCTCTACAGACTTCTTTTTGTTCCCAGAATTTAAAGAACATGATCTGAATGCCTATGCTGCCATGTTGATGGGACATAAATTGAAGAGTACAGAATTCTTTGGGGGAAGGCCTGTTGTTGTTATGTGCCATGGAGTTGGTTCCGACTCATAGCGACCCTGTACATGGTTTCCAAGGCTGTAAATCTTTACGGGAGCAGAAAGCCTCATCTTTCTCCCATGTAACAGCTGGTAGTTTCAAACTGCTGACCTTGAGGTTGGCAGCCCGACTCGTAACCACTATGCTACCAGAGCTCCTTTGGGGAAGGCTTAGAGAGATGTAAACACCCCCTTTAGAAGTATATAAACCTAGATGAAGGAGATGTTGGGAAACAATAGCTTCACATTTTGATATTTTTATTGAAGAAAGGTTCAAGTTCACCAGCTGCTCCTCAGAAACCCTATACAGGGCCACTATGGGTCACAACTGATTTGACACATAACAACATGTGTGTGTGTGTGTGTGTGTGTGTGCCATCGAGTCAGTTCCAAATCATTGTTATTGTCACTGTTAAGTGCCATGGAGTCGACTCCAACTCATAGTGACCCTGTACAGGGTTTCCGAGGCTATAAATCTTTACGGGAGCAAAAAGCCTCATCTTTCTCCTGTGGAACCACTGGTAGTTTCAAACTGCTGACCCTGAGATTAGCAGCCCAATTTGTAACCACTACACTACCAGAGCTCCTTAGTCCCAACTCATCATGACTCTGCATAGGGTTTCTGAGAAGCGGCTGGTGAATCTGAACCACCCACCTCATGGTTAAAATGAACTTGCAGTCCAGTGCCTTAACCCACAGCATTACAACAGGAGCTCTGGTAGTGTAGTGGTTACGAGTCAGGCTGATTACCTCAAGATAAGCAGTTCAAAACTACCAACAGTTCTGCCGGAGAAAGAAGAGGCTTTCTGATCCTGTAAAGATTTGGAGCAGCTGGTGAACTCTGACCCCCGACCTTGTGGATCTCACCTCAGTGCTGATCCTACAGCACCACACTAGGAGCCTATGTGTGGGTGTGTGGGTGTGTGGGTGTCGGGTGTGGGATGCACAGTGGCTCTGTAGGCTGAGGAGCACTTGGTGGGAACAGAAAGCCTCATCTTTCTCCCACCAGCCATTGAGTTGGAGAAAGATGAAGCTTTCTGTTCCCACAAGGATTTACAGCCCTGGAAACTCTGTACAGGGTTGCTATAAGTCAGAACCCACTCAAAGGCACTTAACAATAATGGCAACATGTGTTGAGGCTATAAATCTTTGTGGGAGCAGAAAGCTTCATCTTTCTCCCATGAAGTTGCTAGTGGGTTTGAACTGATGATCTTGTGGTTCAAAGTCCAATGTTTATCTTATAGTCACTGCACTCTGTATACACGTGTGCATGTGTGTGTGTTGTGGTAGTTCTTGATCATATGCTATCTCTTGAAATGGTTGAACAGTTCTGTTTGGTACAATAACTCTGTGTATTCTTTCCATCTTCTTTTGGCGCTTTCTGAATCTTCCAATAGTTTGTCCATTGTTGTTGTTAAAGTGTCACTGAGTTGATTCTGATGCATGGTGACCCTGTACAGATTTCTTTGCAGTCCAGTGCTTATCCTACAGTACCACACCAGGAGTCCATAGAAGCCTTCAATATTGCAAGTCGAGGTGTGAATTTTTTTCTTCAGTTCCCTCAGCTTGAGAAATGCTGAGCATGTTCTTCCCTTTTGGCTTTCTAACTCCAAGTCTTTACACATTTTGGTATAATAAATACTTAGCTGTGTCTTCTTGAGCTTCCTTTTGAAATTTTCTGTTCCACTGTTTTACTTCTTCATTTCTTCCATTCATTTTAGCTTCTCTACCATCAAAGCAAGTTTCAGATTCTCTGTTGACATTCATTTTGTTTTTCTCTTTTATAAATAAATAAAATTATATGTTGTTTATGACCATTGACTCAGCTCCCAACTCTAGTGACACTGTGCCAAGCAGAACAAAAAGCTACCCCCAATCCTGTGTCACCCCCATGATTGTTTACAAGAGTGGATCATTGTGATCCATGGGGTTTTAATACAATATATTTTGAAAGTAGATCACCAAGATTTTCTTCATAGTCCATCTTAGTCTGGAAGCTTTGTTGAAACCTGGTCAGCCATCCTAACAGCACTCAAGCTTGCACTGATTCTGCATGAGGTGTCTTGGCCAAGAATTGAACCTGGGTCTCCAACTTTGCTCTCTTATAGAGAGAACTTTGGAATAGTTCACATGTCAAAGTTTCAGAAACTGTTGTTATAAATAGGTTTCTTAGGGAGAAACTCTGATTTCAACATAGGCTCTCATTTCTCATGGGTGAACTCTCCTGCCAGTCTAAGAGGAGTGGGTAAGTGTACTTCCAAGCAGATGTTAGCTTTAACTGGACTCTCCAACCCTAGTCCATGACCCTTCCTCACCCATGAACTGTTTTTCTGCCAACCAAGAGAAGCCTAGGAAACAAGAAACCAGAAGTGAGGACTCATGAACTGTACAACTATTCTAGTATATTCTCAAGTGCATTAAATAACAAAGAAGTTTTCCCAAATTTAATAAGAATTATATTGGAAGGAAAAAAGATTTGAGATCAAATAATCCTTAGAAGCACAGTAAATAGGTACGGCTTTTCTTGCAGGATTTATCAGAGCTTTTGATATTACAATGTGCACTGTAAGTCTCTAATTGGGATTTGATTAGTAATAATTTGAAAACATAATTAATCATGAAATATTCTGGTAAATGCTGTTTAAATAAGTAACTCACCAACAGAGTTTACAAGTGAATTGGTTCTTGGAGACTATCTTGTCCAAACAGCTCACTTTACAGAGGAATCAGAGTAAAATCCACTGGAATAAATCCACTTTCTCAACATTATTACTTGGATACTGACCTCCTCCCCAGCTGCGTTACATGGAAGGAAGAAAACATGCCATAAAGAATTAAGGAAATCACTAAACTTACCATTGAAACTTTGGGCAAGTCACTGGGCCTCAGTTCCTTTAGGTGTTAGATGAATATGGGGCATCTTTAGGTTGTCAGAAATTCAACAGAGGCACTCAGTCAGTTACTAGAATTCTCCCCTTGGCAGCCTGAGAAATAGGCGTCATGCTTTACATAAAAACGAATGCAAATATTCCACATGTGATATGCAAATGTTCAAGGCATTTTTTTTAAATGTTGAGTTTTGTCCTGGTCCCTAAGGGAACATATTAATGCAAAGTAAAACACCCGGCTCAATGCTATTGGTTTAGACCATGCCTGGCTCTCCCAGAGGGCTCTTCTCTTTTATAACCTAGTGTTAAACTTCATTAAATACAAATACTCTGGAGTTTTATCATCCTTTATAGAAACCTGTGCTTCAGAATTAGAGCCTCTCAAAGTCTGGTCATTTTAGAGAAGCAGAAATAGACCCTACAAGGGGAAGTGACTTGTCCAAGGTCGTGGTAGGAGCCAGGAAGATCCCAGCTCTCATTAAGCTAGCAAGGTCCAGACTGGACTTTCTCAGCATCGGCAGTGATTTCTTCATTTTCTTGGAAATTTAAATCTCAGCATGCTGAAATGGATTCTTTTTTACTTCTCTAAATCCAGAAAATCCAGAATGGGTGTTTTGTGCCACATGGACAATTTGACAGGTATTTTAGGGCTGGTGGTAAAAAGTCCAAGGTGGACAGAAACCTTCCTGCAGCCATGTAGGAGGGAAGAGCAGGTACCCAACTCCACGAGAAAGCTTTCTTTCTCGCGTGCACACTGTGGAGCAGGTGCCTGGCCACCATCCCAACCATGACACATATTTTGTGCAGATTCAAAACCAAACCAAAAGTCAGCCTCACTTCTCCGAGTGTATATCTTACGCAGTATCAGCGTAAAAGACGAGACATCTTGGATCCTTGCTCTGTGCTGCTCCCCAGGGGAGTGGCCTGGGCAGTGCTGTTAGCAGAGCTATGGCCAGCTGGGAGCTTGTCAGTAGGAACCCAGTGGTACTTCTTCTACTAGCTGGCTGCCTGAATCTGGACAAGTCATGTTCCCAACTTTCGGATCCTTCATCTGTCCTGAGACTGCTGGTCTTTGTATAAGATTTAAATTCAATATTGTAATCAAACATCCACTCTGATGTCTTACTGCTGCTCCACAGCTGGCTATGTTACATGCTGTAAAAGGAATAACATCCTTCTTTATCCTCAAGGAACAAACAGTATGCATTGGACTACTAACTTAAAAGTTTAACAGTGTTTATGCACCCAACTGCACAGTGGAAGAAAGTCCTGGCAATCAGGTTCATAAGATTGTTTGTTGCTATTAAGTTCCATTGAGTCACTTCTGACTCATAACAACCCTATATAGGAGTTCCGAGGACCGGTTGGTAAGTATGAACCACTGACCTTGTAGTTCAAACTGACCTTGTGGTCCAGTGCTTATCCCACAGTGCCACACCAAGAATCCTATATAAGATTATAGCCGAGAAAACCCTATGAGGCAGTTCTGCTCTGTGACATATGGCATTACGTAAATCAGAATAGACTCAGTGACAACAGGTTTGATTATTTTGGTTTGCCCTCATGGTGTCCACTCTAGGGGCCCACTCTCAAAAAGGACCCCTCCAGAGTGCTTGGCAAACAGCAAGGCAACTTTCAGGCAGAACGTCACAACTGGCACGGTGATGAGTTGTTTTTCTTGCTCCTGGGTTTTGCGGTGGTTGTGCTTGGGCAGATGAACTGATCAAGGGATTCTGTGAGCGCTTGTCTGGTCTGCTTGAACCAAGATCTGAAAGCCTGTCTGGTAAGTAGAGGATCCAATAGTCAGCTCCCTGAAACCATTTTTAAAAGAAGTCTTGGTGGCAGCTATTTCTCTCAACTGGCAGGTACCGGGCTCATCCTCCCAAAGCTGTGGGGCTTTCTGGCAGCTGTCAGGGACATTGTATGGCAGTGAACTTAGGCAGTGCTGAGCAGAGTAGGAGGGTGCCTTACTATGTAAAATCAGTGTAATCCCTCCATGCTGTTCCAGCGGGGCGACCAGCTAACTAGTGGGTCTTGAGAAGGCCCTGTCTGACTTTCTGCTGGAAAGACAGCTTGAAGGGACCATAGCCAATTGGTGTCAAGGCAATTCCACCTCATGTGACCTTTCCTAAGTAAAACTGTGCTCCACAGGGTTTTCATGCTGTGACCTTGTGAAAGCAGATAGATCTTTCTTCCAAGGTACCTCTGAGTGGGTTTGAACCACCAATCTTTCAGAAGTCTAATGCAAATTGTTTGCTCAACTCAGGAACTCAAGAAGCAATCATGTTGTTGTTGTTAGGTGGTATTGAGTCAGTTCTGGCTCATAGTGACCTAAGAAGCAATGCCCATACCTGTGCCAGCCTCACAATTGTTTTTGTGTTTGAGTTCATTGCTGCTGCCACTATGTCAGTCCATCTTGTTGGGATCTTCTTCTTTCACTGACCCTCCACTTTTCCAAGGTCTGGTCCATCCTGACAATACATCCAAGATAGATTCGATAGATTCTTCCAAGACAAATTTGTTTGTTCTTCTGGCAGTCCATGGTACTTTCAGTATTCTTCACCAACACCATAACCCAAATGCATCCTCTCTTCTATGATCTTCCTTTCCCACTGTCCAGCTTTCACATGCATATGAGGCTATTGAAAATACCATGGCTTAGATCAGGTGCACTTTAGTCTTCAAGGTGACATCTTTGCATTTTAGCATTTTAAAGATGCTTGTGTAGCAGATTTGCCTAATGCAATGCATCATTTAATTTCTTGACTACTACTTCCGTGAATGTTGACTATGGAGCCAAGCAAAATGAAATCTTTGACAACTTCCATCTTTTCTCAGTTTATCATAATGTTACTTCTTGTTCTAATTGTCAGGAATCAAAAAAGGAAGTTAAGTCTTATCTTCTCAGGAAGATAAAATGGCTTTGCTTGGTTCTATTGAGTTGATTTGGACTCATAGAGACCTTATATGATAGAGTAGAATTGCCCCATAGGCTTTTCTGAATTGTAATCTTTACAGGAAGAGATTACCAGGTCCTTTCTTCTGCGGAACTGCTCACTGGAGGGTCCAAATTACCAACCAATTAGTTATCAGCCAAATGTTTACACACTGCTACACTAAGGCTTCTTAAAATGATCATATAGTTACCCTCAGATGATGTTCCTAGAGTATGTTCTTCCCACCTGGAGTGTCTGCTCCTAAATCCAGGGAAGACCCTCTTCTGGGCTGTAGATGTCGCCTGGTTCATCTCTAATGTCAGAAAGGAGGAAACTAAGGCAGGAGGGCAAACAGAGAGGTCATGGCAGACCACAGTGCAGCCTTTCTAGGGTGCCCTAGGGTGAGCTCTCTGGACACCAGCCAGTAGGGGGAGCCACGTTTCATGACTAATATTCCCAGCACCCCCTGGCCAAACTACAAATCCAGAACCAAACAAAACACCAAAACGTTGTCATCGAGTTGAATCTGAGTCACAATGACCCTATAGGAGACAATGGCACTTCCCCCATAGGGTTTCCAAGACTGCTGCGGCACTGTAGGTTACTACCCTGGACTGCAAGATCAGTTTGAACCGCAAGGTCAGCGGTTCAAGCTCATCAGCCACTCCTCAGAAACCCTACACAGGGTCTCTATGGGTCAGTACTGACTTGACGGCACTTAACAACAACAAAAACCCTAATAGAAAGACTGCCACATCTTTCTTCCATAGAGAGGCTTGGTGGGCCTTTCAGTTAGCAGCAGAATGCTGTAAGTACTGTGCCGCCAAGGCTACTTGGTCAGTTGAGTTGAAAAGCTGGTGGTTCCAACTCATCCAGAGACATCTAGAAGAAGACAGGACCAGAACTGGTGATCTGCTGCAAAACAGTCAGAACCTTGGAAACCCTCTGGAGCACCTCTATGCTGCAGACACGGGGGCACCGCACCAGGGGTCACAATCTGTTGCTGGCAACTACCCTCAACAGGAGTGGGTTGAATCTCATGTGTGGCACCCATGATTTGCAGTACTAACTTTGCTCTTTTTTTGTGTTTCTGCTCTGCTCAACAGCCCCCAAACAGTGCCCCCTTGGATCTTTGGATACCATGAAAATGATTTCATCCTAGATAAAAATCCATGAAAATCAGGCGCCATCAAATTGACTCTGACTCTTAGTGTTTTGTGTGTGTGTCAGAGTATAACTGTGTTCCACAGGGTTTTCAGTGGCTGATTTTCCAGAAGTACATCATCAAGACTTTCTTCCCAGGCACTTCCGGTGGACTCAAACCTGTGACTTTTCAGTTAGCAACTGAGTGTATTAACTGCTTACACCACCCAGGGACACCTGAAGACATATGTTGTTATTATTGTTGTTATGTGCCGTGGAGTCGGTTCCGACTCATAGCGACCCTGGATTTCCGAGGCTGTAAATCTTTACGGGAGCAGAAAGCCTCATCTTTCTCCCGCAGAACAACTGGTAGTTTCGAACTGCCGACCTTGCGGTTCGCAGCCCGATTCGTTAACCACTAGGCTACCAGAGCTCCTTGAAGACATATAAGTTTTCCCTAAAGCTTGTACGAAAGTTTGTGATTCTTGACTCCAACAAGGACAGGCACAGCTCTTGGTATTGTTAGGTGCCATCGAGTTGAGAGTTAACAATGATTGGATTGTAAGGTTGGCACAGCAGCGGGCAGTGCTGTGTTCTGTTGCGCAGGTGGTTGTTGTTGTTAAGTGCCTTCGAGTCGGTTCCAACTCATAGCGACCCAGTATAGGGTTTCCAAGGAACGGCTGGTGGATTTGAACTGTCGACTTTGTGGTTCAAACTGGCATTGTGGTCCAGTGCTTATCCTACATCACCACACCTGTCTAAATTGTCAGGGCATTGGCACAACGGAGGGGTAGAGTTGGTAGTGGAGATGGGAGGATGCTATTAGCAGAGAAATGAGTCCAGGCTCCTTTGCAAACATTTATTGAGCGCTTACTATGTGCCTTCCAGAAGCAGCTCAGGCTCCCAGACGTCTAATCAGCACCCCATCTCAGTCCTCTCTGAATGTCAGCCTCCCAAACCCAAGCTTTGTGCTCACTCCCTTTCTTCCTTCCTCTCTTTCTTTCTTTCTTAAGCCACCAACAAAACTCTGACCTCTCCAGGCACACACAATGCCAGCAGTCACTCATGCATTAACAACCACCGGGCCCCAAAGGTCGTTTCTATGACAACCCTGGGGTCCTTAATGACCCTGGCAGGCCAATGATTTTGTTTTGTTTGAGAGTGAAGGAATAATAAGTCAGGCCTGCTAGCCCGGACTCTCAGCCCTCTCCCCTGGCCCCCCTTCACCGCCCGCACTGATATACTGTTCATTATCTGACTGCAGCATGAGCCCCAGAGACGGGGCGGCAGCCAGCTCTGAAAGACAAGAGCCTCGCTGCAGACAAAGAGTCGTAAAGGACCAGAGTGTGACTGCAGACAGGGCGACCAGGGCTTCATGAATCCCATCACCACCAGGAACAGGAGCAAGGGCCCTGGGCTCCTCCCTACCTGGAGTCTTAGGGCTCTGCCCTGAACTCTGAATCACTGCCCAGCTCCTTGGAAAGAGGAGTATACAGGCTGGGTTGGGAAGGAGGTTTTCTTTCAGCGCCACTCGCAATGGCAAGACCTCTTTATTTTAATGATGTGATGAGCTAGGCAATTAATGTGCAGCCCCAGCAGGTTTCTCAGGATCATCAGTAACTTTGGAGGCTGGGAGTGATCGCCCAGACAAAGCGGGCAGTGTGGCTTCCCCAGCGGACTCCTTGTCCATGGCCCATGGATCATCGGGGCGTTGCCCATCTTGGGTTTTCCCTGTTAGGTTTTCTGGTTCCACTCTGAGAAACTTCCTAGGGAGGAAGTTTCCATTGTCTTCCAATCCCCGGGCAAATGGGCCTGCAGCTTGTCTCATTAAGTTTCAAATGTGATCTTCATCAGACTGGGATTTTGCTAGCAGACACTTGGAATTATTTTTGTTGTGTGTGCACGGGCTGAAATCCCCAAGAATAAGTCATTATCCTCTTAAAAAACAAAACAAAACAAAAAACTCTGCTCCTACTGGCTGCCTGGTGGCCCAATCAGCGGCCTCATTTCCTAAGTGCTCCCTCACCTAATTAGCATTTTCATCTCTCCCAACCTGCCTAGGAGATAAACTCCGGGAGTCCACTCCCTGAAAGCACATTTTTTTGTGAGCTGTGTGCCTCAGCCTCTCCCCCAGAAACAAAAGGAACAGTTTGAAGAAGGGCAAAAAGGGGCGTATGATTTAGGCTCTCCTTGAATTGGATCTTAATCAAGGAGATGGACAAAGGGCTTCCGCTGTGGTGGGAGAGCCCAGGTAAGGAGTCCAGCAGGCAGCCCTGATCTTGAGCAAGGATATTTGGGCAAGCAACACAAATGTGATCCTGTTTTTAACAGGGATACAACCGCTCATCTGATGCCCTGCTCTGCCCTCAGTTTCCCATCTGCCGGTATCCACTACCCTCACAGTTATTGTTATATTTAAACCTATCTTTTCAGTCACGGTGTCAACCTTACTACACGATGAAATACTGTTAGCATCACCTGGGGGAGTCTTCTGCTCCGCAAAGTTTAGGAAGTACTGCAGTAGGTCTTTCAGGCCTTTGGCGTCTGCTGCCGAGAACTCCTTAACTACGACATTCTCTCTGTCCCCTCTGTGCACACCTTTTGCACATCCCAAGGGAGAAAAATGGTCAGCTAAGAATACAGGAGTCCTGGTGTGGCGCTATAGGATAAGCACTGGACTGCTAACCACAAGTTCTTAAGTTCAAATCCACCAGCCATTTCTCAGAAACCCTGTACAGGGTTGCTATGACTTGATGACACTTAACAACAGCAACAACAAGAATACAGGAGACCAAGTCTGACAGAGACTGTGGAACCCTGGAGACTGACCCTTAGGCATTCTCAAGCCTGGAACTGAGCTCGTCTCTGAGGCTCAACCTTCAGTCAAACAAGACAGACCTATACTGTGAATGGAAAGGCGCTCTGGTTATGAATCGGGCTGCGAACCTTAAGGTCATCAGTTTGAAACTATCAGCCACTCCGTGGGAGAAAGATGAGGCTTTCTGTTCCCATCAAGATTTACAGCCTTGGAAACCCTGTACAGGGTTGCTATGGGTCGGACCGACTTGACGGCACTTACCAAAATACTGTGAATGGAGTCCTGGTATGGCGCTGTGGGTTAATGCGCTGAACTGAAAAGTTAGTTTGAACCTCAAGGTCGGCAGTTCAAACTCACCAGTCTCTCCTCAGAAACCCTATACAAGGTCACTATGGGTCAGAACCAACTCGATGGCAGTTAACAATAACAACAACACCATACAGTGAGGAATGTACTAGGGAGGAATGTACTTCTCAGTAAAATCAACCAGAAGAGACCAAAAGGGCAACATCTGCCCCAAAACAAAGTTCAGAAGGCAGGAAGGTGCAGGAAAGGGAGAACCCAGAGAAAGTAGAAGAATGCTGAAGGGCTTGCAGCCAGTGCCTTGAGCACAATGAATACTGATCGCTGAATGGAAGACTAATTTGCGTGGTATACTTTCACAGCAAATTCAAAACAAAACAAAACAAAAAAGTACAGGAGATCAAGAGTGTGCGGTCATCCTTGAGACCTGGGGACTCATCTAGCACAAATCTCCCTCTAAAGTAGGAGAAAAGTTAAGCCATCCAGAGCAGTTGTTAGTGGCCACCAAGGTGGCTTTGAATCATGATGGCCTTGTGCCATCTTCATGATCATCTGTGTATTTGAAACCAGGGCTGCAGCCACTGTGTTCTTCTGAGGGCTTTCCAACCTAGGGGAATCATCTTCCAACACTCTATGGAGACGATTTCTACACCATTTCCTTTGGCTACTTTTTGAATGTAGATCACTAAGCCTTTTGCAGTCAGACTAATGAATCTGTCTTAGTCTGAAAGCTCAGCTGAAACCTCCCCACTATGAATGAGTCTGCTGGCACTTGAAATACATCAGCATAGCTACCAGCATTGTAGCAACATAGTGTATGGGGGACTTGACCTAGGGTAAAGGGTTGTTTATTGTCTTCTCCAGAAAATGGGGCTGCTTAATCTCATAAATATTTTCTCAGCCCTTATTCTCTTAGAATCTATAGTCCTTCACACAGTTGACCAAAATCCTGAAAACCCATCTTCTAAGGGGTCGCCAATATGGTATACCATCTGTTCTGCAACCCCATTTTGCAAGAGCCTACTCTGTCTTATTTTGTGTTTATCCTTCATTCTCTAATATTCTAAATGTGGATTGTTCCAGTGCTCTTCTTCCTGTTGTCTTCACTCTTCTAGTGTTTTACCCACCACTTGTAAGCATTTGGACTTTCACATTGATTCTAGAAATGTCAACCTCTACTTTTCTAGCTGCTTGGTGCCAACTCAGCTCAAATGATCTAGGAGGAAAACATTGTTTTGACTCCAGACTCATTCTACTTTAGGTGCACCATCTTATTTAGTGACCTGGTCTCTCTGGCTAGGAACTGAGCTGCATATGAGGTCATTGAAAATACCAGGAACTTGAATCAGGCTCACCTTAGTCTTCCAAATGACATCTTTTCTTTTTTGAACTGCTAAAGATGACCAAACTTCTTCTCTCATACTTTGGACATATTGTCAGGGAGGGACCAGTCACTGGAGAAGAATATCATGTTTGGTAAGGTGGAGGGTCAGAGAAAAAGAGGCAGACCCCCAGTGAGATGGATTGGCCAAGTGGCAGCATCGATGGACTCAAGCGTGGCAACAGCAGTGAGGTTGGCCCAGGATCGTGCAGTGTTTCGTTCTGCTGTGCATAAGGTCACTATGGGTAGGTACCGACTTGATGGCGTCTAACAACAACAAGAAAAAGTCTTTTGCAACAGAATTCACCAGTGTGGTATGTCATTTGATTTCTTGACTTCTACTTCTATGATCATTGACTGTTGATCAAGTAGAATGAAATCACTGACAACTTCAACTTCTTCTGCTGCTGTAGATGCTAGGGAGATGAATCACAAAAGATCACCTGCTTTCAGATTAATTGCGATTGTCACAAAGGTAATTGTAGAAGATGTGTAACTAAAAGGAGGGAATAGGTAAGTTTATAATTCAGGAACAGAGGATTCCAGGACCATCAAGAAGGAAGAGCAGGAGTGGAACTTGAGATCTCTGTCTAGAAAAGCAAGCTGGTAACAGCAAAGACAGTGGCTGAATGCCTACTGGCAGGAGACTGGCTGACAGAATGTGTCCTTTGGACATTTAAGTGAATATGTATATTTTTTTGTTTTGTAAATGTACATCAAATGTTTTTGCCTTGTTCTTTTGTGAACTATAAGATGTAAATGGAAAGCCAGAGGGAAGAAGTGGGAGGAATGTTGTTGCCAGGAGGGGATTGTAGTCATTGAGACGAAACAAGATGTGTAGTTCACTGAACATAGAGTGGAGGATCTTGTCTGAGTAGACCATTACCCAATTCACAATTAAAAAGTTAAAAAAAAAAAGATCACCTGCTTCCTGGTCTTGGTCATCCCTTGTCCCCTGTGGTTCCTGCTGTTCTGTGTTGTAATAGGCATGTGTAGTCTTTTATTCCACTGGCAGTCACGTTTTTGTCTGTGATAATGCAAAATTTACACTTTAAGTAGGAAGTCTACATCAACTCTGTTTCTCTAATTCTTTACCAGTAACAGCAGAACATTGTCAGATCTAGTGCTGAAGATGAGTCCTTCAGGTTGGAAGGCACTCAAAATAAAATTGGGAAAGAGCTGTCTCTTCATAGTAGGATTGACCTTAATGAAGTGGATGGAGCAAAGCTTTGGGGGACTTTATTCACTGATGTGATGACTCAAAATGAAAAGAAACAACTGTAAAGATCCATTAGTTATCAGAATGTGGAATGTATGAATCTAGAAAAATTGGAAGTTGTAAACAGTGAAATGGAATGCATGAAGAGCCTAGGTATTGGTGAGCTGAAATGAACTTGCATTAAACATTTTGTATCAGACTATGCCAGGAATGACAAACTGAAGAGGAATGATATTACACTCATTGTTTTAAAAAAGAGGGTAACAAGATCTTTTCTGAAGCTCAATGCTGTCAGTGATAGGATAATATCTATATACTTAAAAGGAAGACCAGTCAATATGACTAACATACAAATTTGCACAACAACCACTAATTCCAAATATGAAGATACTAAAGATTTTTACCAACTTCTGCAGTCTGAAATGACTAAACATGTTATCAAGATGCATTGATAATGACAATTATCCAGGTGATTGGAATGTGAAAGTTGTCAACAAAGAAAGCTTGGTAATTAGAAAATATGATGATGGTAATAAAAACAATGCCAGAGATTGCATGATATACTTTTGCAAGACCAATGGCTTATTTATTGCAAACATCCTTTTCAACCTCACTGGATGGAATACACAGACATTAAATCATTACCTCTGTAGAAAGAGATGATATAGAAGTTCAATCTCATCCGTCAGAACAAGGCCAGGGGCTGACTGTGGAACAGATCATCAATTGCTCATATGCAAATTCAAGTTGAAACTGAAGGAAATTAAAAAAAGTCCATGAGAGTCAAAATACAGCCTTGAGTATAGTCTACTGAATTTATAGAACATCTCAAGAATAAATCTGATTGATGCATTCAACATTAATGACTAAAGATAAGACAAGTTGTGGAGGGCATCATACATGAAGAAAACAAGTCATTAAAAAGACAGGAAAGAAAGAAAAGATCAACTTGGGTGTCAGAAAACACTGAAACTTGCTCTTGAACATAGAGTAGCTAAAGTGAATAGAAGAAACAATGAAGTTAAAGCTAAACAGAAGATTTAAAAGGTGTCTATGAAAATAAAGTAAGCTATTATAATGAAATGTGCAAAGACCTACCATCAGAACACCAAAAGGGAAGAACACACTCAATATTTATCAACATGAAAGAAGACAAATTCAAGCCTCAACTTGAAATATTGAAGGATTCTACAGGCAAAATGAAGTCTTGGTATGGCATTGTAGGATAAGTACTGGCCTGTTAAACAAAAGGTTGACAGTTCAAATCCATCAGTCACTTCTTGGAAACCTTATATGAGTTCGCTATGAGTTGGAACTGAGTCGATGGTACTTAAGACATAAAACTCTATGGACAAAATATTAGAGAATCCTGGAACCATGAAAAGAAGATGGAGGGATTTCCACAGAGTCACTGTACCAAACAGAATTGGTAGACATTCAACCATTTCAAGAGATAGTATGTCATCAAGAACCAATGTTATTGAAGGAAGAAGTCCAAGCTGTACTGAAAGCAGTGGCAAAAAGGAGCTCTTCAGAAATTGTCTGAATACCAATCGAAATGCTTCAACAAATGGATGTAGTGCTGGAGGTTCTCAGGCATCTATGCTGAGAAATTTGCAAGACAACTACCTCATGAATGACTGGAAGAGATTCATATTTGTGCTCATTCCAAATAAAGGTGATTCAACAGAATGTGGAGATTATCAAACAATATCATTCACTCACATTGTTCTTCAGTGCCTTTGAGTCAGTTCCAAGGCATAACGTCCCTGCATAGGGTTTCCAAGGAGCAGTTAGTGGTTTGAGCTGCTAATCTTGCAGTTAGTGGTCCTGTGAAAATTTTGCTGAAGAAAATTCACAAATGGTTTCAGTAGTACATCAACATGAAACTGCCAGAAATCCAAGCCAGATTCATATGAGGACATAAAATGAGGGGTATCGTTGCTAATACCAGATGGTTCTTGGCTGAAAGCAGAGAATATCAGAAAGCTCCTTACCTATGCATCATTGACTATACAAAGACATCTGATTCTGTGGATCGTAACAAACTGTGGATAACATTGTAAAAGATGAGAGTTTCAGAACACTTAATTATGCTTATGTGGAATCTGCACATAAACCAAGAGACATTCACTCAGACAGAACTCAGAGATACTGGTTGGTTTAAAATCACAAAGTATGCTCAGGATTGTATCTCTCACTGTACTTATTCAATATGTAAACTGAGCAAATAATCTGAGAAGCTGGGTTATGAAGAAGAACCCTGCAACAGGATTGGAGGAAGATTCATTGACAATTTGGGATTTGCAGTTGACAGACATGGCTTGCTCAAATTGAAGAGCACTTAAGTACTTACTGATGAAGATCAAAAACTACAACTTCCATAATATAGTCCACAAAGACTGTTCTACTTTGATGAATAGAGACTGG
>NW_006408538.1:25107073-25125003 GCF_000296735.1 Chrysochloris asiatica | reverse complement strand
AAAATTGAAGACATTGGGAAATAATTAGTCCAATGGACTGATGTACCACATGAATATCAGTCTCCATGATCCTGAGAGCAGAAGAACTAGATGGTGTCTGCTACTACTACCAAATGCTCTGAAAAGGATCACATTGGAAGGTCCTGGGTATTGTAGGAGAATATGGTGAACAAAACTCAAAATCATAAAAAAGACAAGAACGACTGGTCAGATAGAGATTGTGGCCTTTGGTCACCCTTCGGGTCTTGAACAAAACTCACCCCTGTGGCTCAATTTTCAGCAAAGTAATAGATAACTATGTTGGGGGGACAACAACAGTAGTGAGGTACACATACCAGAGAATGGTCAGCCATTCAAGATCAAAAGGGCAGCATTTACCCATGGACCAATTCAGAAGGGTGAAGGAAGAAGGAAGAATTGAAACAAGAGCCACAGTGAGGAATTGGGATAAATGATGTTACATCAAGGGGATTGAAATCAGGATGAAATGAAGTGTAGGATTTGTTGGATGTAAAATGGATGATTTTCTCTATAAACCTTCACTCAATTCACAATAAAAAGTTAAAAAACAAAAACTACAGCCTTCAATATAGGTTGGACTTCAACACAAAGAAAACAAAAATCCTCACAAGTGGACCAATAAGCAACATCACACAAAAAAACTGAGCAAAGATTGAACTTGCCAAGGGTTTCATTTTACTTGGATTCACAATCAATGTCCATGGAAGTCGAAGTCAAGAAATCAAACCACATATTGCACTGGGTGAATCTACTACAAATGATCTCTTTTAAGTGTTATAAGCCAAGATGGCACTTTGAAGGTGTGCCCTACCTAAGCCATAGTTTTTCCATTGCCTTATGTGCAGGTGAAAGCTTGACAAAGAGCAAGTAAGACAGAAGAAGAGTTGGCACCTTTGAATGATGGTGTTGGTGGAGAATATTAAATATACTATGGAGTGCTAGAAGAACGAACAAACCTGTTTGAGGAACAACAGCCACTATATTCCTAGGGGAAATTGTGGTGTGACGCTGTGGGCTAATGCGTCAGACTGCCTAGTCACTTGAACTGCAAGGTCGGTGGTTCAAGCTCACCAGCTGCTCCTTGGAAACCCTATACAGGGTCGCTATGGGTTGGAATCAACTTGACGGCACTTAACAACAACAACGTATTCCTTAGAAGCGATGATGGAGAGACACTGTCTCTCATACTTAGGATATTTCCTCAGGAGGGATCAGTCTTTGGAGAAGGACATCATGCTTGGCAAAGCATGATGAGTCAGCAAAAGAGAGGAAACCCTCTTTTGTGAAATTGATTGACACAATTGCTGACACAATGGAATCAAATAGCCAGGATGGGACAGGACCCGGTAGTGCTTTATTTTGCTGTAAACAGAATCATCACTGTGAGTTAGAACTGATTTGAAGGTACCTAACCATATCAACAACAAAAGAAAAACAAAGTGTTAGGCTGGCCTTCCCAGAGACAAACAAACCAAAACTTGTTTCCTTGTGTTTCAGGGTGAAACCTGGTTAGAATGCTGCTGATGAGATGCTGTAGGAGAGGAGACCTTGCCTGTAACAGGTTCCACCACGTGTCTGAGGCATGATGCCTTTCTCTGAACACCTCTCTAATATTAAAGTTTTACACTGTTATGTTTCTGATCTACATTACAGCAGAAGAAACGATTTTGTAGCTACTGATTAGAACATTTTTCTCCTTGAGGAAGATGCAACTTCCAGGGTAAGTATAACGTGAAATGGATTTCCCAAGGTAGGAAGAGTAAAAATTCCCCCACCTCACCCTACACAAATTTTAATGGGTTGTAGGTCTCCAGTTCACGTACCCAGAGCTCCAGACCATGGCCTGGCATAGAAGAGGGACTCAGCAAAAGGAGTTGATTCTGAGTCATGGCTCTGTCCTACATATACAACCTCCCTCGTTTCATATCTCTTGGGCACATGCTGTCTCTTACCCTTTATAATATAAAGCTTATATTAGCTTTAACCAGTAGTTTGTTATGTAAAATGTTCTGCATGACAGCTCAGCTTTGCCCTCATTCTCCCATTTCCTGCAACCTCTTAAAGATCTTTCTTAATGTCCTTACTCTGTAATCCATTAATTTCTATTTTATGAGGAGCAACTTCCCTTGATATTTCTTTTGCTGCTAATCTTTCACCCCCCCCTTCTTAGTCTTTCTTTTTTTGTTGTTTTTCATTTATTTGACACCCCCTCCTAGTAAAGCTCTTCCCCTGTTTGATCTAAATGTCTTTTGTTTTAAGTTAGGTTTGTTTCTCAATATTTAATATTTCTTACACAGGAAAAACAAATAGTCAAGATGACCTTCCCAGAAACCAAACCAAACCAAACCGTCTTTTCAGTAACTTAAGGGTGAGACCTAGTTCAAAATTCCTGATCCTCTTTTCTGTATCTCTTGCTTCCCCTTATGTCCTGTGAGAATCCCTGCATGGTACACAGAGTTAATAAATAAGACCTACTAGGTGTGGCGCTTCACTGGACCGCAAGGTCAGTTTGAACCACAAGGTCGGTGGCTCATACCCACCAGCCACTCCTTGACAGGGACCTAGACAGGGTTGTTATGAGTCAGTTGGTGGTTTGAATTTACCTAGAGGCTCCTCAGAAGAAAAGTGTGGTGGTCTGCTTCCAAAAGATCACAGACACTGAACACTCTATGGGACACAGCTCTACTGTGACACACATGATGCCGCTATAAGTTGGAATTGACTCAGTGACAACTAGTTTGTATAGTTTGTGTTTTACTTTCTACCAGTTGTGTTATCACCTTTATTCCCCTCTTGTTGGTGTTGTTGTTAAGTGCTGTCAAGATGGTTCCGACTCATAGCGACCCCCTATAGGGTTTCTGAGAAGCGGCTGGTGAGCTCGAACCACCAATCTTGTGGTTCAAACTGACCTTGCAATCCAGCACATTAACCTGCAACACCACACCAGGACTCTTACAGCACTTGACAACATGTATAGAGTATCAGATGACTCTTTGCTTCATCTATGCTACAAATGTGCAGCCTGAAATTTTTTTTAATTTACTGGTTTAACCACTTTCTGGTCTGCAAATCACTTGGCTTTTTTGGTTTTCAATTAATGCTATTATGATTATGAAATAATAAATTGGAAAACTGGATTTCATCAAAATAAAAATTTCCTTTCTTTTAAAGACTAAAAAGTCAAGCCACAGACTAGGAGAAAATAAAGGTCTTCTATTTGAATAATTCAAGAAGTTTCAAAAATCAATCTTAAGGGAAAAAAAAACCCAATTTTAAACAAGTGGAAAATATATTTGAACAGACACTTCATCAAGGAAGAAATGCACATGAAAAAGGTGCTCATGAAAAGACTTTTATCAGCATCAGTCATTGGTGGGGGTTGGGGTGGGGGTGGTGTGCACCAGAGTCAGTTCCAGCTCATAGCGACACTAGATAGGGTTTCTGAGGCTGTAAATCTTTATGGGAGCAGAAAGTCTCATCTTTCTCCCGTGAAACAGCTGGTAGTTTTGAACTGCTGACCTTGTGCTTAGCAGTCCGACTCATAACTACTAAGCTACCAGAGCTCCTTAGTCATTGGAGAAATGTGAAACAAAACCACAGTTATCCAAATCAAAGCAAACCAGCTACTAACGAGGCCGTTCTGACTCACAGCGACCTTATAAAGGGCTTCCGAGGCTATACATCTTTACAGGAGCAGAAAGCCTCCCATTCCTCCCATGGAATGGCTGGTGGATTTGAACTGCTGACATTGATACTAGCAGCCCAATGCATAAGCCACTGTGTCACCAAGGCAATTCGATACCGCTGAACGTCTCTTGGTGTTTGATGCCAAGAGTTGGCTTCCACTTTGGCAACCTCTGTATACCATAATGAAGCTCTGCCAGTCCTGTACCATCTTCATGATTGTGCACTTGGTCAAACATGAGCCTATTAGAAGGGCTAGAACAAACAGTCTGGCAATACCAAGTGTTGGAAGGATGCGAAGGAACAGAAATGCTTACATCCTATTGGTGAGAATATAAAATGACACAATTGCTTTAGAGAACAGTTTGACAACGTTTTTAAACAATTGAACATAGACCTATATTCAGAACCCATCCATTCAATCTTAGGTCTTTACCTAAGAGAGTAGAAATCGTGTGTCTATAAATGAATGGTCACAGCAGCTTTACTTGTAATATCCCCAACTAGAAACAGCCTAATGTCCATCAACAGTTGAATGATTAAACAAATTGTGGTATAGCCTTATAACAAGCACTGGACTGCTAACTCCAGGGGTTCAAACCTACCAGTCGCTCCTCGGAAACACTATACAGGGTCGCTGTGAATCAAAAACTAGTTGATGGTATTTAATAACAACAATTCAGTAATAAAAAGGCATAAATTCTTGATAAGGTGAATGAAAAAAAAAACAGACAAAAATAAGAGACCATCCTCTGATTCCATTTCAGTTAAATTCTAGAACCTATAAACGAATCTACAGTTACAGAAAGCAGATTGGTAGCTTCTTTTGGGGAGGAGCGGTGGCTGGGAAGGGGCCTGAGGGAGGGGCTACAAAAAGGTACTAGGGAAGTTTGTAGGAGTGACAGATATCCACAGGCACACTACTAAAAGTTTATCAGATGGTTCATCTTAAGTCTGTGTAATTATTGCATATCAGTAATACCTCCCCCCAAAGCTGTTAAAATACATATGAGCTAGCACACATATATATACACATGTAAATGATGAATGAGTGGTTTTCATTACCGCCCCATTCTTCCAATTGCCTTTGTTTTCTCAGAACCTTCTTGAGTCTATCCACTGTTTTTCCCTTAAAAAATAAGGATACCATCAATCTTTCTAAGTTTACTGGGAAAGACAGAGTCTGAGGCAGATTTCTTTTTTCTTTTGACACTGGTTGAAGGATCTCATGATTTTGCCAAATAAATAAATAAATAAATAATAATAAGTGTCTGGAAAGATGTACTTTTACGGACACATGTTTTCCTCAGCTGCCTTGGTTCTGGTCACAATTAGCAGAGTCAAGTGGGAGAGGCCTGCAGCCTGAGCGCCTGTCAGACACTGGGCAGTTTGTAGTAAATGCTTGACTGATCCTAGTAAACAGAGCTGGCTATGAAGTAACAGCCGTGAACAGTGTGAACTGCCACAAGTCAGCAGGGTTTCCCCTAAGGCTGGTTGAGCACTTTCTTGGTGCCAGAATAGGAAGATGAATTAAACACTGTTCTGACCTTATGAGTGTTGGGTGTGGCTGAGGGGTTCACTCCTCACCTGACCAGCAGTACCACAATGGGCTGAGGGCTGTTGTACTAGACAAAGGGTGAAGGAGGGGAAGTGATGATTTCTGCCTCCAAAGCCAATGGAGAGAGAGGGGGCTGCATTCTAGGCACAGCAAATAGCATGGCAGCCAGGGTGAGTTGTTGATGACCCTTATGAACAATGTTGGGGGCATTGAAAGGTAATGGAAGTGCAGAAATGAGAAGGGCTTATGGATTTGTCTCCGGGTGTTGTACTGTGGATCAGCACTGGACTGCGAACTACAAGGCAGGCAGTTCAAACCCACCAGCTGAAACCCTATACAGGGTCTCTATGAGTCAGAACTGACTCGACGGCAGTCAACAACAACATCAACAACAAAATATATGCTGGACTTCTGGTGTTCAACATATATTTTATGCTGTAAACCACAGGGTCAGCAGTTTGAAACCCTATATATAGGGTCGCTATGAGTCGGAATCAATCGATGGCACTTAACAACAATAACAAAATATATGCTAGAATCCTAACCCTTATGTTTATAGATGAATTCCATTTTGGAATAGAGTTTTTCTTGTTATGTGGATGAGGACATTTTAGTGTAGAATGTGTCTTAAATTTAACCAGTCATAAGAAGAGCCTTCCCCGAGAGTTGGTGCCCTGAGTTTGGACTGTAAGCCTACTAGACCATTAGGAAATAAGTGTCTGCTTATTAAAGTCACCCATTTGTGGCATTTCTGATACAGAAGTCCTAGACTATCAAGATAAAAGGTGCCCCAGTGTCTTCTGTGGACTCCTAGTGTGGTGCTGTGGTAAAAGCACTGGACTGCGAACCACAAAGTCAGCAGTTCAAACCTACCAGCTGGTCCTCGGAAACCCTGCCCAGGGTCGTTATGAGTTGGAATAAACTCAATGGCACTTACCAACAACAAGTGTCTTCTGTACAGGGGACCAGAGGTTGAAGGTCTCTCAGCTGTCACAGGGAGGGACCAACCCCTGTGTTCGAGCTACACTGTACATGTCCAGCGGTTGGTGCCAACAGTGACAACACTCTCAGGGGGTAGAGGGGGAGCTGCATGGAAGGGGAGTGTTTGCAGATGAAGCACCCGTGGCAGTATGCAAAGTTGGCAATCAGGGCGGAGGGACATTATTTCCGGGCTTCCATCCCCTAATATCTTATGATGTGATTATGTAAAATGTAGCCCAAGTCTTAGGCTAATACTGACTTCTTTTGTGAATTTGAGCAAGTCACAGAACTGCAAGGATTCCATTTCTTCCTGGGTAATGAGGGGGCTTAATGGTTGAGCACAAGTTCAATTCCCAACCAACACATCCAAAGTGCGACCACTGCTCCTTGTCAGTGGAGACAGATTGTATTCCTCATGCCCAGCTGCATCTCAATGATGAACAGGTTTCAGAGAAATTTCCAGACTGACACAAAGTAAGCAGTGAGATCTTACTGATGATCCGCTTATGAAAATGAGTCAATGAAAATTCTATGAGTCACAACGGTCTGGTTCCATTATTCATGAGGTTGCCACAAGTCAGGGGTCGACCCAATAACAGCCAATCACAACACCAAAGTGGGCATAGGAGAGGGCGGTGCACAGTGGGAGATAGTGACTGTGACTATCTGAAAAGTTACTGATGGCAGGGGCCTCCCTCTCCACTTCCCACCCCATGCACCGTTCATATCATCAGGCACCGTCAAGTGAACTGTTTTCTGGTTCCACTAAACTGAGGTCAACAGAGGTGGTCTCAGCCTGTAATGTTCAGATTGTTATGAGTTCAGTGGGGACATAGATGGAATCCTGCTGCACAAGGGTAGATGGGAATGGTCAAGGGAAACATTCTGAGACAGCATGAGTACAGCTGGGCCTGAAGAGTAAGGAGCATCCACAGCTCAAAGCATGGGATGATGGATAGAAGGAGGGAGGAAGTGGGATCCTTGGAAAACAGGCAATAGGCTGGTTCCCCTGGGGCTGTGCAGAAGAGGGCTGCCAGATAAATGAAGGGGTGGTACATTCTTCCCAACATCCCAAGGGCCAACCGTTGTTCCTCAAGTAACTGAATAACTGAATGAGTGAGTCAAATGAGTAAAGCTGAGAAACGCTCAGCTATGGAGGCTGTTGGAGACTATGGTAGGATGCATAGCAGCTTCACAAATGGTATATCTCATTGGAACTTCGTAATGTGACCTGATTTGGGAAGAGGGTCTTTCTGGATATACTTAAGGATCTTGAGATGAAATCATTTTGGATTATCCAGCTAGGCCTAATCCAATGCCAAGTGTCCTTCTACAAGAAGAGGAAAAAGCACAAGAAAGCGACACAAAGAAGATCATGTGAAAACAGACACAGGGATTGAAGTCATGCATATTTAATGCAAACCAATATCTAGGATTATCAGCAAACCACCAGAAGCTGCAAAAAGCATCGAAGATCTTTCCCTAGGGTGTCTAGCCCGGCAGACACCTTGAGTTTGGACTTTCAGAACTGTGCCAGCTTGATTTCTGGTGTATGCTACCTCATCTGTGGTACTTGGTCACCACAGCCTAAGGAAGCAAATATAAAGAGCATGCCATGCAGTTGAAACTCGTCCTGCAGAAAGCAGGAAGTGACTGGAAGTGTTTGAGTTCCACACAATATAGTATTCTGAATGTCTGTATGGGCTGGCTGCTCTCAGGATTCTAATGAAGCAGGAAAAATCGAGGGCAGGGCTCTTATCTAAGAAACATGGGGTCTTTTTGGTTTTATTTTAAACATGACTTCTTCATCCATTCCCCAGTACCAAGTTAAGTGTCTGCTGTAGTCTTTCTGTGTCAAAACCGAAAAGTAGTGAAAAATGCCACAGATTAACACAGAAGAGGTCAGTAAGGGTAGTTTCTTTTCCTTTCTTCCAGTGCCTTTATGGTTAAAATGATACCCTCAGCAGTGGGCCCGGCTCTCAGACAACAGATGTGGAGACCGTCCTATGAGCAACCAGGTAACTGTGAGGGGAGCACCCAGCTGGGCCTGGGTCCACCCAGTGTGGCTCACCCATTCCCAACAACTGACTGGCCATATTCCTTCTCCTTGTTTTATTGAAAGTCTGGCAAACCTCTCCCATCTTCCAACCCCTTCCACCCTTCCATGGTATCCTCTTTCCAACAGTTTCTCTCTACTGGCTGCCAAGAAAATGCTTCTGGTCACAGGTTAATACTCTTAGGAAGTCAATGGTCCTGCCGTGGCAGTGAGGATTGGGATAAGAGAGCTCTGAGCTACAAGACAGAGAGCAATCCCGAGTCCATTAGGCCACTATGGGTTGGGGGACATGGGGCTTGGGAGAGGTATTACATTGGCAGATTCCTTTTTCCATCCCTCCAGCTGTTTAGAGGATCATCCTTTCTCTCTCATGATCTTGGACTATGTGATGGTAATGATCTAGAATAGCCGATCTGAATGGAAGGGTGTTTTCCCCCAGGGGACACTTGGCTATGTCTGGAGACATCCACAGGTATAAGGCTTAGAATTCCAACATATTTTGGGAGGAGCAAATTCTTAAACACCTTCCCATTTGCGCACTCCCATTATTTTTCAAATCGTGACTGGGGAGTTGCTACTGGTATCTAGTAGGTAGAGGCCAAAGATGCTGCTAAATGACCTACAATGCACAGGACAGCCCCGACAGCAAAGAATGATCCAGCTCAAAATATCAACAGTGCCAAGGTTGAGAAACCCTGATCTAGAGCAAATGTCCATTAATTTGAAGGTGAGCAATAGTCATTATAAAGCCCAGCATGTGATTCGAGGTAATAGATGAGATATATCTTCCCTCAGAGTCTCTCCACATCATTATGGTAGAAAAGTAACAGAAGCAGTCTTGAGGATCCATCAGAAATGACAGCTAAGAGCAGCAAAAGTAGCGGTTATTTGTAAACACAACTGGCTGAGGAGGAATTAATCATGCTCAGTGTTTGAGAAGGGAGTGGCTTCTAAAATAATTGATACATGCACAGCACTTAATAGTTTTATGAAGTGCTTTCTTAAATCTTATCAGAAATGTTGGAAATATTTTTTTTTTTTAACTGAAATAGCAGCATCAGCAACAAAACCCACAGGCATGTAAAGGTTTCGTTATATTTAGCTAAAACATAACTCAAACAGATGACATGCTCCTGTATGTATTTTGGTGTGTTTTTTATTCTGTGCTATTTTCAGATGACAGGAATGACTGTGTAAAAATAATTTTGTGTACTTGGAAAACATTTATTTATTTATTGCCTTCTTTAGCAAGTTGTTCAGGATCCTAATGGAAACTTCCTATAATACATGTGAGTTAAAAGGAGCAACACAATCCATAATTCCAATATCTAGAGATAAACACTGTTAAGAGCTTGGTGACTATAATATATATTTTTATTATAAATGGTTCCCTCATTATACACACTATACTGTGACTTATTTTATTCAAATATATACTGTAAGCATCTTCCCACATTATAAAGTACTCGTGCATGCAACATCTGTACTTATGTTAGATAGCTGTGTTATACTTTTAAACCATTTTTATTGTAATCAATGCTGAGGGGCTCAGACATTGTTTTGGGATAATGTAGAAACCTCCACTCATCTGTCACTTTGTCAAACTGTGGTGGCTTGTGCACTGATGTGATGCTGGTACCAGCTATGCCACTGGTAGCTCAGATACCAACAGGGTCACCCATGCTGAAAAGGTTCCAGCCGAGCTTCCCGAGACAGACGAGGATAAAAGGACTGTTTGTCTAAATCGGAAAAGTAGCCAATGTAAACCTTATGAGTCACCATAGAACCTGTTGGGTTTGCTGTGGACGCGTCATCCAGAGGGCTCAATCACTAGAGGAGGACGTTATGTTTGGGGAAGTGTGGGGTCATTGACAGGGAGGGAAACCCTCTGTGATATGAATTGCCACAGTAACTGCAACAATGGACTCAAGCACATGGGTAGTTGTGAGGATGACCCACAATGCTTTGTGGCAAAGGTGACAAGGCAATACTTTGTTCGGATGTTCGGAGAAAAGGTTGCCATGAATTCAGGTTGGTACAACAGCAGCTTTAAATGCAGTCAACTCCCTGAGATTAGAGGAAGAGTATGTGTGTTTGAATCCTTTGGAGAAACATCCTTAAGTGTGACTTAAAGTCCCTTCGTCCCTCTAATCTATATGTCCTGACTCTTGATGGGAGTCTTGAGGATACAGGTGCCTCCTCTTTGTCCTGACTCCCCTTTTGCATGTCATGCAGGACTAATAGCAGGTGACTCTCATAAGAGGATGACAAGATTGACCACAGCCTCCGTTTTCTGGTAGGGTCACTGAAAGAGTGATCCTCCTTTGTTCATGGAAAGACTGGGACTCTGGCCTCAATGCACATCACCACTACTGTGTCCTTACATTCACCCTCATGCCTGTAATCTCGCTTGAGGTGCACAGTTACAGTCGTGGGTCATCCCATATTCCAGGTCCATTCATAGACTTCTGGAAAAATCTTAATTCCAGATACATCAAGAGTCCAAATGTTACGAGAGACCGTGGCTGCTAATGCTAGCTTGTCAGACACATTGCTTAATGTTCATCTGTCATGCCATGCATCTGAACAGGTTCTTCCCATCTGACATATCCCTAGAGAGGAGCCAACGTGTCAAGGACCAGGAACTAGGACCCAGAAAGACACCGTGGACAGTTGAAGGAACTTGGGACATATGATTTGAAGAAGAGAAGCAAGGAAGAACCGTACTTGATGTCTTTGTTGAGAGTTGGTTTTGGAAGAGGGCCATGGCCAATTTGGGATCAATCTCCACAGTGGTATATTTAGAATCAGAGTAGGCTGTTTGAGCAAGATGATAAGCTTCATTTCACCAAAAGAATGCAAGAGAGACAGGCTGCAGCCAACAACTCCACCAACATTGGACAGGATGAGTTTCCACATCCTTTCCCGTGTTGAGTCCTGTGGTATCTAACCTGTAACTGCACCAGATACAGCCTGGGTACAATGTGGACAATTGGTAACAACATGCCCAATGCAAAGGAGGCATGGGATTACCTAAGCCTTGTTTCTAAGGCAGGCGGTCGACTGCATCCCGGGCAGATGCCCAGGTTTCTGGTCCCACCAGCTGACTGGGACACAGGTGTCCAGCTCACCCGCTGGCCCTGATGAGGGCTTCTGTAAACAAGACTTCACTTGGCTGGCAGACCAAATGGTCTGTGCCTGGTAGATCCACAGCCCTCCAGGCGCAAGGGTGTGCACACATGGTGCTGCCAAGCTCTGGCCAAGTGGCCAAGTAATTGATTACAAGGCCATGAATGTCAGGAAACGACTGGAGCAAACAGGTTCTGGCTCATGCCAACCAAACTCCCATGATTCTAAGAGGACTCTTGTCCATTTGTTGGAAGATGAATGGTGCCCAACTGACCTGAGAAAGCGCCACCTGCTCCTGCTGCTTGGAACCTGGGGAGACCTCTCCCTTACCAATACCTGATGGAGAGTTAGTGTGTAAATGTCCTTCTCTCCAGGGAGAACTGGTGGGCAAATGTGATTAAAATTAGCACAGTCCCCTGACTTTTAAATGCCTTGGTGCTCTTGGGAATTTGAAATTTCAGGAGGGTGTTAAAATGGCATGGGTGAGAATTGCTTAGGGTTGCTGTGCAGGGCTGTCTTGAGATGTGATAATATTTCCTGTGGAGAGCCAAAAGAGCTCTCAGGGAGCATCTTTCAGTGAGCAGAGTGAGGGCCGTGACTCTGGGTGATCACCTGAACCATGTGTCTCCCTCTGGGCACGTGGAGCATGAGAAAGACAGAGCTGACACATTATGGTGGAAGTCAGAGGAAGGGGCTCTTTAGTGGGAGTGAGAGGTAGCTGAAGGCAAGGGAGATGTTGAATTTGAAGACAAGGCTGGAGAGCCAATGAGAGCATAGGTCACCCCTCCGACCAGCTAGTCCAGAGGAAAATAGGACATATTTAGCCTGTGTGGTCCTGAGAACCACCCACTGGAATCTAAAAGAGAAGTTTTGACTTATTATAAAGAAGTTTACTTATTTTTTTTAACGGTTTAATGTCTTTTTATTTTTTTCTGAATTGTGATAAATTTATATGCAGCAAAACACTTGCCATTTCAACATTCTTTACATTTGCCATTAGGGACACTAACTGTGTTCATCATGTTGTGATGTATATTTCTAAAAGGACATGGGCTGTCTGGGGAAACAGTAAGTTTCCCATCCCTACCATGGCGCTGTAGGATCAGCACTGGACTGCGAATCACAATGTTGGCAGTTCAAACCTACCGACTTGCTGAAAGTGAAGAGGATTGTTATGGTTCAGAACTGACTTGGCAACACTTAGAAACAACAACAGCATCAAGAAGCATGTAAGGCAAGGCTAGAAAATAGGATTATGTGCAAGACTAATGATGGTAGGAGGCATTGCCAACATCACCACTAAAGTCCTCCAGATAAGAGGATTTGGATTATAAATATCTTTCTAAGAAGTCTTGGCATGGTGTTATAGGATGAGCACCGGATTGTCAACCACAAGGTCTGTGGTTCACACCTACCAACTGTTCCTTGGAAACCCTATATAGCATTGCCAAGAGTTGGAACCGACTCAACAGCACTGAACAACAACAACAACAAGGGTATGTATCAGTTAGCTATTGCCACAAACATTTTGGGTAACGATCATAGAATCTCAACAGCATACAATGAAGAACTTATTTAGGTCATGAGCTTGCAGATTGGCTCCGCAGCTCGGATTTCTCATCTTCTTCTTGGGACTTTTAGGCTGGTGCAGGTGGTACACGTCATTGTTAGAAGCAGAAGAAGTGCCCAGCCTCTGGAGCCCAGGTTCAGAACCGGCACTTGGTCACTTCAGCCTCATTCTTCTGCCCTTGCAAATTAAATGGTCAAATTGAAAGATGGAATGGTGTGCACTCTCTCTACCTACGGTCAGAAGACATTGTGAATACAGGGAGGGGTGAAGAATTTGGCCAACTACCATATCGACTGAGATGTACACTCAAAAAGTAGGTATTCAAACACAAATGAATAGGTGAGATAGCTCCTAGCAACCAGATTACTCCCAAAATAAGGAAACCACTGCTTTCTATAGAATGTAGAACTCTACTGGGCATAGTAAGACTTTTATGCTATACCTTAAAATTTCTAACCTAGAGCAGAGAGGGGTTCAGAAGTTATCCAACCCAAATGGCTCACTTCACAGATTGAAAACCCGAGGTCGAGAAAGGAAGGAGGGATCAGATCTGCTCTCAGTCTAGTGCTCCTTTACACATCCCCTTGCACCTAGGAGGTAACCAGGGTTGCTATACTCCTGAGGTCAATCTGTAGGGGTCAACTGTGGATCTAAATCAAATGTCAAATGCGGCTGAAGACCATTACCTACATTTGTCATGAGATTTCCATAAGATAACAAATTTGCATTTGATGGTATATAGCACATATACAATACCCAGTGGATAGTGTCAAAACTAATCAAGAAAGTAGCACGGGTGCTCAGAAGCAGGAAGACATGGTGAGGGAGCAGTTCAAGACAAGCTCTGGAAAGACCTCAGATAGGAATCTGGATGGTGAGTAAGATTTGTAGGTGGTGGCCACATAGCTTTCTCTACTCTCCTTCAGACTGACTCTAGCTGGACACACTGGTGGGAAACAGGTGGTCCTGGAGAACAGGAGGTCAGTTTTGCCCAAGCAGAAGGATACCGAGCTGAGCTTTGTGACTTTTCATTGTTAAGGAAACAGCCAGCTGGGAAAGCCATCTCCACTGCCCCTGTCACATCTGCAACTTTTTCTTTTGATGCTTTCTGCATCAAAAGAAGATGGAAGGACTACATGGAGTCACTGAACCAAAAAGAAATGATTGATGTTTAGCAATTTCAAGAGATAGTGTATAACCAAGATCCAATGATACTGAATGAAGATGTCCAAGGTGCACTGAAGATAATGGCGAAGAACAAGGCACCGGGAACTGATGGAATACAAATTGAAATCTTTCAACAAACTGATGCAGCTCTGGAGAATCATCTATGTCAAGAAATTTGGAAGACAATTAACTGGCCAACTGATTGGAAGAGATCTGTATTTGTGCCCATTCAAAAGCGAGGTGACCTAATGGAATGTGGAAATCATCGGACAATATCATTGATATACCATTGATATACAAGTATAATTGTATTAAAGATAATACAAAAATGACTGCAACCACGCATTGACAGAGAACTTTTTGAGGCTCAAGCTGGATTCAGAAGAAGACATGGAAAGAAGGATATCATTGCTGATGTCAGATGGATGTTGGCTGAAAGCAGAGAATACCAAAGCAATGTTTACTTGTGCTTTATTGACTATGTAAAGACTTTCAATTCTGTGGCTCATGACAAGCTATGGATAACATTACAGAAAATGAGTATTTCGGAACACTTAATTGTTCTCATGAGGAGCCTGTACATAGACCAACAGGCAGTTGTTTGAAAAGAACAAGGGAACACCAAATGGTTTAAAATTAGGAAAGATGTGTGACAGAGTTGTATTCTTTCACTATACTTATTCAATCTGTATGATGAGCAAATAATCCAAAAAGATGGATTATATGAAAGAAAACGTGGCATCAGGATTGGAAGAAGATTCATTAACAACCTGAGATATGCAGATGATACAACCTTGCTTGCTGAAAGTGAAGAGGATTTAAAATACTTACTGAAGATCAAAGATCACAGCCTTTGGTATGATTTGCATCTCAATGTAAAGAAAACAAAAATCCTCACCACCTGATCAATAAGCAACATTCTTATCAATGGAGAAAAGATTGAAGTTGTCAAAGACTTCATTTTGTTCCAATCAACCATCAGATCAACACTCATGGACAAAGGAGTGGAGAAATCAAATAACATTGCATTAGGCAAATCTGCTGCACAAGACGTCTTTAAAGTCTTGAAGAGCAAAGATGTCAGTTTAAGGACTAAGGTGCACCTGATCCAAGTCATTGTATTTTCAATAACCTTATATGCATGTGAAAGTTAGACAGCGAATAAGTAAGACCATAAAAGAATTAATGCATTTGAGTAATGGTGTTGGAGGAGAATATTGAAAGTGCCGTGGGCTGCCAAAAGAACAAACAGATCTGTGTTGGAAGAAGTACAGCCAGAGTTCTTCTTGGAAGCCAGGATGGCCAGACTTCGTCTCTCATACTTTGGACATATTGTCAGGAGGAACCAGTCTCTGAGTAGAGAAAACATGTTTGATAAAGTGAAGGGTTGGAGATAAAAAGGAAGACCCCCAATGAGATGGATTGGCATCAGCAGCAATGGGCTTGGGCATAGTAATGATTGTGAGGTTGGCGCAGGACCAGGCATTGTTCAGTTCTGTCGTGCACAGGTTTGGTATGAGTTGGCACTGACTCGATGACACCTAACAACAGCAGCAATCAGAGGGAACAGGAGTCTTCAAGGGCCAGTGTAGAGAAGTGCTTTTGAAAATCCATTAATTAGCCTCATATTTTCAAGTCCTTTCCAGTACTTCCTAGGCATGACTTATGGTCTGAATATTATGTGAGTTATGTGGCTGTGGGGCATTTGGACTGCTCTCCCAAGTCACACACAGTCTCACAGTACTGAGAAAATGGCCACTGGTGAAATCAAAGCATGGTCATGGAGCTGCGAGGATGCAGGTAATGGATTGATTGATTCCATTGTATTGCTGCCTAAATCAGTGAATGAGGCCTGGTGTGGCGTTGTGGACAGCAAAGTTGTGCTGGACAGCAAAATTGATTTGAACCACAAGGTTGGTGGTTCAAGCTCACCAGCTGATCCTCAGAAACCCTATGCAAGGTTGCTATGGGTTGGAACCAACTCTATGGCACTTAGCAACAACCAATCAGTGAAAGCAGGGCTTGTGTCTTTCCCAGGACCTAGCAGAGTGGCACTTAGACAATGATTAATAAATGTTGGCAGGATGAAGACGTGCCAGATTAGACAGAGAGTTTACTAAATCTTAAGGGAGGAAAGGAAATATGAATTGGACTCCAAAGGGTGCATAACTTCCTGTTATGCAATGTGTTTTCCTAAGTAACCATGCATAGACTTATCCGTCATCATGGCACATCACATAGCTTTGCTTTTGATCATGGGACTCACTTCACAGCAAACAAAATACAGTAATGGATCCATGCTCATGGACTTCACTGATCTTACCATCTTCCCATCATCCTGAAGCAGCTGGCTTGACAGACCAGTGGAATTGCCTTTTGATAACTCAGCTAAAGTGCCACTAAGATAGTGATATTTGCAGCAGGGACAATATCCTCCCTGAGGTTGCACATGCTCTAAATCAACATCTGATATATGGTACTGTTTCTCTGAAAGACACGATTCACAGGGCTTAGTTCCAAAATTGTTTCAACTAGAGGACACAACAAAGTTCCCTCCAATTGAGCTGGAAGATGATGACACACTCACTTACTTTGTGAAAAAGTGTAGGCAAAGAAGGAATAAACATCCTCACGTCTCTGAAAAAATAGGCAAAGAAGGAATATTATCTGGGTTGATTTAATCTGACAATCAATGAATAATTAAGTTGCTATTAACTGTAGGGTCCGCAGTTCAAGCTCACCAGCTGCTCTGCAGAAACTCTATACAGGGTCGCTATGAATTGGACCTGACTTGGTGGTACTTAACAGCAACAATAACACAAAGGATGGAATAAAGACTATATCTGGTATACAGGATGTCCCTTAGGGTATCTCTTAGTTCTGTCATGCCTCCTCTTCTGTGAAGGTTCTGTGTAGATGTGGTTAAAGTCCATAATCAGTTGACTTTGAGTAGGAGAGATTATCCTTAATAATCTAGGTAGGTCTGATTCAATCCATTGAAGGGCTTGAGTCTTCCCTGAAGAAGAAATTATGCCTGCAAATAGCAGCTCCATCCAATGTCTGAGAGTCCAGTCAGCCCCTCCTGACAGTCTGCTCTGTAGATCTCAGATCATAAGTCCCCACCACAAGCATGCAAGCTAATTACTTCACATAAATCTGTTAATATATTTCTCCTATCGGTTTTACTTCTTTGGTTGATCAACACATTATATGGTGATTAGTCTAGTGGAAGGCATGGCCTATGAGAGGACACAGAAACTGACAGATGCAGGGAAATGAGGTACTTTGTACAGGTAGGGCAGGACACATAGCACATAGCATATTTTAGGACTGACATGGCACACTGTGATCGGGAGTCAGACCTGGTCCCGAAAGCAGGCTTGGTCCCACTTTTAAACACATGAACAGAGACTGGGAAAGGCTCATAAAAGGAAAGAAACTAGATAGTAGAAGGTGAAAACTACCCATAAGACATTTCAAGATCTCCATATTTCTTAGCACATAGTTTGCCCAACCAGGAGACATTCCTGAGGTAGGAAAACAAGGACAATTATACAGTCACTCATTGCTGATGTTGTTATGAGCTGTCAAGTCAATTCTAACTCATAGGCATCCTATAGGCCAGAATAGAACTGCCCCATAGGGTTTCCTGCTGAAACCTTTGCATGAGCAGACCACCAGGTTTTGTCTCCTGCTCATTGCTTGGTATGTAGGTGTCTCCCATTCCTTCAGCTCTATGCTAGGCAAGTTTTTTTGATGTTGTT
>NW_006408538.1:25092605-25102028 GCF_000296735.1 Chrysochloris asiatica | reverse complement strand
CTGATGATTTTGAGTTATGGTGTTGGAGGAGAATATTGAAAGTGCCATGGGCTGCCAATAAAACCAATAGATCCGTTTTGGAAGAAGTACAGCCAGAGTGCTCCTTGGAGGCCAGGATGGCCAAACTTTGTCTCTCATACTTCGGACGTATTGTCAGGAAGGACCAGTCACTGGAGAAGGAATATTGAAAGTGCCATGTGCAGCCAAAGTAATCAACAGATCTGTGTTGGAAGAAGTGCAGCCAGAGTGCTTCTCGGAGGCCATGATTGGCCAAATTTCATCTCTAATACTTCTGACATATTGTCAGGAGGGACCAGTCACTGGAGAAGGGTATCATGTTTGGTAAGGTGGAGGGTCATAGCAAAAAAGGAAGACCCCCAATGAGATGGATTGGCCAAGTGGCAGCATCGATGGCTCAAGCATGGCAACTGTAGTGAGGTTGGCCCAGGATCGGGCAGTGTTTCGTTCTGCTGAGCATAGGGTCACTATGGGTCGGTACTGATTCGATGGCATGTAGCAACAACAACAACAATAAGACGCCTGTTCTTAATGACATGCAGTGTAGTTGGGATTGTCATTGTTGTGGTGGAGACAAGCAAAAAAGCAGAAAACAGTAAATGAGATAGATGATGAATATTTGCAGAAGTTAGAGAAGGAATGCCAGACTACTGTGAAGGACAAGGACCTCTGAGGAGAAACTGGGTTTGGAAAAGTGTTGGGAGAAAGGAGGGCATTCTGGATATGGGGTGAAAGTCAGGATGACTCATGGGCCACCAAAGATGTAGAAAGGAATAGGTTAACCAATGAAGGAAAAGGCAGGTGGCTAGAGTAAAACCAGATTATGTAGGACCAGACCCCAATTTGGAGATTAGATTTACTTTAGTGGGAGTCCTGATGTGGCCTATAGGTTAATGCGCCAGACTGCAAAGCCCTTTGAACTGCAAGGATCAGTGGTTCAAGTTCACCAGCTGCTATGGGTTGGCACCGACTTGACAGTACTTAACAACAACAACAGTGGTAGGGAGCCACTGAAGGCTTAGAAAGGGGCAGGGCACAACAACGTGCTCTTACTGCCAGCTCCCTAAGTCAGTCTAGCATGAGGCCATCCGTGTCTTCAGGTGTTCCAGAGTGCCCAAGTTGAAAGCCTTTGTTTCAAACTGCCAATAAAAATGGAAAACAAAAACAGTGTATATCTCACAGGATCCCAATTTGGTCAGGGGTGATTATATGGCCACCTCTCATTTGCTGAGTCCTTGTATTTACTGAATGCTCCCTGCAATGTTCTGCATAGTGTTCTCGAGTCAGAAGTCCTCACCTTATGAGCAGGCAGGTACTATATTGGTCTTTTCTCAGTTTGAGAACTAAGTTTTACACGGTGCGAGGACGTGGCTGAAGCAGGGCGGGATATGCCGGAAGTGTCTAAATCCATCCCGCCCCTGTGTTGAAATGTTAACCATGATTATTACTCTGGTAGGATTACAAGGGATTTTCATTTTTGTTTTTATACTTTTCTCTAGTTTGCAAATCATTTACCACGAATATATGCTACTTTTGTAAGTAGAAAACAAATAATACACTTTTTTTAAAAAAAATCCTCTAATCCTCATGCTAGGAGGCTTTAGGTTTCCAGAAAAAATTCTAACTGAAGCTATCATTTAATTCCCCCAGTGGTAACAAAGTCTGTTCACAAATGAGCAGAGATTTCACCCTCTTACAGGTACATAGGAAATGGTCATAGCATCCATTTAATGTGGGGGGATTTCTTTTTTTGCCATTTCATCCCCTTTCAAAATTCATTCAAATTGCATAAATCATATCATTATCTGTTCCTTTTAGAAAACTTAAATGTCGTTGTTGCTATCAAATCAGTTACTACTCATGGCGACCCTATGTGTGTCAGAGTAGAACTCTGCTCCATCGGGTTTTCCAGACTGATTCTTCAGAAATAGATTGATATCAGGTTACCTTCTGAGGCACCTCTGGGTGGGTTCCAACCACAACTTTTCGGCTCGTCATCAAGCACTTAACTGTTCATTCCACCCAGAGTCTACCGCTAAAGTATTATTTGAACTCCAACACTTCCTTTCAGTGATTTCCCATGAGGTAGCTACAATTATTGGCTGAATTGTATCCTTCTGGAACATTTTCTGTACATTTACAAGCATATATGTGCCCACACAAAAAATATACCAGGTATTTATTTGTGTGTGTATTTTACAGAATGACATTATATTTTATGTACTGTTCTGTAACTGGCTTGTTTTCACTCAATGCCTAGCTTCTCAAGCTATGAAGTATCGAAGAGTCCCATTGAAACAGAGTGGTTCCCAGGAAGGAGAAGGACTTCCTCCCACAGTCTGCATTGCCATGTCCTGTCTCTGAATTAAGGGACAGTGAGTGCAGAACAGAGCACACCCTTGCCCAGTCCTGCAACATCTTCATGATCCTTGGTATGTTGGAGTTCATGGTTGTGGTCATATGTCAAGCCATCTCGTTGAGGAGTTGTCTCTACTTGCCCAAACAGGATGTCCTTTTCTAGAATTGGTTATTATTGACAACATGTCCAAAGTAAGCAAGAATAAGCCTCACCATCCTCAATTTTAAAGAACATTCTGGTTGTATTTCTTCTAAGGTGGACTTACTTGTTCCTCTAGCAGTCCATAGTTGGCATTCTTTACCAGCATCATAATTTGAATGCATCCATTCTTCTCTCTTCCATTTTCATTGTCCACCTTGCAGTATGTGGTAGGTGTTATTGCTATTAGTCACTGTGGCAACTCCAATGGGGAGCCATGGGCATCTTTATGAAAACCAAGACACCATTATTTCATCTTACTGATGAGGACTGCCGTTTTAGGGCTCTGCCCTGGAAATGTAGAAGCAGAGTTGGAGGGAAGGACCTTCAGTATTTACTTCACAAGGAAGTCAAGTGATGTAGGTTCTGATCCTATTTTTTGTCACTTTCTATCGCAAGTGACTTCAGCCTTTGGCTCTTGCTATTCCCAGGTGTTAAGTGAAGGCATTGGGTCATGATTAAGATCCTTGCAGCTCTTTCATTTTGGACTCAATCAGAGAAATATCTAGTGAACCGCTTAATATAAGGAATTGAGAATATTACACAGAAAAATAATGGTGGGTACCTAAGTTCAATACATTTATAATGTGGCTTTAAAAAAAACACAACAAGCAGAGAACAGTCCACGGTCTTCATGTCAATTCTGACTCATAGCCACCTTACAGAACTGAGCAGAATGCCCCATAAGCTTTCTAAGGCTATAATCTTCCTGGAGGAAAACTGCCTCATCTTTCTCCCACAGAGCTTGCAATGTGGGCTCCTTTTCCTTCTCCAGTGTTATCTTCTGTTTTGATTTCTTTAAATTGGGTCCACAAACCATTACTGACAATTAACTGCTTCAGACCCAGTACTGGGCACACAGGCCAGGCCGATGAATCAGCTACACGGGCCTGTTGTAGTTGTTGGGTGCTATCAAGTTAACTTAGACTCCTAGCGACCCCGTGTGACAGACTAGATGCCCCGCATGGCTTTACAGGGGTAGATTGCCAAGTCTTTCTTCCGTGGAACTGCTGACTGGGTTCTACCTGTCATCCCTTCAGTTAACAACCATAAGGCTCCTCCACAACCCCCAAACGCCAATTTCAGTGAGGAAGACAATCCAGAAACAAAAAAAAAATAGCAATACATCAGGATGAAAATGATGATAGGAGTAAGGCAGCCCAGTTAGGTGTACAGGGACACCTGGGTTGGATGGGGTCAAGGAGAGGGTTTCTGGAAAGGCCATGCCCCAGAATGGTGGGGATCTTTGGCCAGAGACTAGGGCGGGCTAAGTAGCTTAAACCCACCTCACCCAGGCTTTTGAAAGGATGTTCTCATATATTTTCTCAAAAGATCCTCCAAATAACTGTGGTTTCTGATCTTAATCGCCAACACGCTCATCTTCCCCAGCTGTATAAACATTTGGGCCAAATGACTCAGTTTAAATAATTGTTCTGAAAACTTAGCATGGGGCCCACAGAGAGGCATGAATATGCATTTGAATGATGTATATTACCTCACCTGAGAATACCTGAAAGCTCTCCTGTTCCTGCAGGACACATTGCTCAGTTACAGTATCAGCCACACAAATAAACAAAGCACCCTAAGTGATCCCTACAGGCACTGGCTCTCAACGCACTAACTCAATAAATAACGGTGTCCAGTCCCTGCAGACTGGGGACAGGCTAAGCAGGGAGAAAAGCTACTATGCTCTCCTGCTAACTGTCCCAGTGGTATGCCTTGGCTTACCACTTATACCTTGGAGCAGGTGGGCACTGTGGCAGGTGAGAAGTGGGGTGACAGGAGGGCACAGGCCATGTTAGACAGTGGGGGCTCCCGAGGACCTGGTTCAAGTATGATCAATCTATGTCCCTACTGAAGACCCTAGGCATGGAGCTGTTGGTAGCCTCTTGTCCAAGATCAATGGTGGCAACAACTTTTAAGATGGGTACAGTGCTGTGGATAACTTTATTTAGCTCATCTTTGTAACTTCCACCCAACAATGTTTTTGCTCTGCTAGGTCTGGGTATGAGAAAGTGGGAGAAGATGTGGTTAGGATGATAGGATTCAGTTTTAGGTGGTTAACAGAGTTGTGATTGTAAAATCTTAGAACCGAATTTGTATAAAATCAGTCAACACAGACACAGGAATGGGAGATCCCATTACCGTCAGATAAGATGAGCCGGGAGGGAAATGCATCCTTTGGAACTAGAGATCCCTGTGCATTGAACCTCCTTGGCCCAGGGACAGAAAGCTGCGAGATCAGCGGAGGGGTAGAGGAGCAGCAGAACCAAGAGCCAGAGCAGCGGACCCCCAGCCCACAGAACAAGCAAAGCTCAGGGACTTTGTGCTGTAGGCTTGCTTGCAGAGTGGGGTACCTCCAGGAACTTAATTGGGGGAGCTGCATTTGCTGACCCACGGAGCTGGAACCAAGTGCCTATAAGTTGAGGCTTGTTGTAAAGTGGTATGCCCTGTGAGCATTTATCAGCAGCCCTAAAAAAGCTTTGGAACTTTGCTGCTGTAGGATCAGCACTGGACTTCGAACCACAAGGTTGGTAGTTCAAACCTAGCAGCTGCTCCTCTGAAACCCTATAGAAGGTTGCTATGAGTCAAAGTCGAGTCTATGGCATTTAACAACAACAACAACAAACACTGCCAGGTAGAGAGTTGCCTGCCTGTGGAGGTGGCTACAAAGAAGCTATCCTGCGTGGAAGAGCTGTGCTTGGAACAGTTTATGATCTTGCGCTGAAGCTCATTAACTTCCCTAATAAACCCCATAACTGTGGTTCTGTATGGCTGTTACAATGGATTGTCAACCCCGGCTGTGCTGAATACTGTGGGAGGGGCGCTTGGATGTTGTTGTGTTTTTTTTGCAATGGGAAACCAGCACACATTGCTCATTGCATTTGTTGTTGCTGTTGTTGTTGTTGTTGTTAAGTGCCATCGAGTCGGGTCCGACCCATAGCGACCTTGTACAGGGTTTCCGAGGGTGTAAATCTTTACGGGAGTAGAAAGCCTCATCTTTCTCCCGCGGAGCGGCTGGTAGTTTCGAACCGCTGACCTTAAGGTTCGCAGCCCGATTCGTAACCACTATGCTACTTAGTTGTTGCCAATTTGACTGTCACTCATGGTAATGCCTTGTAAAATTAAACAAAATGCTGCCAGGTTCTGTATCATCGTCACAAAACTGGTACACTTGTGTGTCTTGACTGCCTTCCGGCAACTAGTGTGCATGATTCTGTTGTAGTCCTACCAACTAATGTGCAGAAGTCCATCATCCACTTTCTACTAGCAGGACTTACTCTAGTATAGCCTTGAAGCTCAGCTGGTATCTGAAATCCCAGCCTAGCTAGCATCTCAGCAACACATAAACCACCACAGTGTGATAGACAAATGGCGGCCTTGAGCATGAGCTGGGTGTTATTAGTTGCCATTGAGACAGAGGGAATTGAAACTGAGAGAAGGTCTGAGCTCTCGGTGCCACTATGAGGAATCGCAAGAAACTGAGCCTGCATAGATCTGAACCCTTGCTTGTTTCCTCTCCACTTGTCCACACTTTCTGACTGTGGTGAACGGATTTAGTCAGAGGGACTGGGTTAATCCAAGGAGGCTCCAGGAGAGAAATTTGTACTAGACCCTCACTCAGGGTGGTCTAGTGCGGTCTGCAGCCGGGAATGGGAGTTTCCTTTCAGTTTGTGCTCTTGGGCAGTGGATCTATGCTGCCTTCCTCTTGCTCCATGCCTGCTGTTCTAATGCCTAGTAACTATAAACAGTAATACAACACCAAGAACATAAGACACAGCATTTGTCTTTTTCTCCCCCTGCATTAGATTAAATCAGTTGGAGTCCCTAGTCACTGGGGCACATGGAGAGGCTAATGTTTAGTACTTTTAAGTCCCTGCCTCAGCTTTCTGATTCATGAAAGACACCCCTACTTATGCAATTAATAACAAAAAGGTGGGGTTCTGAAAGGATAAAACCAGTATAAAGCTGATTCTTAAGAAGCAGTGTTCGAATATATTCTCATTCTCCAACTTATATACTATTTCTGAAATACCAATCATTTCCCCATGGCACTTGATTTCTGGACTTTTGATGTGGATCTGTAGGATCAGCTGGACTGTGAACCACAAGATCAGAAGTTCAAACCCACCAGCTACTCGAGTTGGAACCAACTCAACAGCACTTAACAACAACAAGTCTATTTCAATCCTCATTGCACTGATCATGTAGAATTTATGGAAACAGCATGCAGAAAATAACAAATCTAATAGTAGAGAAATGCACAGGACAAGATCTGGGACGGGTCCTGGGAGCCTCAGCATCATACAGGGACCTGTTTACCCTCCTCAGAACAAATATTCACTCTCAACAATCAAGAAATCTTTCAACCACATACTGTTCTGTGCTTTCACTTTGTGGGCTCTGTTGTAGGCCACTGGTTCCTAGTTCTCCCTGATGGGGTTCATGCTGCTACTCCTTGGGTCTGTTGGTTGTCTCCACCTCTTCTGGTACCATCACAACTGCTACCTCAATTGCCATCTCAGGTTAACTGGATTTGGAAGGTTCTCAGCACCAGGCCCTGTGTTCTAGCTATTGTCATTCAGGAGGCCCCTCATCCAATCAGTCAAGGTCAGGTAACAAGCAGCGGGATTCCTCAGTCAATGTGGATAAAGGTCACTCATGTAACGTAGTGGTTATGAATCTGGGCTGCTAATCCTACAGTCAGCAGTTCAAAACTATCAGCTGTTCCGTGGGATAAAGATGAGGCTTTCTGCTCCCATAAAGATTTACAGCCTCGGAAACCCTGTACAGGTCGTTAAGAGTCAGAACTAACTTCACATCACAACAACAACAAGGAGGGCTCTGAGTCCTGGTGTGGTGCTGTGGGTTAATGAGCTTGACTGCAAAGTTGGTTTGAACCACAAGGTCAGTGGTTCAAGCTCACCAGCCATTCCTCAGAAACCCTGTACAGGGTGACTATGAGTTGGAATCGACTCGATGGCATTTCACAACAACATTTAGGGCTCAGGAATCGGGACCCAAAGGCAAAATTGCTTTATGGTAAAGTGATTCAATATTGTGTGGGTTCTACTTCTCTATCTCTGTTATTTTCTTGTTTCTTCTGTGATTTTTCCTTGCCTATGGAGTCCTGGCGTGGTGTTGTAGGATAAGCACTGAATCACAAGGTCTGTTTGAACCACAGGGTCAGCGGTTCAAACTCACCAGGTGCTCCTTGGAAACGCTATACAGGGTTGCTATGAATGGGAACCAACTCCAGCCACTGAACAACAAAATTGTCGATGTGGAAGTTCCCTGAGGACAGCAGATCATTTGTACTTGACTCCTAACTGGAAGATGCCCTAGTGTGGCACCACAGGATACCTGTCTTTACTTTGATTTGTAAATCATACGGAAGACTGCAGTCTTTGGTGTTTGTCAGTAAATGCTTAAGTCTTCTTTGCTTTCAGCACATAAGGTTGTGCCCTCTGCATATCACAGGTTGCTAATGAAACTTCCTCCAATTCTGCTGCCATATTCTTTTTCATGTAGTGCACTTTTCCAGATGATTTGCTCAGCATAAAGTTTGAATAAGTATAGTGAAAGGATACAACCGTGATGCATATCTTTCCTGATTTTAAACCAGATAGTATCCCCTTGTTCTGTTCTAACAACTGCTTCTTGGTCTCTGCACACCTAAGTATACTGGAATTCCCATTCTTCAAAATGTTATCCACAGTTTGTTATGATCCACACAGTTGAATGCCTTTGCATAGTTAATAAAAACAAGTAAGCATATTTTCAGTATTCTCTGCTTTCATCCAAGATCCATCTGATATCAGCAATGATATCCCTTGTCCCACATCCTCTTTTTAATCTTGCTTGAATTTCTGGCAGTTCCCTGTTTATATACTTCTGCAGCTATTTTGTATTATCTTCAGCAAAACTTTACTTGCATGTGATATCAACTATATTATTCAATAATTTTCTCATTCTGTTAGGTCACATTTCTTTAAAATGGGCACAAACATGGATCTCTTCAGTCATTGACCAGGTGGTTGCCTTCCAAATTTCTTGGCAGAGATTTGTGAGTGCTTCCAGTGGTGGTGGTCATGTGCCGTGGAGTCGGTTCCGACTCATAGCGACCTTGCACAGGATTTCCGAGGCTATAAATCTTTATGGGAACAGAAAGCCTCATCTTTCTCTTGTAGAACAGCTGGTAGTTTTGAACTGCTGACCTCACTGTTCACAGCCCACTTGGTAAGCACTTCACTACCAGAGCTCCTTAGTGCTTCCAATAGCACTGCATTAATTTGTTGAAACATTTCAACTGGTAGCTCATCAATTTCTGGAGCCTTGATTTTTCACCGATGCCTTCACTGCAATTTAAAGTTCTTCCTTTAAAGCCACTGGTTTTTGATCATATGCTAACTCTTGAAATGGTTGAATGCTCACCAATCTTTTTGGTACAGGGACTCAATATGTTGACCATAGATTCCTTCAATATTTCAACTTGAGGCTTGGGCATTTTCTTGTTATTTCACCTTGAGAAATGTTGAACATATTCTTCCCTTTTAGTTTTCTAACTTCTGGACTTTACACATTTCATTATAATAGTTGATATAGTTGTCTTTTTGAGAAACCATTTGGAATTTTCTGTTCAGATATTTTACCTCATTGTATCTTTCATTTGCTCTATGTTCAAGAGTTCCACCACTCATCTGTCAGTTTGTGTGCTATGGTGGCTTGTGTGCTGCAGTGATTCTAGAAGCTATGCCATGAGTATTGTAAATACCAGTAGGGTCACCAATGGTGGACAGGTTTCAGCTGAACTTCCAGAAGACGATAGACTAGGAAGAAGGAGAGAT
>NW_006408538.1:25090460-25092328 GCF_000296735.1 Chrysochloris asiatica | reverse complement strand
AAATTGAAGAGGAATGACATCACATTCAGTATCACAAAGAATATATCAAGATATGCCTTGAAGTACAATGATGTTTGTGATAGGATAATATCCATAGGTCTACAAGGAAGACCAGTTAATACCACTGTTGTTCAAATCTATGCACCAACCATTAAAGTCAGTGATGATGAAATTGAAGAATTCTATGAACTTGTTGAGTCTGAAATCGATCAAACATGCAATCAAGATCTATTGATAATTACTGTTGAATAGAATGCAAAGGTTGGAAACAAAGGGGAAGGATCAGTAGTTGAAAAATTTGGCCTCGGTGATAGAAATGGTGCTGGAGATTGCAAGATAGAATTTTGCAAAACTTCATTGCAAATACCTTTTTTCAACAACATAAAAGATGACTATACAAATGGAATTGTAATATTGAAGTATTCTATGGGCAAAATATTGAATGATGCAGAAACCATCAAAAGAAGATGAAAGGAATACACAGAGTAACTATACTAAAAAGAAATGGTCGATGCCCAACCATTTCAAGAGGCAGCATATGATCAAGAGCCAATGGTACTGAAGAAAGAAGTCCAAGGTGCATTGAAGGTATTGGCAAAGGAAAAGACTACAGGAATTGATGGAATAAAAATTGAACTCTTTCAACAAATTGATGTGTAACTGGAGACACTCATTTATCTATGCCAAGAGATTTGGAGGACACCTACCTGACCAACCGACTGGAAGACATTCATATTTATGCCCATTCCAAAGACAAGTGACCCAAAGGAATGCAAAAATCATCAGACAATATCATTAATATCACATACAAATAAAATCTTGCGTAGTGGTTACGAATCAGGCTGCGAACCTTAAGGTCAGTGGTTCGAAACTACCAGCTGTTCTGCGGGAGAAAGATGAGTCTTTCTACTCCTGTAAAGATTTACACCCTCGAAAACTCCGTACAGGATCGCTATGGGTCGGAACCGACTTGACGGCACTTAACAACAACAACAACAAAGATACTACAAATACAGCTGCCACCATACATTGACAGAGGTTCAAGCTGGATTCAGAAGAGGATGTGGGACGAGGGATATCACAGCTGATGTCAGATGGATCTTGGCTGAAAGCAGAGACTACCAGAACGAAGTTTACCTCAGCTTTACTGACTATGCAAAGGCTTTCAATTGTGTGAATCATGACAAATTATAAAAAAAAATGGTAAAGAATGGATATTCCAGAACACTTAATTGTGCTCATGAGGAACCTGTACACAGAACAAGTGGCAGTTGTTCAAACAGAACAAGGGAACACTGAATGGTTTACAATTAGGAAAGGTGTGAGCCAGGGTTGTAGTCTTTTACCATACTTATTCAATCTGTATGCTGAGTAAATAATCTGAGAAACGTGGCATCAGGATTTGAGGAAGACTTAATAACAACCTGTGATATGTAGATGATACATTCTAGTTGAAAAGGAAGAGGACTTAAAATATTTACTGATGAAGATCAAAGACCACAACCTTTGCTATGGGTTGTTCCTCAATGCAAAGAAAGTAAAAGTTCTCACCCCTGGACTAATAAACAACATCCATATAAATGGAGAAAAGATTGAAGTTGTCAATGACTTAATTTTTCTCAGATCCACCATCAACACTCATGGAAAAGCAGTAGAAACCAAACGACGTGTTGCTTTAGGCAGATCTGCTGCACAAGACTTCTTTAAAGTGTTAAAGAACAGAGATGTCAGTTTGAGAACTAAGGTGCACTTGATCCAAGCCATGATATTCCCAACAACCTCATATGCATGTGAAAGTTGGACAGTGAATAAGGAAGACCATAGAAGAATTGATGCATTTGAGTTATGGTGTTGGAGGAGAATATTGA
>NW_006408538.1:25062607-25087536 GCF_000296735.1 Chrysochloris asiatica | reverse complement strand
TCATTGGCTTTAGTGATTGGTGCATAAATTTGAATTAACTGGGCTTCCCTGTAGGCACGTGGATATTATCTTATCACAGACATCGTTGTACTTCATGACTGATCTGGATATGTTCTTTTTGACAGTGAATGCAACACAATTCCTCTTCCATTTGTCATTTCCGGCATAGTAAACCATGTGGTCAATGGCCAATACCAGTCCTTTTCAGCTCACTAATGCTTAAGATATTGATGTTTATGCTTTCCATTTCATTTTTGATGACTTCCAGTTTTTCCAGATTCATATTTTGTACATTCCATGTTCCGATTTTCAGTGGATGTTTATAGCTGTTTCTCTTCATTTTTAGTTGTGCCCTATCAGCAAATGCAGGCTTTTCTCCCACGGTCTTTACTCCATTCACATTATCATGGTCAACTCTATTTTGAGGAGGCAGCTCTTCCCCAGTCACATTTTGAGTGCCTTCCAACCTAAGAGGTTCACTATATCTGACAGTGTTTCTCTGCTATTCTATTCATAAGGTTTTCCGTGACTAAGTATTCGGAAGTTGTTTGTCACTCCTTCTTCCGAGTCTGTCTTCATCTGCAAGCTCATATGAAACCTATCCACCATGGGTGACCCTGCTGGTATTTAAAATACTGGTGGCATAGCTTTTAGAATCACAGCAACTCACAAGCCACCACAGTATGACAAACTGACAGACGAGTGGTGGGAAGAAGGTAGACTTCTTCAGTTTCTTCATTATTGTCTCTAGTGGTTTTTGCATAATTTGAAAAGTAATTGTATTAACTGCTTTTACTTGTAGGCATTAGACTTTATCTATCACAGACTGCATTGTACATCAAGCTAGATATTGAAATATTCTTTTTGATGATGAATACGACATCATTCCTTTTCAGTTTCTCATTCCCAGCATAGTAGACTACATGATTGTCTGATTCAAAATGGCCAATACCAGTCTACCTCATCTCACTAATTTCTAGGCTATTGATCTTTATGTGTTTTATTTCTTATTTGACAACTTTCCATTTTTCTAGATTCATGCTTTGTGCATTCCGTATTTCAATTATTAATGGATGTTTGCAGCTGTTTCTTCTGATTTTGAGTTTTGCCCCATCAACCAATGAAGGTCCTGAAAGCTTTGCTCCATTCATGTCATTAAGGGTGACTCTATTTTGAGGAGGCAGCCCTTCCCCAGTTGAATCTTGAATGCCTTCCAAGCTGAAGGGTTTATCTTCTAGCACTATACCAAACAATTTTCCACTGCTTTTCTTAATGTTTTCAGAGGCTTAGCCCACAAAAGTAGACAACTATTCTTTTGTTCTAGTCTGTGTTAGTCTGGAAGCGCCACCGAAAGCTGTCCATCATAAATGACCCTCTTGGTACTTGAAATACCAGAGCTTCCAGCACCATAATGAATCCCAAGACACCACACAGGATGAACAGAAAGACCTGGTGGAATACACAACTAGGTGGGTAATTTGGTGGTGACTGAAAAAGCTGTAGGTACACTCAATCTGGTTAGAACACAAAATGTGGCACATGGGGATAGGGGCAGGGCAGAAGAAGGAGGAGGATGGAGAAAGGACTGGCTTTCATCTGACTTTTAGGGGCACATGGGGCTATAAACCCATACCTTGTCTTGGGGCTTCACCATTTAATATGTAAAAAATTTCTCTGGTCAAATGGTGAGGCCAGAGTGCCATGCTGTAGGGATGCAAGGGGACTCTGGTCTTTGTTCTTGGGAAAATTCTTCCTGGGACCTTGGGCAAACCTCCAATCTCTCAGCCTCTGCTTTCTCCAGTTGTAACAATTTTCACTGAGTCCATTCTAACTCATAATGACCACAAGTGTAATATGGGCTTAATGATCTCTCGAGCTCTTTCTGGTCCCTCATGCTACCTGCACTGAAAAGGAAGGAAGGCAGGAGAAGCCATGTGAGAAAGTAGAGGGAGTCCTCACACTACTAAATGGAGCCCCTTTCTCTGTCCTGAGCCTCCCTGCTTGAGGCTGACAACAGACTGTGTAGGCCCTGTGTGGTACCTATCTCCTAGTGCCCAACAGAACCCTGAGCTGGCAGAGGCTGGTCTTCTGCAGAAGAGTAGTTCAATCAGAGATGGGCATTCCTAACCCCTGACCCAAGATCCCACCAAGAGACCCAGGGAACTGCGATAACTGCAAATTTGGCAATTTAAACCCACTAGTTAGTCTGTAAAAGGAAGATGAGGCTGTGTGTTCCCATAGAGCTACAGCCTTAGGCGCCCTGTATTGGGTCGCTGAGTTGGAATTGACCTGATAGCAGTAGATTTGTTTTTGGTTTGGTACTCATCCATATTTAGGTCAGTTGTACTTCCTCCAGGAAGACTTCCCAGCTCATCAGCCTGGGTATTTCTCAAATTTATCATACACCTGTTATTATAAAATCTTGCACTTAAGTTTTCTCCCGTCATCTCACACTTGTTATATGTTTCTCTGCACCAAACACAAAGACTATAGTCACACTGTAACCCCATTCAAGCTCCACTTTAGAGGTTGGTTGGAGATCACCAACATTCAGCAAACAGCTTCTCTGACATCCTTCATAGAAGCAAAGCACTTGTGATTGAACCCCTTGATAGTGGGCCATGACAAATAGCATTGTCATGCTTGCATTTTGCAGGTGAAGAAAGTGACCTCCAAGAGAGGCTGAATTCTGCCTGAAGTCATGTAGTAAGCCGACAAGGGGCGAGGCCCAGAGCCCAACTTCAGCCTCAGTGTCAATTAATAGTCTTTTCTCAAATCATCCTGAGAGATGACCCCCTCCACGTGGTTGCCTTGAGTTCTTGGGAGCTCAGCCATGCAGAAGGCAGCTCATGCCAGTGATGGGTAACTAGCAGAGCACTGTTTCTTCTCTCAAGCAATTATCATGAACTAACATGTGTATCATTTGCCTGATCTCTTAGTCATTTACTCATTCACTTATTCATTTGTTAAACCATTTAGGGAGCATCTGTCTTGTGACAGGTACTGGCCCAGGTACTAGAGAGGGAAAGGTGAATTAAGTAAATGTTTCTTGCCGATCAGAGGAGGGACAGCTGCATAATAGATTAAATGGGTGGAGTGAAACTCAGCCCCAGGAAGGTGGGCACTGCAGGCATCTGTGTTCTATTTCTGCATTTTCATGAAGTCCACAGTGTTGAGGACTTTTATCAATATTAAAGAGATAATGGAGTTGGCGTGGCGCTATAGATAAGAGCTGGATTGCTAACCACAAGATTGGGAGTTCAAGCCCCCAGTCGCTTTTCAGAAACCCTCTAAAGTATCGCTATGACTCAGAACTGACTTGGTACCACTTAACAACAACAGGGAAGAGATCATATGTGACTCTGATGTCAAACAGTAGAATATTTGTTCAGAGTTTGTTCAGGGGAAGGAGCAGTCAAGGAGAGCTTCACTGAGGAGGTGGCTTTTGCATTAGGAGCAGGGTTCAGCAGACAGAGGAGGTGGGGAAGGTACAGTAGGAGTAGAGACCACATCAGGGACACTTAGGGTATGTCTTCAGTTTCCTGAAGCTGCTGTAACAAATATCACAAGACTTAAAAGGGGAGTGGTGGTGGTTATGTGTCGTGGAGTCAGTTCCGACTCATTCACCTGTACAGGGTTTCCGAGGCTGTAAATCTTTACGGGAGCAGGGAGCCTCATCTTTCTCCCGCAGAAAAGCTGGTAGTTTTGAACTGCTGACCTTGAGGTTAGCAGTCCGATTTGTAACCACTACACTACCAGAGCTCCTTTAAAAGGGAGAAGTGAGGGAATTATTCTTTCAAAGTTCTAGAGACTGAAAGTCCCACTTATGGTCTTGTCCTTATCCATTCCTTCCTTCTCGATTCCTTGACTTGTAGGTGGGGCAGAAGCAGGGTGAGTGGCAGCTTTCAAACATTGCTTTAGAAAGATCCCACTGGTGACCATTGCAGAACACATCTGCCAGGTTCATGTGGGGACCAATCAGGACACCGGGGCAATTGTCCAGGTGAGAGAAGATGACCAGAGACCCATCCTCTCGTAGCTGAATAGTAAATGTCTCTAAAGACCATCCCAGGTCCTCAGGGTCCCCAGCCATACTGGCCTCCCTGTGCACTAGCTCACCCTGCAGGAACACCTTAAGAAGCTTACAGCTAATGCTTCACAAACTCAGGGGCCCTCTTCACAACACCACTGTGGTCATCTCCTTGGTGGGCAGAGCTATGGTTCAGCATGAGGACTCTGATCGCTGATCTCTCATCTCTCCCTAGCCAGCATCAGCCTATGCACAGCCCAAGGCCACTCCATTGAACCCCAGAACTTCCACAACTCAACTTCAGATCTCGAAGTGGGCACCATTCTCTTCAAGATGTCCTCCCTGGCTCTCTGATCCAAACTGATTAATCATCACTTTATTCCTGCTGCAATTGGCATATTTATTTCTAATCAGCTCTTAAAAATGGCATCATTCAAAGGTGTTTAACCACATTACTTAATTTTCAGCCCGTATTGCTATTGATTTCAAATATTCTCCTCAAGATATGGCTCTTTATTCCATGCAGAAGTCTGTTTATATAATAATCTTATCTGGTTACTAAAATCTGTGAAATCTCTTTAACTGCCTCTAATGTAAAATCGGAGTCTGGTTGCTAAATGAGTCAATTTTACTTTAATTTGGTTTATTTACAGTACATGTTTTAATGTGCTGCGTTCCCATCTTGCACAGCAACGCTGAAAATAAAGGCAGATATAGGCAAAAAGAGAGACCCGGGCTTTTGCCAGCCTGCAGGAGCTGAGGCAGCCTGGGTGCTCTGAAACAGAAGTGTCTGTTCTCCCAGTCAGAGACAACAGTGGCATGTGGGTCGAAGAGCACGAACGGAAAGTCCCTGCTCTGCCATTCACTCAAATGAACTTGTTGCTTGACATCAGGAAGTCTGTTTCCTCATTTATAAAATGAAGATGATGCAATGTATTTCAAGCTATCTTGGTAGGATACTGGACACCCCAAGGATAAAGTGCGTATGGGAGGCATTCCATCAGAATGAGCCCTCAACTCCATTAGCTTTAATGACAAAGCCTCAGGAGGACCCTTTCATGAAAGACTACTCACTTTACCTAGCCATGATCCAGGCCTCCTCAGGACTGTCTTCCTAGGCAGAGCTCTGGGCTACCAGAAACAGAGGCTGAGACTATTGAGTTTAAGTCTAGTGGATTCATTATATGTTGTTGTTGTTTTTACGTTTCATCGAGTCGGTTCTGACCCATAGCGACCCTGTACAGGGTTTCCGAGACTGCAAATATTTATGGGAGCAGAAAGCCTCATCTTTCTCCCGTGGAGCAGCTGGTAGTCTCGAACTGCTGACCTTAAGGTTAACAGCCCGATTCGTAACCACTATGCTACCAGAGCTCTTGGATTCATTATATAAGACTGCAGTAAGTCCTGGCATAGTGCAAGATCTGCAGTTCAAACTCACCAGATGCTCCTTGGAAACCCTATACAGGTTCACTGTGGGTCAGATAAACAACTCAACAGCGCTTAACAATAGCAACAAAGTTCTCTTGATAGGACAAGACTGCCTTTGGCTCCTGGGGCTGATGTGCTTTGAGGCATATCTTGGTCATGAACCTCAGAGCCTCCAGGAATCCCTGTTATGTTCCAGTATCCACATCTCTCTATTGTCCTGGTGTGGCACTGTGGGCTAATGCACTAGACTGCAAAGTTGCTTCAAGCTGTAAGGTCGATGGTTCAAGCTCACCAGTCACTCCTCAGAAACCCTATAAATGGTCACTATGGGTCAGAACTGACTCGATGACACTTCACAACAACAATTTCTGTCTCTATGGATCAAACAGCTACCCCAGCCCCATCGTCTTCAGCGCCCACTGCCAACGAAAAATCTTTTTCTGGGTCTCCTTGATGAAATGCCAAGGAAGAAAACGCAATGAAGCTGACTCGTGTTGGAAACCAGCCCAAGTCATGGGTTGCTTGCAGTCTACAATCAAATTGGCCATGGGCCAGATGCCTATTCCTGGTCTTGCAACCTATGATTGGGGAGCAAAGGCCAGGCAGGATCAGGTAAAAAGTCCAGTTGTGCCTTCTCTGCAGCACCTGGAATATGCCAGGCACTGGGCTGGGCTCTGGGCATGTAATGTTGGGCTCCTGGCTTTGGGTCACATATCCCCTTACTAGAGAGACACATTCACCACACTTGTCAGCACAGGAACCCGATGTTACCTGATGAGTGGGTGTTAGTGGGCTGGGAGAGGAGAAGGTGGCATGGGAAACAACACTAACACTTTGATACTTTCTCCTACTTGTTAAGGATGTGAGCGGAGTGGGAACCCATGCTCTCTCCTTCACCAAGCAGGACTGAGGAGCCCCCTGCTTGTGGCAGGTGATACTTGTCTTGCCCCCGATGCAGCAGCTCTCTCTTGGTCAGGTGTGAATGCTGCCATTTCATGCTCATCTTCTCCAATTAACAACAGCTGGTCCCCTATAAAACCAACTGGGGAGATGGTTTGTTATTGGAAGACAATGCAACATCATTAGGCATTAATGGCTCCCAGCCTCGTTTACTTGGGCTGAGTTCTCAGGGTTAATGTGGCGCGATGTTGGGCCTCACCCCTCACAGCAATGGCTCCTCTTCTATTTTTAGGCACCTGCTTCAGCCTTCATTTTCTCAATTAAACCCTGGGAGGTAGAGTGAAGGCGGAAAATTTGTTTTTCTAGCACAGGTTCCACCACTTTGAGAAAGAGGTCATCACAGTATTTTAATCAAAAGAGAACAATTATGAATGTAGAAATGCTTTTTAAAGCCTGTCTTCCTTGTATCTGGATAGCAGTGTGTGTTATCCTTCATCAATTAGACAAGCCTTGCTTTGGTGTTTCTGTCTGTCTGACCATAGATCATCTTCTTTAGGTCATTCCAGACTCTCCAAACATTTGGCATGAAGGTTAAGAGGTGCACCCACCACCACCACCTAGGATCAGAAAGAGCCTTTCACTGGCAGAGTAAGATCTCAACTGGAATTGAGCTAACACTGAGGGGGAACTTCACTACACCAAGCGCAAACTGCTCTTCTGATGTGAAAGAAGTTTCATCGTGTGCTCGTTCATTTCGTTATTACATAAAACCAAAGTCTTAGTTTGTGTATTTCTCTTGATCTTACTAATTATATCCTGAGGACCCCATAAGGCTATTTTCTCCATAAGTAAATGAATCACAAAATATCCATTTTATTAATTCACTAAGTCATTCATTCACTCAGCAAATAATGAACACTTATTATATAAATGTCAGGCTCTACTGACAAAAATTTTATCAAAATATATTGACAGGTTCTATGGACCAAATGGAGTTCTGGTGTGGCACTGTAGGTTGATTTGAACTGCAAAGTTGTCGGTTCAAACTCACCAGTCACATCTCTGAAACCCTATACAGAGTCACTGCGAATCAGAACTGACAAAACGGCACTTAATAACAACAAGAATGAACCAAATATTAAACTATGCAGACATTAGCAAACAAGATGGAAGGAATGTAAAGTCACTAAGTTGATCAATCAAAAAGAAATGGTTGATGTTCAACCATATCAAGAGGAAGCATATGATCAAGTCCAAGCAGCATTGAAGGCACTGATGAAAAGCAAGTCTCCAGGACTTGACGGACTGCAACAACAAACGATGAAGCGCTGGAGGCACTCACGCATCTATGCCAAGAAAGCTCCCTGCTCATTCCAAAAATGGCAACTGAACAGAACGTGGAAATCATTGGATAATATCATTAATAACACATGCAAGTAAAATTTTCCTGGAAATAATTTAAAAATGGTTGCAACAGTACATCAACAGAGAACCACCAGAATTCAATCCAGATTCAAAGGAGGACATGGAACTAGGAATATCATTGCTGATATCAGATGGCGCTTGGCTGAAAGCAGAGAAGATCAGCAAGATGATTACTTGTGCTTTATTGACTATGTAAAGTCTTTCAACTATCTTGACAAACTCTGGATAATATTGCAAAGAATGGCTATTCCAGAACATTTACTTGTGCTTATGAGAAACCTATATATAGATCAAGAGGCAGTTGTTTGAGCAGAACAAGGAAATATTGAATGGCTTAAAACCAGGAAAGGTGTGTGCCAGGATTGAATCATTTCACCATATGTATTCAATCTTTTATTGTATCCTTTTACCATACTTACCCAAATAATCCGAGAAGCTGAATTATATGAAGAAAAACATGACATCAGGATTGGAAGAAGACTCACTAACACTCTGCAATATGAAGATTACACAACCTTGCTTGCTGAAAATGAAGAGGACTTGAAATACTGATGAAAATCAAAGACTGCAGCTGTCATATGGATTACACCTCAATGTAAAGAAAACAAGAAACAAAAATTGTACCAACAAATAAGATCATGATAAACAGAGAAAAGATCGACGTTATCAAAAACTTCATTTTGCTTGGCTCCGCAATCAACACTCATGGAAGCAGCTGTCAAGAAACCAAATGACATATGGCATTAGGCAAATTTGTTGGAAAAGGCCTCTTTAAAGTGTTAAAAGAACAAAGCTGTCAGTTTGAAAACGAAGGCGTGCCTGACCCAAGCCATGTTTTCCTAAATTTCTTCATATGCATGTGAAAGTTGGACAATGAATATGGAAGATTGTAGACGAATCAGTGCATTCAAATTATGGTGTTGGAAAAGAATATTAAAAGTGCTATGGACTGCCAGAAGAGCAAACAAATCTATGTTGGAAGAAGTACAGGCAGAATGCTCCTTAGAAGTCAGAATAGTGAGACTTCGTCTCTTATACTTTGGACTAATCCCTGGAGGACATCATGCTTGGTCAAGAGGAGGATCAGTGATAAAGAGGAAGACCCCCAATGAGATGTATTGACACAGGAGCAGCAGCAACGGACTTAAACACAGCAATGCCTATGAGGTATGACATAGGACTGGGCCCATCTGTTGTGCATAGGGTTGTTATGAGTCACACTCAACTAGATGGCACCTAACAATAACAAATGACGAAAACATCCGCCACCCCCCAAAAGTATAGTTAGAATAGATACAATGCATGAATTTTCTTCAAAGGAAATTTTTCTGTTCATCCCTTCCTCCCTCCTTTTGTCCCTTTCTTCATTTCTTCAAGTTATGGATTGATTTGTGCCCCACAAAATATGTATTGGACTCCTTACCCTTATACACATATCTGGGGTTATGTGTATAAGGGTAAGGAAGTAGATTTTCCTTGAAGTTGTGTTAATTAGATTAGGCCCAAGCCTGGAGGGTTCTAATTACTTCTGGGTTGTAAGAAGAGCTGAACAGACACAAAGATAAGCACATACAGGGTGGGGGCTGCGGGCAACAAATGCCACATGAGTATTTTCTTCAAACAAGGAACTGAGGAATGCCAGGAGGAACTGATATGACCAAGACACGGATTTGGACTTTCAGCCTCCAGAGCGATGGAAAGCCAGACACTGTGGGATTTTTGTTACAGTGGTACTGGGTAACAAAGATACTGCCTTCTTCTTCCTTCCACAAAAATTTTCCAAACATCTATGCTTTACATAGACTTCACTAAGATCTGTTATCTGTGGTAAAATAAGAAAAGATTTATCATCTGTGCAGGTTTGGCAAAACAGCACCTCCCACCAAGAGGCAGCCCAAAACATAAGCAAGGGTCCCCTCTGGCATGGCATTTGGGCAGAACCTTGAGGTAAGCCAGCAATGGAGCTAAAAGTCCTTGTACTGAGTTAATGCATCTTGTACCTTTCATATAAACTTCCCTGATGTCCACCCTCAATGTTCAAAGGAAACAAAAAATGGATGTGGACTCCATCCCTGGCCACCAGTGCTTCCAGGCCAGTCTGTTAGTGATCACACTCTTCCCAGTTCAACCCACCCCATGGACAAGCCCACGAAGACCACACTCCAACCCCTGTAAAACACCTGGAGGGCAGTCTCACCTTTCGAGGTTTGTGTTGATGAAGGGCGTCAGTCCGGCCCTGACACCTTGGATGTTGTTGTTGTTAGGTGCCGTAGAGTCCATACCGACTCATAGTGACCTTATGCACAGCAGAACAAAACACTGCCCAATCCTGGGCCAACCTCACTATTGTTGCCACACTTGAGCCCATTGATGCTGCCACTTTGCCAATCCATCTTGTTGGGGGTCTTCATCTTTTTCTCTGTCCCTCCACCTTACCAAATATAATATCCTTATCCAGAGCCTGGTCCCTCCTGACAATATGTCTGAAATATGAGTGACAAAGTCTGACCATCCTGGCCTCCAAGGAGCACTCTGGCTATACTTCCTCCAACACAGATTTGCTGGTTCTTTTGGCAGCCCATGCATTTCAGTATTCTTTTACGGTCTTCCTTATTCACTGTCCAGCTTTCGCATGCCTATGAGGTTATTGAAAATACCACAGCTTAGTCAGGCGCACCTTAGTTCTCAAGCTGACACCTTTGCTCTTCAACACTTTAAAAAGGTCTTGTGCAGCAGATTTGCCTAATGCAATGCGTCATTTGATTTCTTGACTGCTGCTTCCATGAGTGTTGATAGTTGATCCAAGAAGAATGAAGTCCTTGACAACTTCAATCTTTTTTCCATTGATAAGAATGTTGTTTATTGGTCCAGTGGTGAGGAGTTTTGTTTTCTTTACATTGAGATGCAATCCATACTGAAGGCTGTGCTCTTTGATCTTCATCAGTAAATATTTTAAGTATTCTTCACTTTCAGCAAGCAAGGTTGTATCATCTGCATATCACAGATTGTTAATGAGTCTTCCTCCAATCCTGATGCCACGTTTTTCTTCATAGAACCCAGTTTCTCAGATTATTTGCACAGCATACAGGTTGAATAAGTATGGTGAAAGAATACAACCTTGTCGCACACCTTTCTTAATTTTAAATCATTCGGTGTTCCCATGTCCTGTTCAAACAACTGCTTCTTGGTCCCGGTACAGATTCCTCACGAGCACAATTAAGTGTTCCGAAATACTCATACTTCTCATTGTTGTCCATAGCTTGTCATGATCCACACAATCGAAAGCCTTTGCGTAGTCAATAAAGCACAGGTAAACATCTTTCTGGTGTTCTCTGCTTTAGGAGTAGATTAAAAGGACTTTCTGTTAGCTCCAGTCATGGACCACTTCATCAAATACTGCCAAGAGCATTCCCTTTTGTTTCCTTTTCATACTGTTCTGTACCTTTTCCTGGTAATATGTCTTACCTTCCTAACTACATGCTCCCAGAGGGAAGATATCATGTCATAAGCACATTAACTTTATTGTTTTGAAACCAATATTAGGACCAACATTCTGCCAAAGAATTTTTGTGCCCTTTCTGAGAATATGATGCAACCTAGAAAATGCAGTAGTTTGAACACCAACAACATTGGTATTTAGAAAAGTCCAGTGGCTTAATGGAGACTTGCAATCCCTCTTAGCTCTCTCACTCACATACTCGTTGTAGGACCATGGACAACTAATTGAGTTTCTCTTTGGACTTCAATTCCTGTTTGAATGGGGACCGTTCTGGAGAATACAGGCGGGAGGATAACAGAATCCACTGTCCCTCTGTACTCCCAGCATTTGACACAGGAGCTCAAACCAGCATGCAGCCGGGCACCCAGGGGGTCCCAGTAAGTGTCTCTTGAATAAATGAAAAACAGCATTTTACAAGCTGGAAGCATGCCCCCCAGTCAGCCCTCCTCCCCAAGATCTGTGCAGTTGGACTTTTGGAAAATCTTGCTAGTTGCAGCTCAGTCTGGACGCTGATTTCCTGCAAACCAGCTGACCTGTATTTACAGTATCCACATTTGTTTTGGAAAAAGTCCAAATGTCCACTTAACTGGGCTGGAGGCCAGCATACTCTTCCTACATTGTTTGTAGCCACAAGATTAATGGTGAGCTTTGCTCCAAACCTTTGGTTCCATCATTCACCTGCGGTGTCTCTTTGGTGCAGATAACGATAATGGATGGAGTTTCACTGTGGCCTTCCTCCTCTTCCGTTTGTCAGAGCCTTGGCTTCCGCTGGGAGGCAGCAATGTGGTGAACTGCATTGCTCCAGAGAGGGAAGGCACTGAGAGTTGAGACCATTTCTATCCCAGCTCAAGAGGAAGCCCAAAGCCTAGGCAAGGAGTTCCTTCTGCCAGCTGCAATCTTCTTGGGCAAGTTGCCAAGCTTTCAAACCTCAGCCTTCATTTACATATGAGTCATATGACTTACTACTGACAGTTATAGTCAGGATTCAGCAAGAGGAGCGCTTCCTAAAGGCTTGCATTCCATTCACTGATACACACTTACATTTCTGTTTCCAATGAAAATACGGTTAGGCAGTCATTTGGCGTTAAAACAGGTCCTGGGAGGTGCTGTATGGATCTCCGATGGCACAGTGGGTTAAGTGTTGGGCTATTGAGTGAAAAGTTACCAGTTCAAATCCACCAACCACTCCATGGGAGAACGATGAGGCTAACTGCCCCTGTGAAGATGGACAGTTTTGAAAATTCTACGACGCAGTTCTACTCGGTCCTATAGGGTCAAAATAGACTCTATGGCAGTGGATTTGGTTTGGTTTGGGGGGTGTTTTTATTGACAACTCAGAAATTCAGTTTCTCGGGTTTTGATTTCCAAAGGGACTTATTTTTATTTGTGATGATAATGATGAAGAAAATTAATGATGTCCATCTCATGGCTGTGTGCAAAGAGAGTCCAATACCAATGGTATGATCTTAAGCATAACAATTTTATAATTTTTGCACCATCATGTTTTCCTCATAATGGAAGTATCTCTACTTTTTACAGATGAGGAAACCAAAGTTCATGAAGGACTCACTCCACTCAAGACCCTCAAGTGCATAAATGCTTTTTATTTTTGTTTGTTGTCAGAGCCAGAACTATAAGGTTTGTTCATTGTGTGTAGACTACTGTGCATTTGAATAGAAGAGAAGTAAGACACAGGAGTCTTGTCCATTCAAGGCATGTGTCTCAATGACTGAGCTTTCTGGAGTCTCCTGTTGAGGTCTGATTGGTCAGGCAACCCTCAGCAGGGCGGAGAAGCTGTGTTTTGAAGCAACTGAACTTGACAAGACTTGGCCTTCACCAGACATAGCCTGAGAAGGGCAGAGAGGAAGATGGGACTGCAGGCAAGGGAAGCTGAGGTTTCTCCAGGTGAGTCACCAATTCATTGCAGGGAATTGCTCCTGATTGAACTGGAGATGCCAGGAAATGACAGTGGTGTTGAGGAGGGCATTGTTATCCCACTTTTACAGATAAGCTCTGGGGGGATTGAGAAATGGGCTCATTTCACACCGTACAGAGCAGTAGAGCCAAGATGAAGACATAGTTGTGTCTCCTTAACAGACACTGAATCAGAATTCCTTCCTTAAGACCAGTGAGGCCAACAGCAGAAACAGACAGGGGTGGCACGAAGAAACAAAGGTTTGAGGAATTTGCCACTGAGTGGGGAGATGGCCCTAGGAATTGTTAATTCCAATATATAATTTGAGGACTGGAGTCTCGGGGGGGTGGTGTAAACAGTTAGCACACTTAGCTGTTAACTGAAAGGTTGGAGGTTCAAGCCCATTTAGGGGTGTCTCAGAAGTAAAGTCTGGTTATTTACTTCTGGAAAGTCTGTTGAAAATCCCATGGAGTACAGTTCTCTTCTGACACGTGTGGGGTTGCCATGAGTCACAATGAACTTGATGACAGTTGATTGGTGTTGTGTTATGGGTGTTGTACTAAAGGACATTATGGAAACTCAGAGCAAGAGGTACCTAGCCCAATTTTGAGGTTCCTAGGGACTCCTGGTGCCGTGCTGTGGATTAACGTGCTGGACTGCTACGTTGGTTTGAACTGCAGCAGCTGCTCCTTAGAAACCCTATACAGGGTCGCTATGGGTCGGAGCTGACTCAACAACACTTACCAACAACAACAGCCTAATTTTGAGAAGTTTAGGACATTCCAGGAAGGACTGTACATGAACTGGGTGATGAAAATGTATGAGAGAGGCCCTTTACAAAAGTGAGGCAGGCTAGGCTAGGTGGAGACAGCTACATAAGAAACCACACAGAGGCACAGAGCCGCAGCTTGCATTTGGAGCCCGAGGTGGGAAAGCAGAAAATCGAGGCTGAATGTAAAGGGATTGAAGTTGTACGTTGGGTAGTAGGGAAGCAGGCACAGGTTGTCAGCTGGGAAATACCAAGGTCAAGTTTACGCACACACAGAGTCCTTTGACTACACTCCTGAGGACAGATCAGGGTGGTGATTGGGCAGGCAAGAGGCAACTGGGTGTGGAGTCTTGGACACTTGCTCATAGGCTGCTGAAATACTGTTGGCAATTGCTGAGAGGGTTCTGAATTCAAGTCTACTGCAACTCAGTTCCCAGTACAGGGCCCAGCCGTGATGGGAGATGCCTGCGTCAGGCTGCCTCATCCCAGCCCCAGCACAAGCCAGCGAGTGAGTCCACCTTTGTGTGCTGTGGACTCTTCTGTGCCCAGGAGACGTGGTAATGGTACTTCCTCGAATTGTGCGAGGAAAGGGAGTATTAGGCAGTGTCCTGGATGAGCTCAGCGAGTGGGTCCTACTTGTTCAGGAGCATCTTCCTTCACCGAATGTCCCCACCCCTTGCTCTGTGCCCCCTCCACACCCAAGTCTTATAGGAAGAGGGTGGGCAGTTGGCTATTAAACAATCTGAATGAAATGCATTCTGTTGGCAATTGCCTGTTGTAAACGTACATCTATATTTAAATATGCTAAGATAATTCTTACACTTTATTAGTACTTAAATATTTTGGCATGTTTATTTCTCCTAGAACAATTATGGTGGTTTCATTGTTTTACGCAAAAAAAAAAAAAAAAAAGAAAGAAAGAAAGAAACTAAATCTCTCTCTACAATAAACTCCCTGACAGGTGGAATACAGTGCGATCCTCAGCACAGGTTCCATTACTGTCTTGTCAGACCCCTGGGGGTTCCTCAGAAAGTCCCCTCGTACCAGAAGAATTCTGTTGGCGCTGTCTCTTCCACTCACTCCATGCCCCGGTGACCTGCCTGTGGGTTTTCCGGCTTCTGGCTGAGTCCAGCCAGTGGGCAGTTCAAGCATGAGAACACAGGCAGAGAGAAAGTGAAATTGGAGGGCTGGGTTCTCTGGCTTCCTCCCTGTGGGGTCCCTGGGGGTTGGTATGTCCCTTAAGCCGTCACACCAACTGGCCTCCTCCATTTAGCCTTGCCTTGGGTAGCAAGGGTTCCTGCTCCTAGGAGTCTCTGGATGCTGCCCTTTCCTGCTAGGTTTCCCTGCTCCCCTTCAGTGACTAAGGCTACTCCAAGCCCTCCTGGACTTCCCCGCCTGAACGTGCCAGCTGTTTCCTGGTGGCCCCTGGCTGATGCGAAGTCCCCAGCAGACCAGGAAGCACTTCTACCTCTAAATTTTAGTTAATGCTCAGAACCGCTGTGAAGGAAAAGCAGTGCCATGTGTCTTCTTTCTACTGACAGAGAAAAGTGAGTCAAAGGCATAGAACTAAGTCCAATCAGCTGAGCCAGGTTCTAGATTCTTCCAGCTCCTTTTCAGCTGACAGGAGTGGATAGTTTGATGCAGTCCTGGAGAAGAACAGAGGATGTGCCTTTTACCTTCAAGAAGACTTCGTGCTGCCAAACCAAGGAAGGATGGAACTATGGGAGGAGGGAAGAGCTGTTGTGGGGAAGACTGACCCAAGGCCTCTTAAATGTGTGGCCTTGAGCAAGTTACTTAACCTCCCTGGGCCTCTGTTTCTCCTTTGTATCATGGTGATATTTGCTGAGCAAAGCTCACAGCCAAAACGCTTCAGCCTTTTGACCAGTTTTGTCAAGTTGATTCTGACCCCTGGAGACCTAATGTGAGGAGGTCTTGGGTGGGGGAAATAATGTACTCAGATGCTTATTGAAAAGTTACAGGTTTGAGTCTACCCAGAAGCACCTTGGGAAAACATCCTATTGATCTCCTTCCAAAAGCCCATCTATGGAGTATCCTTTGAGGCACAGTTGTGCTCTGACACTCTGAAATAGTAACAGTAGACAGTTTGGGAGCACATGCCATGTACTAGGGGCTCTTTTAAGCACTGTGTGTGTTAAGTCCAGCTGAAGTAACTTTTGTTATTTATTATTATCCCCATTTAATAGAAGCAGAAACCAAGGTACAGAGAAGTGGAGTCCCCGCCCCCACCCTGCTCCTCGTGACTGAATGCAGGTCCCAAAGCCCACCCTCAATCCACACATGGTAAGAGAGCTGAAGTTGGTGGTGAAGACTTACAGTAACTTTACAGATGGGGAAAGTCAGCACCCTGCCCAACATCACATAGGGTAGAGAGTCAGGACTCTTGGCTCAAATTTCATGTCTTGGGTCTTGTTGTTGTTGTTGTTGTTGTTTTGTGCCGTGGAGTTGGTTCCGACTCATAGCGACCCTGTACAGGGTTTCCGAGGCTGTAAATCCTTACGGGAGCAGAAAGCCTCATCTTTCTCCTGTGGAACAGCTGGTAGTTTCGAACTGCTGACCTTGCGGTTCGCAGCCCGATTTGTAACCACTACGCTACCAGAGCTACCAAAATACAATGAACTTAAGAGCAGTATTTGGACTCCATTTCTTCAGATGGTCCAAGTCTTTACCATCACTTCTTCTTCCAAGGGGGCTTTGGGGAAGCCAACCACCCCCACTCCCATGTGAACCCTGATCACAAGTCCCATTTGAGGGTTGGAGAAGGTCCGGCCTAGCCTGGGAAAAGGACTGATGAGCGCCGGCTTTGGGGTTGAATGTCGTGCTGGATACAACATGGGCACCACAGTTAAGAAACTCTAGGTTTCAGTGCTCACCTCTGCCAATGCCTACTTGTGTGGCTTTGGGGAACTGACTTCTCCCTTCTGAACATAGGTTCCCTAAACTGTAAAACGGGGCCTCATGGAGCAGAGCCGAGCTTATTAAATTATCTCACAAGGGAGAAGCAGAGGTACCCTGAATCCTGAAGCTGGCTGAACATCCATTCACTCCTAGTGCGGTTGTTGGGAGCCAGAGGAGCCTGATGCAGCAGCGGGCCACCTGGCAGACCCCCCCCCCCACCAGGCAGAAACCCTTGTTTTCTTGGCAAATTTCAGGAGCTCTGTTTTCCTCCAGGTTGTGACATTTTCGACATTTCAGTCCTTCGTGGCATCTGGTAGAAGTTTCATTATTGCAACTCTTGGTGCTGGGGAAAATGTGGAGAGAGTGAATTCAATCTTTCAAACACTGCCTTAGCAGCTTCTCTTGGGGGGCACCAGAAGGAAGCAGAAAGGAATGTGACAGCCTCAGTTCCCAGGGTGACCCCAGACCAGCTGAGAAGTGACACAAGTAACCCAGGACAATTGTTTCAGGATTAGTTCAGGGCCGGGTGGCTAAGCAGAGAGCGGAACCAAAACCAGCTTTGGGTTCTGGTTGCTTTTCTGTTTCTCAGTTGTGTGGTCTTAAGCAAGTCAGCCAGCCCTTCTGCTCCTGAACTCGGTTCCTCATCTGTTAAATGGGAATATTACTATGTATGTCATGGGGCTGTGGTGGGGACTAGTCTTGTTGTTGTTAAGTACTGTTGAGTCAGTACCAACTCATAGAAACCCTGTATAGGTTTCCAAGGAGCGGCTGATAAGCTCAAACCACTGACCTTGTAGTTCAAAATGACCATTTAACAGATAAGGAACTGAGATAAAGGGTAGAAGGGCTGGCTAACTGACATGCTTAGGACCACACTGTTGAGAAATGGACAAGCAGCCTGAACCTGAAGCTTGTTTTAGTGGCCACAAGGCTTGGTGATATTTCCCGTCCTTCTTTACCCACAGCTGGATGGCATTAAGGAGGAAAGAGACTTGGCTTGACGTTGGGTGGTCTGGGAAGGCTTCACGGAGGAGGTGATGTGGAGCTATCTGGAGGAGTGGCAGGGAAATCAACGCTATGGGCTGGATGAACAGAGTCTTGGAGAAGCTGACAGCCAGTCTTTACTTCCTGGGTTTTTGCTGGTAGCTCCTAGGTATCCGTGGTCATTTTGAGTGGGATGACAGCTTCCATCTAGAGAATGTCATATGACCCCAGTTAAAGAATAAATACCAACAGAGGCTTATGGGTGACTCTAGTCCAAGAAGAAGTGGGGAGAGGAGAAAGTTTCCAGGAGGGCTGCCCACAGAGGGACCATGGCTGGAGTCAGACCTCGAGGAATGCAAAGCACCTCAATCTAGGTCACTTCTCAGTCTCTGGGGAACTAAGAGTCCTTTCCACTTATGCTAAGGAACCAAGAGGCAGAAAAAGCAGGAGAGTGGTGAGGGAGAAAAAAAGACCTCTGGCCTCCTGTCTAGAAGCGAAAGAGGTTGAAGAGGGAGAGAGACCCTCCTTGGCACCAGAGCCACCTTAACTGGCCTCAGGGAGTCCTCTCCAGTCCAGGTCAGGTGGACTTGAGGAAGGGTGCAGGTGTGTGTCCTCGGTTCCTACTCTAGAAAACGGGCCCCTTCGACTCCACAAGCCAACTTTTCAAAGATTGGGAGGGCAGGCAGTCACAGAGCTTCTACTGCCAATGGAACCCAATTGCTCAATTCCTGGGCAAAGAAGAAGGCACACAAGTGCCAGTCTTCATTGTCACATAACACCCAGTTTGGGCTCAGGTGGACTCAAGGTGCCTCCATCAGAATGAAATCAGACAATACCTGAACAAACAGAAGCAGACTCTAAAGGGGCCCTGGGGCTCTGGAGAGGAGATGGATTCCCAGCTCTGCTCCTGTGCCCATCCTTCTGGGTGAATGGAGTTCACCAAGTCAAAGAATGCAGTCTCGGAAGGAACTTGGCTGTTGTCCATTTTATAGGTGAGGTGAAGCCACCCAGAGAAGGAAGTCATCTCCAGAGGAGTAGAGCCTTGAAGCTAAGCTACCTTTCCCCCAGATCTCCCAATGCCACAGGGTTTTGTTGTCGGGGCCGCAGGGCTCAGGAATGAGCCTTAAGAAATCCATCACTCTCCCTTACATCTGATGAAATTTTTCCACTGGTGCTTTTTTCTAGATTGAGGGTCCACAGCTTTCATTTGGAATTTCTATTTCCAGCCTCCAAAGTGTTTTAAGGAAGAAATGGAACCCCAGGCACTTTGTTGGTACGCTGTGATTTCTCTGTCCCACCGTCCTCCTGGTGATGGACAGGCAATCTGGAAGTCCACCGGCTCCTGGTCTGCAGAAGGGGCGATGGGTATCAGTAACATTCCACTGTGTCTCTGACACATTTTCCTGGGCCCCAAGCAGGGATGCTAACTCATGCCTGCTCATATCTCCTAGGGGCATCCCACACAATGTTCCCTGCTCCTTTGGCCCCTGGGAGCTCATGGTGTAGATGCTGTAGGAAGAAGTTCAGGTTCTCAACCCATCCTGCCTACCACTTCATCTTTGTCTAATGTGTAAGAAAATCACTGGTGTCATCTGGGGTGACCCTCTCAATTTATAGCAGAAAAGGAAAGGGGTTTTCTCAGGCTCACACCTGTTCCAAAGGTTGTTGTTGTCAGGTGCCATCAAGTCAGAACCGACTCATAGCGACCCCATGCACAGCAGAATGAAACAATGTCCGATCCTGGGCCAACCTCACTACCGCTGCCATACTTGAGTCCATCATTGATACCATCTGGCCTATCCATCTCGTTAGTGGTCTTCCTCTTTTTCTCTGACCCTCCACCTTACCCAGCATGACATCCTTCTCCAGCGACTGTTTCCTCCTGACAATATGTCCAAAGTATGAGAGACGAAGCTTAGCCATCCTGGCCTCCAAGGAGCACTCTGGCTGCACTTCTTCCAAAACAGATTTATTGGTTCTTTTGGCAGTCCATGGCACTTTCAGTATTCTCCTCCAACACCACAACTCAAAGGCATCAATTCTTTTACGATCTTCCTTATTCACTGTCCAGCTTTTGCATCCATATGAGGCTATTGAAAACACCATGGCCTGGGTCAGGCGTACCTTAGTCCTCAAGCTGACATCTCTGCTCTTCAACACTTTAAAAAGTTCCTGTGCAGCAGATTTGCCCAATGCGATACATCGTCTGATCTCTTGACTGCTGCTTCCGCGAGTGGTGATAGTTGATCCAAAAAGAATGAAGTCCTTGACAACTTCAATCTTTTCTCCATTGATAAGAATGTTGTTTATTGGTCCAGTGGTGAGGATTTTTGTTTTCTTGACATTGAGATGTAATCCACATGGAAGGCTGTGCTCTTTGATCTTCGTAAGTAAATGTTTCAAGTCCTCTTCACTTTCCAAAGGTAGACTATGATAATAATGGCGGGTGCTGGATCCAGGCTGGATGTCAGCCATGGGCTCAGGTGGAGCAATAATGTGAGCTTGGCCCAGGACCAGGCAGTGCTTCATTCTGTTGTACATAGGGTAGCTATGAGTTGGTACCAGCTTGATGGCACCTAACAAGAACAACAACAACAGCAGCAGCAGAGAAACAATGACTGAAGAGCAGCCCTCAAGTCATGGGATGTAGACATTCTTGGAATAATAGGATGGTTGAGCCTCTGCTATAGGACAAACATGATGTGTAGTTTCTTGTAGAGTTTACAGCAGTATGATTATATTCCACAATCTCAAGATTCACAACGGGTTCTCCTACTAACCTCCAGTTTCTTCTCCTCTCTTGATTATTACTGACATCCTCAGCCCAATGGAGTTTCTCACTCTCTTCCTGCCTTTCCTTCCCTCCCTAACCCCCTTCCTTTCCCTTCTAGACTTAACTCATGCTGGGATCTAGAAAAGCTTTTGGAGATGCAAAAAGCGGTAAAGGTAAAGGAAACAAACCGTAAACCAGGTCTTTATTACACAAGGTGGCAGTATCCTAGTGATGAGTAAGTTAAGGGTATTATGAGCTCAGAAGAGGGGACTGCCAACTCAGACTAGAACATCTTGGCCAGCTCCTTCAAGGAGGTGATGCCAGGGCTCCTTTACAATCCTGCTGTTCTGGGAGCTGGGCATGGGGTGGGAAGGGAGACCGCTCAGACCCTTCTGTGCATGGATCTTCCTGCCTGGGGTGTGTGTGGGGGTGGGGTGGGGGTGGTATCTTGGCTCTACCTGTGTAGTCCCAGTTGATGTAATGCTGGCATTATATGGGCTCTTGTGCCCACTCTCCCCTGTCCTGAGCCTTTCATCTCCCTTCAAAGAGCTTCCCTCCTCAGTTTCTGCTTTTAGAATTGTTCAGAGTTCACCGTGTAGACACCTACTACACACTAACCGTATTTCTTAGGCTCCGCTGTCTCTGAAGAATTCCTGACTCTGCATACGCTGAGGGACCTAATCCCACTGACCCCAGGAAGCCCTACAGGGTCCACTCTTTCTCTCTGAGCCACTTCTGTGTCCTACCAACATTGCAGGGCCAGGCGGTAGCTGGGCTTGGGTAGGAAGACTAACTTTGGGGTTGGATCCAGTGGAGGGGGTCCTACTGTGGTGCAGAGATGCGTCTTCCATACCCTTCCTGTATCATACCGTTGGGAAAGCTCCCTGAGTTTTCAGAGTCAGGTCTCAAATCCTACGGTCTAGTGATGTCATCAGTGCAATTCACAAGTGAAGTTAATGGAACATATTAAGTAAATCATCTCCTGGCATGAGATGGTTTAAATAATACAAGCAATGTGGCCACTGTGCTGAAAGACGGCTATTTGATCTTTTTTTTTTTTTTTTTTTTTATCAATATACCATCATGTAGGAGCTCCTGGTGATATAGACAGTTACGGCGCAAGACCGCTAGCTGACAGGTTAGAAGGTCAACTTGATCAGAGGTGCCTGAGAAAAAAGGTATGGCATCTACTTTTGTAAAACTATTCATTTGCAAACCCTGTGGAGCATAGTTCTACTCAGACACACATGGGGTTTCCCTGAGACAGACTCAGTCAATGATAACTGGCTTTATCATTCTAACCAAAATTTCAATGAGAAAATATAAAATATCTGAAAAGTTCCCTCTTGTCAGTCTCTAGAGTCAAAACTTGGGTTTTCTACATCAAGAAGCAGTTTCAGGTGGTATAGTAAGGAGCTCTGGTAGTGTATGTAGTGGCTACGAATCGGGCTGTTAATCTCACAGTCAGCAGTTCGAAATTACCAACCACTCCGGGAGAAAGGTGAGGCTTTCTACTCCCGTACAGATTTACAGCCTTGGAAACCCTGTTGGAAGCGACTCCATGGCACATAACAACAACAACAACAAGGTATGAATAGTTGTCACTGGTGACTTGCTGTGAGTCCCTGAGCAAGTCGCTCTACCTTTCCTCTCCTGTTTTTCCTTCTATAAAACAGAACTAACATTTCCTGCTCTGAGGTGAGTAAATGAAATAAGAAAAGTGAGTGTGGTTTTTGATCTCTTAATGATTTGTTCATTTGTCCATAGGCCCCTTTTGAAGGGCTGGGTATCAGCGTGGTTGGGACAAAAACAGAAAGGGGACACTTTCTGTTGTCACAGTCTTCAAGAGCTGAGACATGGTCTACCCACACGAGGCCCAGAGGGACGAGAAGGAAGTTTCTATGTTTCAGACTCAAGATCTCTACCTCCCACATCCAAGCCGAAATGCAATTTTCAAGGGGCCCAGAGTCTGTCCCTGGGTTTGCGATGAAAGGGACAATGGGCAGGCAGACCTTCAAAAGCCAACACTGGCTTCCGCAGGCTGCTCTCTCTTTCCAGAGCCATCGGTTTGAATTATGCATGAGGCACTTCTAGAAGCTGTGATGATTTTTCAAATATTTCTCTAATTGATGAGAGGGGCTTTGATAAATTGCTGTAGAACCCGGAGCATCGGATCATAAAGAATTCTATCTTGTTCCTCCTTGACACATGTTTATTTGACTTAAAGGGGTGCAGGTCCTCCAGAATTTCCTCCTCCTTCCTAGAACTTTTGTTCTATTGAGGGAAAACAAAATACAACAAAAATCCTGTGGTTTTGTATTCCAACCTGAACAAGGAAGGCTCCCTTAAGTCCGAAGGCTTGCCATCTTTCAGATGAAAAATGTGGTGAAATGAGTCTCTATATGCAGTCTTTTGCCTTGATTCTTTGGAAAAACAGCTTGAGAAAATTTCCCTGAATCCCTGGAGTTACCTTTGGCCTAGTTTTCTACCCCAGAAGGTTTGCTACTTTTGTCCAGGTTGACTGACATTTCCTGGGTCAGCTGTAAACAACTTGGTTTTGACGCCTTTTGTCTGGGCCTGGGCTGCAGCCAGCCCTGTAATTAGTATGCACTTAGCCGGGATTGGTCAATAGACAATGCAAATGAGGTGACTGTACCCTACTATGCAGATGATGTGCTCATGACCTACTGGGGAGGACTGGTCAACTTGTGGCCGCTACTGGGAGGGACCATGCCTTGAAATTGATAAAGAGATGTGTACAGCAGGGTGAGTCAAAAAGTATTGCTACCAACTCATAGAACTCTTTATTAAACAAAATATCAAAATGTGAAGCTATTCTTTCTTGATATATCCTCCGTCCTACACTTCTGAAGGTGGTGTTTCCATCTCTCTAATCCTCTCCAAAGAATGTAATCTTTGATTTACAACACATCAAACAGCAATTTGGGGGCATGTTTGGTAAGGTGGAGGGTCAGAGAAAAAGAGGAAGACCCCCAACGAGATGGATTGGCCAAGTGGCAGCATTGATGGACTCAAGTGTGGCATCAGTAGTGAGGTTGGCCCAGGATCGGGCAGTGTTTTGTTATGCTGTGCATAAGGTCACTATGGGTCGGTACCGACTCGATGGCACCTAACAGCAACGACAAACCAGAAAAACAAGCACCTGTAAAAAGCCACCATGAAAAAGTTCACATAGAAAAAACCCCCATGTACTAACAAGGGCTAGAGTTAGGGTTAGGCTCAGGATTAGCGTCAAGGTTAGGGCTAGAAATTGTCCCTGTGTGCATTTATCACAGTGTGGGTTTATCCATGTGGAGTTTTGCATGTGAACTTTTTCTCTCATAGTGATCATATTATTGCTATAGAATACAAACTTTATAAATTCCTTCAGCTCCCTTGCCTTGATTAAAGGGGTCTACAATGACTTCCCGGACTCCTGGTGCAGTGCTGTAGGATAAACACTGGACTACTTACCACAAGGTTGGTGGTTCAAACCCACCAACTGTTTCTCAGAAAGGTCGATATGAGTCACAACCGACTCGATGGCACTTTAACAACAACATCAACACAACAGTTCTACAGCTAAAATTGAAACTAAATGAGAAGGACTGAATGCTTTCCCTAAGACTGAGAATGAAACAAGATTGTCTATAAAAGGAGTTCTTAAATAGAGTGGGAGAAAAATGTAGAACAAAACTCAAAATCATAAAAAACAGAACAGATTACTGGTCAGCAGAAACTGGAGGAACCACAAGACTATGGCTGTAGATACCCAACAATCCTGAAACTAAACTTACTCCCACAGCTCAACTTTCATCCAAATGATGGTGGTGGTGGTGGTGGTGGTTATGTGCCATGGAGTCAGTTCCGACTCATAGCGACCCTGTACAGGGTTTTCGAGGCTGTAAATCTTTACAGGAGCAGAAAGCCTCATCTTTCTCTCGAGGAACCACTGGTAGTTTCGAACTGCTGACCTTGAGACTAGCAGCCCATCTCATAACCACTACGCTACCAGAGCTCCTTATCCAAATGATAGGCCTAAAAGATAAACAGCAACACCAGGATGGTATGCACTCCTTAGAACAATCAACCATGTGCGATCAAAGGAGCAGCATTTACTCAGCAGGCAAGAAGGACTGAAGAAGGGAAATGGTAAACACAGGGAAGAGACAGGACGAGTGCTGTGGTATTCTGGGGACTGCAATCAATGTCACAAATCGAAATGCATATGAATTGTTGAATGGAAAACCATTTACTCTGTAAAAAGTTGAAATCACAATAAAAAGTTTT
>NW_006408538.1:25053687-25055755 GCF_000296735.1 Chrysochloris asiatica | reverse complement strand
AATTTCCACACCTTTATCTCTGCATTTCTGCTCTGATCCTTCCCCTGCTTTGTCTTGCCCAGGTTGGAGGCTCCAGGAGCAGATGAGCATCTTGAATTAGAAAGCAATGGAATTCTTGCTTCTGCTACAAATTCCTCTAGTTGTAAGCCTTTCAACCTTCTAAATATTTCTTTATATGTGGTTCAGAGTTCTGGCACCATCCTCTGAACCTGATTGGTCTGGTATTCTGTGTTGTTGCTGACAGAGCTCTTCACTGCACTTTCACCCTCTCTGCCATCTTGTTTGTTCTCTGGAGAATGGTTTTGACTGCACCAACTTGAGCTGTGATACTGGACAATTTCTTCCCAGTCCTGGTGTGGTGCTGTGGGTTAGTATGTTGGACTGCAAAGTCGGTTTGATCCAAATGGTCAGCAGTTCAAGTTCACCATCTGCTCCTTGGAAACCCTATGCAGGATAGCTATGGATCAGAATTGACTCGATGGCACTTAACAACAACATCCCCAAGATAAAGAATTGGGATTCATCAATTCTATCAAATATTCCTTCAAGAGGTGAATATTTCGGAATGATAAGATGGCTTCAGGGATCCTCCAGTTGCTATGTTGTTCGTGGGACAGAACATTAAATCATTTTTCCTCACTGGTCCCAAGCCACAGAGAGTGCACATGGACGTGTCAATCACAGACCTGAGTTCAAAGTTCAGCTGGGCCCCTTCCAAGCTGTGTGTCTTTAAGCCTGTGACTTAACCTCTCTCAACCTTAAATTCCATCTCTGTAAAAGGTGAAAATAAAATCTTCATCAAAGTAAAGTCACTGGAGGAGATAGATGTATAGATAGGCAAGTAGATGTGTAAATACACATAAATACAGACAAGGATGCCACAGACCTTCTCTGAGGAGGTGTCTTTCTTACCAAAATGGCTTCCTGGAGTATTATGGGGGAAATATGGCTGCCTTTGTGAAATCAGACCCGCTGTCTTCCCTCGGGCCAGCAATGATTTAATGAAATCCTGTTTACCCCTGGCTGGGACTGCAGTTTTCAAGATTTCCTAGAAAACACATCCCAGATGGCCCTGGCTGTTTACTTCCTGTATACCGACCATGAACAGAGCACACTTCCCCCTCAGACAGACCAGTCCTCATCCCAGAGAACTTGTTTGATTTATCACATGAACTCAGGACTCTGAGGCTCCTGTGCCCTTCCTTCAGCCCTCCCTATCTGACCATTTGGCAGTGCGGCAGCTGGAGGCCGAGTCTGCTAACTTAGGAGCATACTTGGGGGCAGATCAAAATCAGCATGCAGAGCAGGCTAGGTGCACAGGTCCCTTCCACAGGCCAGTGTCTCTTCAGTAGGAGAAGATGAGAGCACACAGTGCCTGCAGGAAGCTCAGCTCCTGTCAGATGCCACAGGCCGTACTCGAGGTCACTGTCCAGGCAGATGAACTTCCCTGGGAGTCAGCATCTTCCCAAATAAAGACATCAGGTTTACACTTTTCTATCCCTCTCTGCCACCACTCGTCTGTCATTTTGTCATACTGTGGTGACCTGTGTGTTACTGTGAAGCTATGCATCTAGATTCTAAATACCAGTGGGGTCACCTGTGATGGACAGGTTTCCGTAGAGCTTCTAGATTAAGACACCCTAGGAAGAAGGAGAGACAGATCATTTCTGAAGGGTTAGCCACTGAACATCTTATGAATAGCCAAATGTTGCTTGATATGATTCCAGAAGATGAATCTCTTAGGTTAGAAGGCACTCAAAATACAAGTAGGGAAAAGGTGCCTCCTCAAAGTAGAGTTGAATGACGTGAATGGAGCAAAGTTTTTAGGACCTTCATTTGCTGATGGAACACAACTCAAAATGAAAAGAAACAGATTGAATACAGTGTAGAATGTACAAAGAATGATTCTAGGAAACTTGAAAGTGGTCAAAGATGAATCAGAGGGAAAAGCAGCAATGAAAACTGTGAGCTGAGCCCCACAATGCTCAATAGACTCCTGTGAACCCAGATGGAGAACTGGTTGAATAGAAGTGTGGCAAGTCCAGGGGACTCTTGGACCCAGAGTCAG
>NW_006408538.1:25046549-25053587 GCF_000296735.1 Chrysochloris asiatica | reverse complement strand
ACAATAAAAAGTTTTAAAAGATAAATAAAGGCTATCATTAGAATCTTTTAGAATGGGGTGGGGAGAGATGTGCTGGTGAGAATATACAACAACTGTTGTTGTTGTAATGTGCCGTGGAGTCAGTTCTGACTCATAGTGACCCTGCACAGAGTTTCCGAGGCTGTAAACCTTTACAGGAGCAGAAAGCCTCATCTTTCTCCCGTGGAACAGCTGGTAGTTTCGAACTGCTGACCCTGAGGTTCACAGCCTGATTCATAACCTACCAGAGATCTAGAACTCTAATATGTCACTGGAAGGAACGAAGTCACCCTGGGACAGAGTTTGCCCATTTCTTTTAAACTTAAACATACACTTGTTATGTGACTCAGTTTCCCAAAGCCTAGTTATTTACTGAAAAGGGATAAAAACTTGTGTCTACACAAATAGCAGTGCTGTTTATAATGGCTCACACTAGAAAAAACCTAGCTGTCTTTCCTAACTCGTAGGTGCATGGATAAACAAACTGTCTTTGTTAAGGACCTTCCAGTAGGTTCTAACTTATAGCGATCCTGCATAGGGTTTCTGAAGAGCTGCTGGTGGGTTTGATCTGCTGACCTTGCAGTCCAGCACATTCCTGCAGCGCCACACCATTACGTTCTAATTCTGGGACCTGGTGTGGTGCTGTGGGTTGATAAACTAAACTGCAAAGGTCGGTGGTTCAAGCTCACCAGCTGCTCCTCAGAAACCTTATACATGGTTGCTATGAGTCGGAACCCACTTGATGGCACTTAACAACAGCAATGACTCAGTAAGAGGGAACCCTGGTGGCACAATCATTTGTAGCTAGCTACAAAGTCAGTGGTTCTAACCTACCAGCCATTCTGCATAGACCCCTGTGGGGTAGTTCTATTATGACGTATAGGGTCTCTATGAGACGCAGTTGCCTTATGGCAGTGGGTTACGCAGCAGTAAAATTGAAGAGTCCTGGGGTGTTGTTATAGCAGAAGCACTGGACTGTTAACCTAAAGGTTGGAGGTTCAAACCCACCAGCTGCTTATCGAAAACCCTAGACATGGTCACTATGAGTTGGAACCGAGTTAACGGCATTAACAACAACATAACGTGAGTAAGTGAATCTAAAAAGCATTATACTGAACTTGGCTGGTGACTGCAAGACCTGTAAAACTCTATGGGGCATTGTTGTGAAGTCAGTTTCAACTCAGAGGGACTCGATATAGGGTTTCCAAGGAGCAGCTGTTGGGTTTGAAGTGCTGACCTTGCAGTTAGTAGCCCAGTGCTTATCCTGTAGCACCACACCAGGACTCCCTATGTGTCTACAGGATCTTGTGAGCCAGAATCAACACAACAATAGCATAGTTGTCAAGTGCCATTGAGTCGCTTCCTACTCATAGTGACCTTGTGTGGAATTCCTGAGAAGAGGTCTGAAGTGCCAATCTTGAGGTTGGCAGTGCAATGCCTGCCCTCTAGTGCCACACCAGGACTCCAAAACTTACATGCTATTGGTGTTGAGTTCCATCGAATCAGTTTTGACTCATAGCAACCATAGAGTTTTTAAGAAGCGGTTGGTGGGTTTGAACCACGGACCTTGATTTCTGAGGTGCGACTGGTGAGTTTGAACCGCCGACCTTGTGGTCCACTGCTTTATCCCACAGAGCCACACAGCATCATCTATGCAATTACTGAGCCTCCTTTGTTGTTCTGTACCACGGAGTTGATTCTAACTCAGAACTGCCCATAGGATTTTCTTGGTTGTTTTATGGAAGCAAAGCTTTCAGGTCCTTTTCCAGAGGTGACTCTGGGTACGTCACACCATTTTGGTTAGTAGCCTAACACTTAACTATTGCACCACCAAAACCCCCAAACCAAACCCAGTACCATGAAGTTGATTCCAGCTCACAGCGACCCCTAGAGGACAAGGTGGAACTTGTTTCCAGAGAGAAGAGAGAGAAAAAAAAAAAGATAGGGGGGTAAAAAAAAAGCATTATACCGAGAGAAAGAACACCTCATAAGGTTCCAAGTTTTCTGATTCCTTTTTTTGTCGTCCTAGAAAATAAGACTGCTGAGATGAAAAGCAGATCAGCAGGTTCCAGGGAAAAATGGTGGGGCAGATTATGAATACAAAAAAGCATGCAACAAGGGGAACTTTTTGAAGGTGGTGGAACTGGTTTGTATTTTTATTGCGGCAGTGGTTGCATTAATTTATATAACGTGTTACAACTCAGATAGAGTCCTGGTGTGGCACTGTAGGATAAGCAGTGGACCGCAGAGCATTTGAACCGCAAGGTCAGTGGTTCAAGCTCACCAGCTGCTCCTCAGAAACCCTATCCAGGGTCTCGGTGTGTCAAAACCAACTCGATGGCACTTAACAACAACAATAAATGACTCATAATTTTACACACACACACACACACACACACACTCTACCTGTTAGTAATAAGCACATGACTTTCCTCTCTGTCCATTGCTTCTAAGAAACACTCCTTTCAAGGGACTCCTTACCCTAGAAGCTTCATGAAGCCCTTCACCACAGCCTATCCGCAGTGCCCACCCATCAAACCTGGCAAGGTGACTGTCTTCCTGTACTCCCCCAGATTCCGGTACCACCCCTGACCTTGGCTCAGCATTCTACAGTGGCTATAGTACCAGTACCACCCCTGTTAAACACCTCCGCCACCAGACAAGTCCACGAGTCACAAAGTTCTCCCCTGGGTCATGCTCCTTAGCTCCCCTGTGCCCAGAAGCCATTTGTGCTAACGGGCCCCCTGTTCTGCATCACTCTCTCATAACGATGTCACAGCGTACTCCTGGCTTGTGTCTGGATGGTGGGATTTTTTTTTAAAAACAGCTCATGCAGTTTTTATTTTTATTTGCAGCTGAGACCCTGCCCCTTGTTCCCCTTCTCTCTACTCATAGGCATGGAAGCTGAGCTGATCAACAAACCAGACTCCACGCTGTACTCAAAATGAATCTGCCCGGCCATCACAGAGGTACTCTCTTCTCTTAGGGCACAGAATCACTTTGGTAGATGGAATGGTCCTTCAAGATGTCCACACACTAGTGCCTGCATCGGAATATGCTAAATTCCATGGCAAAAGGGACTTTGCAGATGTAATTAGGGTTACGGACATTCATATAAGGGATTATTCTGAATCATATGTCACATGAGCCTTTAAAAGGAGAGGACTTTTTCAGGTTGGAGGCAGAAGTGTTGAGGCAGAAGTCAGTTTTGAAACAAGAGAAGAACTGAACACATTGTCATTGACATTGGAGACGGAAGGGGCAGCATAGCATGGAAGCAGGAAGAAGAGAAAGATTTCCAGCCAGTAAACAACAAGGCAACAGAGATCTTAGTCCTACAGCCTCAAATCATTGTATTCTTCTAGCAACCTGGAGCTCCAGATAAGTGCAATCTTCCTGAGAGATCCGGAGAAGAGAAATCAGTGACCTCATTTTTTTTGTTGTTTTTTTTTTATAACAACAATAGCACCCTGAGACTAAAGAGCGTACAGGGAGCCCTTTCCTTGCTCTACCCTTAATATGACTCTGGGCTTCACCAGGCCAGGAATGGTCTGAATTTCGGCAGGGAGAAAGAAGGGATGTGTACCAGAAAGGCTAAAGTTTTGCTTGTCTTTCTATATGACCTGGTCCCATGACCAAGGAGGAATCTTCTAGCTCATACGTGGACATTATTCTAGTCTCATTATCTTAAAGTAAACCTACTTGTAAAAAATCAGCCATGAAAACTCTGTGGAGCACAGTCCTATTCTGACACCATGGGGCTGAGTCAACTCAACAGCCACTGGTTTAAGATTTTGGTCATTTCTTCTTCTACCAGATTTGTACTTTTGTCCTCTGAAAATCTTTCACGAGCCAACACCACCTTTAGGAAGGCAGGGTGAGTTGGTCACATTTATACTTGGTCCTTTCCACTAGTTCTTATTCCCTTAATGGTACTGCTGTTTCCATAAAAGGGAAATATTCAAATATTCTCTTACCTCCTCCTTTTCTGTACTATCACCAACTCTTGTTGATTTAGACACAATCCATCTTAAACATGTCTTAAATTTCTACTCCAAATAGATGCTGTCATTCTACATCTGCCTGTCCACATCCTACTCTCCACTCCCACCATAGTTGTCAGAGCAACCTTCCTAAGACAAATCTAATGATGTCACTCCCTGCTTCATGCTATTTTATGGCTTTCTATTGGTGTGGCTCTGTGGGCAAATGCACCAGACTGCAAAGTCGTTTGAACTGCAAGGTCAGTGGTTCAAGCTCACCAGCTGCTCCTTGGAAATCCTATACAGGGTCGCTATGGGTCGGAATTGATTCGACGGCACTTAACAACAACAACATTGCTCTTAGAAGAAGCTCTGGTAGTGTAGTGATTATGAATCAGGCTGCTAATCTCATGGTCAGAAGTTCAAAACTACCAACTGTTCCTCTGGAGAAAAAGACGAGGCTTTCTGCTCTGGTAAAGATTCACAGCCTTGGAAACCCTGTACAGGGTCACTGTGAGTCAGAACCGACTCCAAGGCACATAAAAACAACAACTGCTCTTATGGAGTCCTGGTGTAATGCTGTAAGTTAATGCGCCAGACTGCAAAGTCCTTTGAACTGAAAGGTCCGTGGTTTAAGCTCACCAATCACTCCTCAGAAACCCTATACAGGATCACTATGGGTCGGAACTGACTCAACGGCACTTCACATTGCTCTTATGGAGTCCTGGTGTGGCACTGCGGGTTAGTGTGCTGGTCGGTTTGAATCACAAGGTTGGCAGTTCAAGCTCACCAGCTGCCCTTTAGAAACCCTATCTATACCGGGTTGCTATGAGCCGGGACCAACTCAATGGCACTTACCAACAATATTGCCCTTATGAGAAAGTGTTAGGCTCCCTCCCTGACCTACAACGTACTGCATAGCTTGATCTAACTGCTAATGTATCCCCATTTGTTGAGCCATCTTTCAGTTCATTAAAAAGTCCATGTCCTTCCCTGCATCAGGGTCTTTCCACAGGTTAGGTCCTTTAACAAGGATGTTCTTACTCTCCTTCTCCCGTTTCCTCTATGGGCTTTTACTCTTCTTGCAGATTTCCGTTCAAGATGGCTGCTTCATTGGTTTCTTCTCCTGAGTAGAGCAGATCCTACTTGACATTTGTTTTGTGTACATTGCTTTCCGTCAGTTTCTCAGATTTTAATGATATATTCACCCATGTTTGTTATCTGCCTCCTCAGTAAGCAAGGTGCTCATGGCTTATTTGTGCTCACTGACTAATCTGTAAGGAGCTCTGGTAGCATAGTGGTTACGAATCGGGCTGTGAACTGCAAGGCCAACAGTTCAAAACTACCAGCTGTTCCGCAGGAAAAAGATGAGGTTTTCTGCTCCCATAAAGATTTACAGCCTCAGAAACCCAATACAGGGTTGTTAACCCAATACAGGGTCGTTAGGAGTCGGAACCAACTCCATGGCATACCACCACCACCAACCACTAATCTGTAGTGAACAATTTTACATAGGTTTTACTACATCTTTGATGCACAAGTAAGTCCATGTTTACCTTGCTAATGGGTACTCTGTCCCTCTCAGTGATGGTAAGTTTGAAAAGAGGCCCTGATTCTGTAGGAAGCTGCTATTGGATTGGAAGAGACAGATGCCAGCCCGACTTAGAAGCGGAATCATTAATGGAGTAAAAATATGTGAAATTGTTCACTACAGATTAGTGGGGAAGCACAATGCTTACCTTGCTGATTGGGTAATCAGACACTGCACCTTCCCTAACAGGCATATAAGGACTGAGATTGCAGGGATGTCTGCTTTGTTCCTCATTGGTTCCAAGCACCTGGCACTCATCTTACAGAGTGAATTAATGACCACTCAGGAGCTCTGGTAGCATAGTGGTTATGAAGCAGGCTGCGAACCTTAAGGTCAGCTGTTCGAAACTACCAGCTGTTCCACGGGAGACAGATGAGGTTTTCTGTTCCTGTAAAGATTTACACCCTTGGGAACCCTGTACAGGGTCGCTATGGGTTGGAACCGACTCGACGGCACTTAACAACAACAACAAAGCTTTATAGCCTCGGAAACCCTGTATAGGATTGCTATGAGTCGGTTCCGACTCCACGGCACATAATCACCACCACCACCTCTGGTCCCAGAGATGTATGTTTCCTGATTCCTGTTAGCTAGCTACCACGTACTTTGGGTCACCTGTAGTTTCAAGGTCTCACATTTGCATACTTGCACATACACACTCACACCCTGTAGGGATTACCATGCCTCACAAGGCTTTGAATTGATTTTTTCCACTCTGTGACTGTTCACAGAGACCTATGTGATGATATAGGTGAAAGGGATCCAGGAGAAATGTTGGTGTTGGAAGTTTGCTCAGGAATTTCAGTGCTTTCACTGAAATTCTCAGGAGTCTTGGATGGTAGTCAGCATGGGGGAAATGTGACACTAAAGCTCTCTAGACATTCAGACTTCTACACGGAATTAAGCTTAAGATGCTCAGAGCTCCTGTTTTGGCTGCGTTCCAGCAAGTCAGTGGTGGCAGAGCAAGGAATCTGGGACTTGGCATGGGTTCACCGTGAAAGGCCACCGATCACTTAAGTGGCAGAGCTGGGGCTGAGTTCTAGCTTTTAAAGTCAGATGCCTCTTTCAATTATGGTTCTACCTCACCTCCACTGGGACTTCTGAAATTGCTTCATACTTCATGGCATGTGAACAGCAGGGAGCAAGGAAAAGGCAGCATATTACCGGAGAAACAGGTATGAAAGGTTCAAGGAGCTTCCAAATGCATTCAGGAGAAAGATCTCATGGGCAAGGTGAAAACAGAAGCCCCAGGCAGGTGTGGGACAGAATGCCATAAGGCAGAGAGCAGATGAGAAAGGTGATGGGTATGCTGGCTCCATGCCACCCTCCTCTCTGCTGTGAGTATTCTCCTCCCAGAGCTCTGAACTCCGCCAACGCTGAGCTCTTGGAGAATGTTTTGTTCCCATGAATCTAGAGTCCTTTATCAACAATTTTTTTTTTTTTTTT
>NW_006408538.1:25034068-25041119 GCF_000296735.1 Chrysochloris asiatica | reverse complement strand
GGCCAGGCTTGCGGGGTATACTCTTTGGTTGGTGGATGATGCATGGAAGGGATTGTAACCATGGCAAGGAAACGATATAAGACGGGGTCAATGTGAAGCTGATGTCCTCCCATGTAAACTATCACATAATTCACAATAAAGCATTAAAAAAAAAAAAAAGATGAATCAGAACATATAGAAATTGATAAAATAGGCATTCCTGAACATAAATGGACTGATATTTGCCCTTTTGAATCAAACAGTCATATGATTTACTATAGTGGGAATGAAAAATTGAAGAAGGATGTTGCATTCATCATCAAAAAGAGCATTTCAAGATCTGTCTTGAAGCACAGTGCTGTCTGTGATAGGAAAACAGCCATATGCCTACCAGGAAGATCAGGGGTGCAATGGCTCTGTAGTATAAGCATGGGGCTGCAAACCACCAGCCACTCCACTAGAGAAAGGTGAGGATTTGTGTTCCTGCAAAGCTTTAAAAAAGCTGCTCTGAGTCACAATTAACTCATCATTTAACAACAGCAATAAGGAAGATCAGATGATAACACTATTATTCAAATGTATGCATCAATCATTAAAGCCAGTGATGGTAAAATGAAAGAATTTTATCAGCTTTTCCTGTATGAAATTGATCAAGCATGCAATCAAGATGCATTGATAATTACTGTTGATTGAAATATGAAAATTGGAAACACAAAGGAAGGATCTGTAGTTGGAAAATAGGGCTTTGATGATAAAAATGATCCTGAGGATCACATGATAGAATTTTCACATGTGACTTATTCATTGCAAATACCTTTTTTCAAAGGGAGTATACCCCTGACCTAACCAGAATCAGACTGACTACATCTGTGGGAAGAGATCGTGGAAAAGTCCAGTATCATTAGCCAAAACAAGTCCATGGGCAGACTGCAGAAAACCAATTGCTTATATGCAAGTTCAGGCTGAAGTTGAAAAAAAATAAAACAAGTCCACAAGAGCCAAAATATGACCTAGAATATGGTCCACCTGAATTTAGAGGGCATCTCAAAAACAGATTTTATGCATTAGACATTAATAACCCAAAATAGGAGTTGTGGGATGACATCAAGAACATCATCCATCAGGAAAGTAGAAAGTTATTAAAAAGACAAGAATGAAAGAAAAGACCAAAATGAATGTCAGAAGAAACTTGCTCTTGAGTGTAGAGAAGCTAAAGTGACTGGAAGAAATGAGCAAGTTAAAGAACTGAATAGGCATCTGAAGAAGACAAAGTCAAGTATTAGGATGAAATGTCCAAAGAACAAGAGTTAGAAAACCAAAAGGGGAGAGCATCCTCAGCATTTCTTAAGCTGAAAGAATTGAAGAAACAATTCAAAACTTAACTTGAAATATTGAAGGATTCTATGGGCAAAGTACGAATGATGCAGGAAGCATCAAAAGAAGATGGAAAAAATACAGAGTCACTGTTCCTAAAAGAATTGGCTGATGCTCAACTGTTTCAAGAGGTAGCATATTATCAAGAACTGTTGATATTAAAGTAGGAAGTCCGTGCTGCAATAAAGCTATTGGTGTAAAACGAGAGTCCAGGGATAGATGGAATACAAATTGAAATGTTTTGACAAACAGATACAGTGTTGGGAGCACTCATTCATCTCTGACAAGAAATTTGGAAGACAGCTACCTGGCAAATTGAAATGGAAGAGGTCAATATTTGTACATTTCCAAAGAAAGTTGACCCAATGGGATGTGGAAATCATTGAACAATATTAATATCACATGCAAGTAAAATTTTACTAAAGATAATTTAAAAACAGTTACGGAAGCACTTTGACAGAGAGCTGCCAGAAATTCAAGCCTGATTCGGAAGAGGACGAGGAATGAAGGATATCGTATCTGATATCATATGGATCCTGGTTAAAAGCAAAGAATACCAGAAAGTTGTTTACTTTGCTGTGGATCCAAACAAACCTGGATAACATTGTGAAAAATGAGCGTTCCAGAACATTTAATTGTGCTCATAAGGAACCTGTACAAAGACCAAGAAACAGTCATTAAAACAGAGTAAGGGGATACTGAATGGCTTAAAATTAGGAAAAGTATGGGTCAGAGTTGTATCTTTGAACTTTGTTTAGTTAATCTGTATGCTGATCAAATAATCCAAAAAGCTGAGTTATCTGAAGAAGAATGTGGCGTCAGGATTGGAGGAAGACTGATTAGCAACCTGCAATATGCAGATGACACACCCTTGCCGGAAGTGAAGAGGTATTGAAGTACTTATTGATGAAGATCAAACAATATAATCTTCATTATAGATTTGCACCTCAATATAAAGAAAATGAACATCCTCACAACTGTACAGATAACTAATATCAGGATGAATGGAGAAAACAGTAAAGTTGTCAAAGACTTCATTTTAATTGAACCCAAAACCATTACTAATGGAAGCAGCAGTCAAGAAATCAAATGATGTATCACATTAGGCAGATTTGCTGAAAAATATCTCTTTAGATTGTTCAAGAGCAAATATGTCAGTTTGAGGACTAGAGTATGTCTGACTCACGTCATGGTATTTTCAATCATCTCACACGCATGTGAAAAGTTGGGTCATGTATAACGAAGACTGTAGAAGAATCGATAGTTTTGAATTATGGTGTTGGTGAATAATATTGAAAGTACTGTGGACTATCAGAAAAACAAAGAAATCAACCTTGCAAGTATTCCAACCAGAATTCTCCTTCGAAGCAAGGATGGTGAGACTTTGCCTTTTGTTCTTTGAGCATGTTGTCAGAAAGAACCAGTTTCTGAAGAAGAATCTCATCATGATTGGTAAAGTGGAGGGTCAGTGAAAGAGGAAGACCCCTAATGAGCTGTACTGACACAGTGGTAGCAGCAATAGGCTCAAACTTAACAACAGTTGTGAGGATGTTGCAACGATCCATTCTTCCTATGAGTTAGAACTAAGTCAAAAGCACCAAACAGCAACAGTCTTCGTTATACATCATCCAACTTTTACATGCGTGCGAGATGACTGAAAATACCATGACTTTCTTGTCCTCCTCACCTTCTCACTTCTCTGCACCCATGGCAGCTCACCCTTGTTGAGATATGCTTAATAACATGGGATTTTTTTTTTTTTTTGAAGAATGAGGCACAGAGAATATGAAATGGACTGACTCATAATCATACAGTCATAGAGAGGCAGACAGAAAGCACTGCAGCCATCAAGGTACAAAAATAATTATAAAGGACTCAAATACCGGTGGTCTGGTATGTAAAGGAATAGTACAATTCTTCATTTGAGGTCTGGAAACAGAGGCTCAAGACAGGAAGACACATGTCTAAAATCATACAGCTCACTGGGGCAGAGTGAGACCCATGTCCAGCACACCCTTGGTGTTGAACAGGGGCAAACTGAGCAGGGGTAGGCTGAAGGCTTGCAGATTGGAGTCAGGTGGGCCTTTCTGTATGCCTTGATTGGGTCTCACATCTGGAGTCTTGATACTAATTCTCCCCATGGCACCTCAGACAGACAGTTCAGTCATGGAAAGCTGGTGATCTAGGGCACTGAGAACAGCACTGGCCCGCCTTCTCTGCAGCATGACTGGATGCTGAAGTGAGGCTTCTGCCAGGAAACCTATAGCTGCATGGAAAGTTCTTGCTTGGGCCCAGGGTTGCTTCCAGGAAATTAAACCTGTTATGGTTAGGGGAATTCTCAAATGTCCCAAACCCACCAGCAGAAGTTGACCATCAGGTGTTCAAAGGAAAGCAGAGGTTGGCTGTTTCTGAAGTGGTGGCTTCCAGGGACCTGGTAGCTACAAGGAGCTAGCCTTGGCACCATCAAATTCACCCTTTATTTCATGATGGTACTTGAGATACAAAGGCAGAAATTCAGTGTCCACTCACAATCCATTCTCCTCTTCTTGGCTGCAGGGGCAGTGAAGTGACGTGTCTGTCTAAATACCCTCCTCCCATCCACTTCTTCTTCTTTTGTTTCTTTTTAAATTTATTTCTTTATTTTTTATTGTGAACTGAGTGATAGTTTACATGGGAGAACATAGGTTTTATACCATCATTTCATTGCAATGATTCCAGTCTCCTCCTCAATAGTATTTGCTTCCGTTCCCTGTTTTTCTTTTCTTTTTTTTGTGGGGGAGGGGTGGGGAGATGACCACAAACAGACTCAGGAATATATAATAATTTAAACAACAAAGGGGCACATTCCACAAGCCTACCTCCTGACTGCCAGCTCTCAGTCCCTGTCTTTCCATGAATCTAGAGTCCTCAGCTGCTCCCTCTCTCCATGTCCCCATCTCTGCCTCCATCTCTGGTGTCTCTGCTTCTCTGGATAAGGTCATGCATTCCACTTATTCTCTTCTCCCTTGATGGTCTCAGGGTCCTCTGTTTCTTGTTACAAAACTTCTACCTTTACAGTGTGACGGTCGCAATTAGTCATGATAACAATTACTCACTGTTGAATCATAAGATTCTTATCCCCATCTCTTTTCACTAGACCCTTCTAGACAAGATGACAACTATTCAGTAAGGACATTATCTTCCTCCACACACACTTAAACTAAACGCCCTCTTGAAACCTTGTAAGTTAATCATTTCACGCCTTTATCACCCCCTCGTTTTAGGTAGCCAATATCTAAGTTGCCCATCCCTGTCTGCCCTGTGTACAGAGGGGATAGCATTGATAACTTGATGTGAAGACTCCTTCCCTCTCTGTTGGTATTTAGAGTTACTACCTCCATTGGTTCCAACTCGATGGCACCTGACAACAACAACAACAACCTCCATGAATATAGGTCAAGTTCATCCAATTGTAGCAATTGACCCTTGTTTCCTTTATCCAAATCTATTTTTTTTTTTTTTTTTTAAATATTCCTCTAGTTGAGGTCTGGTTACCAAGTCATTGAGGCTAGGTCAAATGGCTACTACCTGCAAGTTTGGGCATTCTTGTGCATCTCCTCTCCCTTCACATCAGCTGAATGCTTCACTCTCAGCTCTAGCCCTCTGTGGCTATGTCCTTGTCCATGGGCTCAGGTGTCCCCAGGTCTCACCACACCTTGAACCAATCAGCCCTTCCTCTTTTCTCTCTCATCTCTCTCCAGGTCAACAGGAGTCTATGGAATATGGTTGAACTCAGCTCATTTTTTCATTGCTGCCTTTCCCCATCTTCCACTCACCAGTAGACCAATGTGGTTACCAGCAAGCTTACATGCCTGTTCATGTGTTCCCTTTGAGTTTCAGTCTTAGAGGGGGGTTTGTCCTGAAGGGACTTGGCTGCTTGCCTTGATGGCTTCCCAGTGAACAACTTGCTTATTCTAGTAATAGCCAATCATACTGCCATTTTTGGGGGGGATTTTTCCTGCTGATCTTTCTTTGAAGATATATCTTCTGTCACTCAAGCTGTTCCAGGCTTATCTATTTGTCCTTTCTAATGGGAATATCCCACCTCAGAAGGTTCTGGATAGGGCTCAGGACCTCAGGTCCTATACACTGCAAAGGCTCTGCAAGAGGCCTATTTCACTGAGCAAATTCTAGAACCCCTTTTAGGTATTCCAATCAACTATAGTCTGAAGACGGGCTTATAAAAGCTTTCTGTAATCATGTTTCCTGACATTCCTTTCTATGTCACTCCATTGTCTATTTTACAATAATAGAAAAGGGAAACCAATATTTATAGGACCATTAAGCACCTTAGTATCATTTCCCCTCACCAGACTATGCCTAGATCCCTGTATCACAGAGCCCTGTTGTTCCAAGGTTGAGCATACATCACTATTTACCTCGGTCCCATTTAGCCCATGCGAACCTGTTTCAGTGTTCCCTTATCTACCTTGTTCTTCCACTCCTCCTCATTCTTGAGTATTGCCCTCCCCAACACCTGAACTACCTTGTCTGCCCACTACCTTGTGCTCTTCCATCCTCTCCCCCCACCTCCCCCAAGTCCCACCATCCCTTTTAGTATGGGTATCAGGCTTTCTACTCCCGTAAGGATTTACACCCTCGGAAACCCTGTACAGGGTCGCTATGGGTCGGAACCGACTCGACGGCACTTAACAACAACAACAACATCTTTTCTTAAGCTTTTACAATAATGGTCTTATGCAATATTTGTCCTTTTGTGACTAACTAATTTCATTCAGCATAATGTCCTAGAAGTTCATCAATGTTATGTGGTGGCTTACAGCTTCCTTGTCATTCTTCAAGGTAGTATAATATTTCATTGTGTGTATGTTCCAAAATTTGTTTATCCATTCTTCCATTGATGGGTACTTATGTTGTCTCCATCTTTTTGCTGCTGTAAATAATGCTGCTATGAATATTGGTGTGTGTGTATCTATTCGTGTTATGGCTCGGGTTTCTTGTGGATAAATACCAAGTAGAGGAATTGTTGGATCATAAGGGATTTCTATTTCCAACTTTCTGAGGAAGCACCATACTGTTTTCCAGAATGGTTGGACCATTTTCATTCCCACCAGTAGGAGGGTCCCAGTCTCTCCACACCCTTGCCAGCATTTAATGTCCTCTGTGTTTTTGAACTTCGTTGTTATTGCTGCTGTGGGATGATATTTCATTGTTGTTTTGATTTGCATCTCTCTGATGGCTAGTGACCATGAACATTTCTTCATATGTTTGTTGGCTGCTCATATCTATTCCTTGGTGAAGTGTCTGTTCATGTCCTGTGCCCATTTTAAAATTGTGTCATACGTCTTTTTTTTTGGTAGAGGTGTTGTAGCTTTCTATTTGTTGTTGTTGTTGTTAGGTCCATCGAGTCAGTGCCGACTCATAGCGACCTTATGCACAGCAGAATGAAACACTGCCTGATCTTGGGCCAACCTCACTACTGTTGCCACTCTTGAGTCCATCGATGCTGCCACTTAGCCAATCCATCTTGTTGGGGGTCTACCTCTTTTTATCTGACCCTCCACCTTACCAAACATGATATCCTTCTCCAGTGACTGGTCCCTTCTGACAATATGTCTGAAGTATGAGAGATGAAGTTTGGCCATCCTGGCCTCCAAGGAGCACTCTGGCTGCACTTCTTCCAAAATGGATCTATTGG
>NW_006408538.1:24964624-25033893 GCF_000296735.1 Chrysochloris asiatica | reverse complement strand
TTTCACATGCATATGAGGTTATTGAAAATACCATGGCTTGGGTCAGGCACACCTTAGTCTTCAAGCTGACATCTTTGCTCTTCAATACTTTAAAAAGGTCTTGTGCAGCAGATTTGCCTAATGCAATACATCGTTTGATTTCTTGACTGCTGCTTCCTATAGATTTTAGAAATTAGCCCCTTGTCTGATATGTCATTGCAAAAGATTTTTTTCCCTTTTACTCTTTTGATGAAATCCTTTGAAGCACATAAGTTCCTCATTTTCAGAATGTCCCAATCATCTATTTTGTCTTCTGTTTGTATAATCCATCCTCTTCTTTTGCAGCTAGGGAAGGCCATGTGTCAAGTTCTGGTTAGGGAGATGCAGAGATCCCACTGGGAGTCTTTAGGAAAGCTTTTGCTTTCATGATAAGAATGGAAAGATGTGGCCAGTCACAGCTTTCCCCATTTCTAACCTTCACTGAAGACAAAGTGCCTGGAGTCATGATGAGCATTGTAGAAGCACTGAAATAAAACCAACTCCCACTTTCTACTGATGTCTTTTCATGTGGGAAAAAGAAATCCTTTTTGGAGGGTGGGATGATGGGGGAGGGTGCAACTACAAATTAAGTTATCCGCTTGCAGCCTAATATATTCCTAATTGATTCATATCCAGAGAAGCCAATGAATTAATAAGAAGAGGAATGAACTGACAAGCTTGGGGCAGAAGACTTGGTTCTGCATTTTAGCATCATCCCTATACAAGCATCAAATGATCACACATGAGTCCTGGAGTGGTCCTTTTGCTTGGAATCCCTACTCTGATTCCACACTCCCCCTCCCACCGACCCCCAAGTACTCTTCTTCAAACTCTCCTTAGACACCACCTCTTCCTTGGGGATTTCTTTGATGTCTCCCTTGTGTGTTCCTTGGAATATCATTCTTGCTTGAGTATCATGCTAATGCTTGATGATGCCTTATGTGTAGCACGGTCACCAGTAAGGGTGGTGACCAATCCTAACTATTGTTTGTCCCAGTTTTAATCATTATGGCAGTAGACATGTTAGTCTTATGGCAACCATGTTCTCACCTTAAAGCCCAACTGGGAGATGAGGTGTGGCCATGATGCCCCTTGAGGTCTAGGACATGGGTCCCCTGGGGCTGACAATCAGCAGTCATGTGATCACCCATCACAAGAACCCCTCTGCTGCTCAGAGGCAAAGATGACTGTGAGGAGAAGGCCATGGGAGAGCTGAGAGAGGGGAAGTGATTTACCTTCAGGGACTGCACTTGCCTGATACAAGTGCTTGTGTGGCAGATGTTATTTTATAAGCTAACCTCAGCGAGCTGGACCAAGGAGACAGTACAAAGGACAAGGAACGTTTCTGCAGGACCACCACTATGGGCAATAGAAATGCCATGAGCTGCTGCTTTTCAGAGCTGTTCAGTCATTGGAGGATGAAATATGGAAGTGTTTATCATCAGCTTCTGTCTCCTATCAGTTCAGGTGACTCCAAACTACCCAAATCTCCTGACTGTGTGTGTGTAAATCCAGAGGAAATCAGCAAGGGCACACCACTCCACAGAGCCAGAGGCAGCCTGGGAGTGGGAAGCCAGGTATGAACAGAGCAGGGTGATATAGGCTGATCAGAGATTGCTCTGAACTGGCAGCAGTGCTAGGGAAGAGGGGACCTCAGGATTTGAATCAGTACCTGACAGTGCACACCAAGAATTACCATTCATAGCACTTCATTAGGTCAAACAGGTCTAGTGTCAGGAACACTGGTTGAGTAGTGGGCTATGCCTTGGGCTGTTAACCTTGTGGTCAGGGTGGTGTGAATTCACCAGCCACTTTGAGCTCCTGTAGAGACTGACAGGCTCAGAAACCCTAGGCAGTGTGACTATGAGTCAGAACTAACTCAAAGACATACAATTAAGTGCCGACCGCATGCCAGACAGTGCTAGCTCGTAGGAATGTAGGGGATTGTCCCTCTCTTTTATTAAACTTGCAAAAAAGACACTTTAAACAGATAATTATAATTAGGTTCGTTCTGAGAGTGCTAAGAAAAGCACAAATAAAACTTCCTGGTACTCTAAGACTATGTGACGGGGATCTTTCCATGCCACAGCAATGTAATCATCCTCAAAAACATTGGTTATTCATTCACCATGGACCCAGTAAGGACCTCTGACGCACAGACCCCCTTCTAAGTCTTTGGCATACAGCAGAGAACAATTTCCTGCCTGCTAGTGGGATTGTTGTTAAGTGTCAGTTCCAACTCATAGCAAGCCTGTATAGGGTTTCCAAAGAGTAGCTGTAAGCTTGAAGTGCTGATCTGTGGTTCGCAGACCACTGCTGATCCCATAACACCACACCAGTCTGGTGGGGCAGAAAGAGAACAAACAAATATATATACAGTGTTTGCACAGGTCTTGGCCATGAGGCAGGATGGAGCGATGGTGGGAGGCAACTTGACATAGGATTGGAGAGCACCGCCAATCCTACTCAGGGAGAAGACCAGACCACGGCACAGTACCCCCAAGATCTGGGGGATGTTCAGAGGTAGGCAAAGGAGGAAACGGAGGAAGAGAATTGGGGTAGAAGAGAAGGCTGCTTAAGGTTGAAAGGTACTCCTTTGCCTGGGTTCCATCCACTCACGGAAGCACTGGGCCGATCCTATCCTGGAACGCAGGACAGTGTCAAATAGGTAGGAGATTTGAGTAGTCAATTAAGAGGGCCACATTTTAAGCAAAAGAGGCAGCATACTGTGCTTTTTTTTTTTTTTAATGTATTTTGATAAAATTTATAGAACAAAATATTTGCCATCTAAACCCCTTTTATGTGTGTAGTTCAGTGACACTAATTGCATTCACCATGCTGTGTAAGCATCCTCACTATCCACCCCCAAATGTTTATTCAAACCCCAAAAAGAAACTCAGTACTGCATCATCAATAACTCCCCCTTCCGCCTCCCACTGCTCCTGGTAACAAGCAGTAAATGTTGTCTCTGCATCTGCCTCTCCTGACATTTCGTATAAGTGGGATTGTACTCGCTTTGACCCTTCATTCATTTTAATGTTTTCAACTTTCATCCATGTCTTAGTGTGTATCAAACCTTGATTTCTCCTTATGACTAAACACTCTCTCATTGTATGACTCTACCACATTTTGTTTATCCATCCACATGTTGATGGACACAAGTTGTTTCTACCTTTTGTCTAGTGTGTGTTGTGCCGCAATGAACACAGATATACAAATGTTCACTTGAGTCTCTTCTCTCATACCTTTTAGGGATATATCTAGAAGTGGATGTTTGGCAGTTCCTCAAAAAGTTTAATGGGATTACCATGTGGTTTGTATTTGAACCTGTAATTCTGTGACCATGGTTTCCTGTGAACACTGAAATCATCCACGATACTGGCATGGTTCAGCTCAGAAAGAGAAAATAGAGAAGGGGTTCAAGAGCTTCAGACCTCACCACTGCTGGGCACTGCCCATCTAATTTACCCACCAGACCATTCTGTCAACTTAGAGGACTCATTCATTAAGCTTTGTGTCCCAGATCCACAGCTCACTTACTGCAGGATCACTCTGGATAAGTTAATCACTTGCAGAACTTTTGTATCTCCTTTTCATTTGTTCACTTAGTCATTCATTATTCCAATCAATATTCACCGAACACTTTAAAGAGGTCTTGGTCAACAGATTTGCCTAATGCAATATGTTGTTTGATCTCTTGACTGCTGCTTCCATGAGTGTTGATGGTTGATCCTAGCCAAATGAAGTCTTTGACAACTTCAATCTTTTCTCCATTTATACGGATGTTGTTTATTGGTCCAGTGGTGAGGATGTTTGTTTTGTTCACACTGAGGTGCAACTCATACTGAAGGCTGTGCTCTTTGATTTTCATCACTAGGTATTCGAAGTCCTCTTCCCTTTTAGCAAGCAAGGTTGTATCATCTACATATCACAGGTTGTTAGTGAGTCTTCTTCCAATCCTGATGCCACGCTTTTCTTCATATAGTCTAGCTTCTAATATTATTTGCTCAGTCTACAGATTGAATAAGTACAGTGAAAAAATACAACCCTATCACACACCTTTTCTAATTTTAAACCATTCAGTGTTCCCTTGTTCTATTCAAACAACTGCCTCTTAGTCTACATAGAGGTTCCTTGTGAGCACAATGAAGTGTTTCAGAATATTCATTCTCCACAATGATGTCCAGAGCTTGTCATGATCCACATAATCAAAAGCCTTTGCAGTCAGTAAAGCACAGGTAAACATCTTTCTGGTATTCTTGCTTTCAGCTAAGATCCGTCTGGTGTCAGTAATGATATCCTTCATTCCAAGTCCTCTTACGAATCTGTCTTGAACCCCTGGAAGTTCTCTGTCTTCAGCAAAATTTTACTTTCATGTGATATTAATGACATTGCCTGATGGTTTTCACATTCTGTTGGGTCACCTCTCTTTTGAATGGGCACAAATAGGAATCTCTTCCAGTCTGTTGGTCAGGTATCTGTCTTCCAAATTTCTTGGCATAGATAAGTGAGAGCCTCCAGTGCTACATCATTTTGTTGAAAGATTTCAATTTGTATTCCCTCAATTCCCAGAGCCTTGTCTTTGGCCAATGCTTTGGCCTTCTTCCTTCAGTATCATTGACTCTTGGTCATATGTTGCCTCTTGGAATGGTTGAACATTGACCCTTTCTTTTTGGTACAATGACTCTGTGTACTTCTTCTTCCTTTTTTTTTTTTTTTTTTATGCTTTCTGCATCATTGAATTTTTGCCCATAGAATCTTTACACATTGCAAGTTGAGGCTTGAAATTTTTCTTCAGTTCCCTCAGGTTGAGAAACACTGAACAAGTTCTTCCCTTTTGGTTTTCTAACTCCAGGTCTTTGCACATTTTGTTATAATATTTGAGTTTGTCTTTTTGAAATTTTGTATTCAACTCTTTTACCTCCTCATTTCTTCCATTTGCTTTAGCCTCTCCACACTGGAGAGCAAGTTTTAGGATCTCTTCTGACATCCACTTTGTATTTTCGTTTTTTCTTAATAATGCTTTGCTTTTTCCTGTATGATGTCCTTGATGTCATCTCGCAACTCTTTTGGCCTTTGGTCTTTATTGTCTAATGCATCAAATCTGTTCTGGAGATGATCTCTAAATTCAGGTGGGATATGTTCAAGATCATTTGGCTCTTGTGGACTTTTTCCAATTTTCTTTAGCTTAAGCCTGAACTTGCATATGAGCTATTGGTGGTCTGCTCCACAATCTGCCCTGTCCTTGTTTTGGCTGATGATATGGAACAGATGTAGTCAATTTGATTTCTGTGTATTTTATCTGGTGAGATCCATGTGTACAGTGTTTTATATTGTTTTAAAAACATATTTGTAATGAAAAATTCATTGGTCTTGCCAAATTCTATTATGAGATCCCCAGTATGGTTCTATCACCAAGGCCATATTTTCCAACGACCGATCCTTCCTCTTTGTTTCCAGCCTTTGCATTCCAATCACCAGTAATTATCAGTACAGCTTGATTTCATGCTTGACCAATTTCAGACTGCAGAAGTAGAATTCTCCAATTTCATCCTCACTGGCTTTAGTTGCTGGTGTGTAAATTTGAATAACTGTGGTATTAACTGGTCTTCCTTGTAGCTGTATGGATATTATCCTTTCACAAACAGCACTGTACTTTAAGACAGATCTTGATACATTAATTTTTTAAGATGATGAATGTAATGCCATTCCGCTTCAATCTATCATTCCCAGCATAGTAAATCATGTGATTGTCACATGCATAGTGGCCAATACCAATCCACTTCAGCTCACTGATACCTAGTGTATCTATGCTTATGTGTTCCTTTTCATTTTTGACAATTTCCAATTTTCCTAGATTCATATTTTGTACATTTCACATTGTGATTATTAATGGAGTTTTACAGCTGTTTCTCTTCATTTTGAGTTGTGCCCCATCAACCAATGAAGGTCCCGAAGGATTTACTCCATTTGTCTTATCTTCCCCTTTCATACTGTGAGTGCCTTCTAATCTGAGGGACTCATCATCTGCACTATATCTGGCAATATTCTGGTGCTCTTCATCATGTTTCAGTAATCAGTGCTCTGGTGCTGACAGTGTTCCACTGATATTCATAAGGTTTTCCATGACTAAATATCCGGAAGTAGTCTCTCTCCTTCTTTTTAGTCTGTCTTTGTCTGGAAGCTCAGCTAAAACCTATCCACCGGTGGGTGACCCTGCTGGTATTTAAAATGCCCATGGCATATCTTCCAAAATCACAGCAACATTCCAGCTACTACAGAACGACAAACTGACAGATGAGTGTTGGTAAAAGACCTACATGTGAAAATAAAGACTAAACATTATTAGAGGAAAATATAGAGATTATCTTTTGATCTTGGAGTCCTGAATTATTTCTTAAACATGACCCTCAAATCGCAAATCATAAGGAGAACATCAAATTGATTTACATCCGATTAAAGCAGAATTGTGTTCAACAAAATGCACCAATAATATCTTATCAAATGCATGAATTGATAAGATGAATATCTTATCAAATGCATGAATTGAATTGAAGACTTTGATGAAGTCTAAAACCAGCAACAACTACAACAAAACCAGCAAATCATTGATAAATTGATTATACAAGTCATTCCTGCAAATTATCAAGAAAAAGAAAAGGAGTAGAGAAATAAGCAAAGGATATGCATAGGCATTTCACAAGAGAAACCAACTGGCTAATAAATCTTTGAAGACATCACAGAAAAGCAAATGAAGATGAGATACTACTCTATACTTCATGTGATTGGAAGAAGTGAGGAAGATGGAAGATACCAACTCTTGGTGAAAATATAGGGATAACAGGAACCTTCATGTTCATCTGGAGGAATTGCGTCGCAGTCCTTTCAGTGAGCCATATAGAAATACTTAGAGAAATTCCGGTGTTTATCCCCCTAAGACCCCGTAGTTCTTCCTGTAGGTATCTGTGTCAGAGAAATTTTTGAGCATGTCTGCCTTTCTTTGCCTGGCTCACCTCATTCATTCTATAAGATCCAGTTCAACTTCCATCCTTCAAATGTCTTCTGTTCACTCGTGGTTGTTTCTGATGGTTTCCCCAGCTACCATCCAAGCTTTAGCTTTTTTCTCTTAATGCACGCATCACACCCCATTTTATAACTGGCTTAGGTGCCATCTGTGTCCCCCACTGGGCTGGGAGTGCCCTTACACAGTGACTTCATTTTATTCATTCTCTGTCTGTCTGGTTTGGAGCAGGCATTTAGCTATGTTTGTGGAATCAAACACAGGGCCTAGATCTGGTGACTGTTATTTGTATGGGAGAATTTCTTCTTCGTGTTCAGATGTTGCCTTTGCTAGAGTTATCTCTGTTGGTCTGATAAGGCCAGGGGAGATGGCTTCAATCTTGGGATTCCTGTGTATCAGCTGGAATTTCATGCATTTGCTCCTGGTGTATCTTTTTGGGGTGAGTCTGCTAATGGTCTGTGTCATTTTGAAGGAGAAGACGTCTGCCAGACCAGGATGCAATGTGTACTTAGCACAGCTGGTGTTTGTCAGCGGCAGGCCCCTCCATTTCCATTCCTCCTGTTTCTCCTCACAGTCAAGAATGCTGGGCCTGGCTCCCTCTGGGCTCCAAAAATGCCTCAGGCTGGGCCCTATGAAATCCTAGCCCTTCCTTTTCCCCTAGTCCCTTAGCATCACCACCTTCATCATAAAATAATTTATACAAGTGGAAAAAAAATCCAGTGCAGAAATACCATATGTAGAACAGCATCACAAAATGTCCTTAATGTCCCGAACGCTGTGCTTAGGCCATTTGGAAGATACATTAGCTAGATAAGTATTAACAGAAGGGCCTATCACAGAAACGTTATCCAAACTACCACCTTTTATTAAGCCCCCAGGAGAAGTTAAAACCAGTCTATTACTCTGATGTCTGGGACGGGTGTGTTTTTTCTTTTCCCCAGCTGAGGCAAATTTCAGTATTCCAGAAAGGGGACATGGGTCACATAGGTACAGCTGAGGGCCATCACCTCCATGCCAGAACCTGGGGAAAGATTGACTTTCAGCTGATGTTCGGAGTTGAGCCAAGTATCAGTCCCCTCCCAGCTTCTAGAGAGTAGAGAGGGCAATGTGAGAGTTACATGCTGCTTCAGAAGTTTATTGTCTACCTCTTTTGTCTTCCTGCAGAAACCAGAGAGCCCAGGAGACACAAAGGCCCAAATTCTGTCTCCCTTCCTAACTTGCTGTATAATCGTAGACAATTACTTAAAGTCCCCGGACTTCAGATTTCTCATTTGCCAAAAAGAAAGAGTGGGTAGTACAAGTGGTTTGCAATGAGCTGCCAGTTGAAAGGTTGGTGGTTCAAACCCACCTAGCAGCTCCCAGGAGGAAAGGTCTGGAAATCTGCTTCTGTAAAGATTACAGGCAAGAGAGCACTGTGGAACAGTTCCACTCTGCAACACATGGGGTTGCCAGAAGTCAGGATCCAACTCAAGAAAGGTCACAACAACAACTCACAGTGCTGTGAGGGCATCGGTAAGTCAGTGGTAGAATTCCTGCTGTCCATGCTAGAGAGCTGGGAGAAACATGAGACTTTCTGCTCCTGCAACGATGCACAGCCTCAGAAACCCTATACAGGGTTGCTATGAGTTGGATCCACTTGAAGGCACTTAAAACAACAACATGCTAGAAACCCAGCTTCAATTCCCAGCCAGTGTACCTCATGTGCAGCCAACGCATGCATGTCAGTGGAGGATTGACAGCTGTAGGAGGCGGGACAGATTTCAACTAAGAGAGCCTAAGAAGGAAGACCTGGTGATCTACTTCTGAAAAGTAGCCAAAGAGAACCCTACAGATGACAACCATCCAGTTTTCAGCCAATCACAGGATCGGGGCAGGGCTGAGCAGCATTTTGTTCCTTGGTGCATGGGGTCACCATAAGTTAGGGACCAACCCAATAACAGTGAACACTACCCGAGTTTCAAAATAACACTTAAGATGAGTCAGTAGCGGTCAAAATAAAGAGTGGGGGTTCCCCAGGCCAACTGATAGGTTTATGGCTCTGTCAACTAGCTAGCTGGGTGGTTTGGGGTAGTTATTTAAGCTCTAGAAGTTTGATTTCCTCATCTATAAAGTGTGGTTTACAGAACCAACCTCCCAAGTTGCAGTGAAGATTACGACTTTATATGGAAACTGCTCAGGATAGTTCTCCAAGCACGGTGCAGTCTCAATAAATATTAGTGGCTATGCTATTATCACCAAGCATGCTTTAGTTACCTAGGGACACCATAACAACAACACAACAACCTATGAGCGGCTTTACAGAATAGGTACTTAATCTCTCACAGTCCAGGAAGCTACCATTCAAATTCAGGCCAGGGATCTAAGGGAAGTCGTTATTTTGCCTATTTCAGCTTTTAGTAGCTGCCAGCATCCCATGGCTTTATTGATGTATTTGTTTCTGTCTCCGTGTGGTGTAGTCTCCCTACAATGGTCTCTGCATCTATTCTACTTTTTGTATAACTCAGAAGTGATGAGGTCCTGTTGTTGCTGTTTAAGCGCCACCACGTCAGTTCCAACTCAGAGCAACCCTGTGTAGGGTTTCTGAGTAGCGGCTGGTGAACTTGAGCCGCCGACTTTGCAGTTGTGTGGTCCAGCGCATGAACCCACAGTGCCACACCAGGACTCCTGATTAGGTCTAAGACCTACCCTATTTGGGCATGACCTTGTTAACATAAAATACAACAAACTTATTTCTGAACAAGTACAGGGTCCAGAACTTTAATACTTATTTGGGTGAAACAGCTCAATTCACAACAAAGGTTTAGTGGTTCGACAGCCTTGAAGATGATCTCCAATGACCCTTCCTTCTCTGTACTCACACTTTTTGTAAACCCCTTCCTTCAAGAGTTGGCTGGACCTAGAGGTTTATTTCTTTCAAATGAGTAGAATATGGTAGGAGTAAATGGTTGTCACTCCAATTTTAGATTATGTCCAGAGCAAAGAAGAGTGAAGAAAATCAAACACACATGGGTGCAATTAGTTCAAAGGATCAATGAACCACCTGAACCTCTGTCTCATTACTCTGAGATCAGAAGAACTAGATGGTGCCCAGGTACCACCGCTGACTACTTTGAAAAGGATCGCAGAAGAGGGTCCTGGATAGAACAGGAAAAAAACGTGGAACAACACTCCAAGTCATAAAAAGACTTGGTTTACTGGTCTGTAGAAACTGGTGGAATCCCCAAGATTATGGCCTGTTACTGGACTCACCCTCAAGGCTCAACTTTCAACCAAATAACAGACAGGGTGTCCTGGTGTGACACTATGGGATAAAGCACTGGACCATAAGGTCGGTGGTTCAAACTCACCAGCATCTCCTTGGAAATCCTATACAGGGTTGCTATGAGTCAGAACTGACTCAACTGTACTTAACAACAACAATAGGGTGAACACCACCACCAAGGAAGTACCCACTCCTTAGAATAATCAACCATATATAAGATTAAAAGAGCGGCATTTGTCCTAAAACAAAGTTCACAGTGAGGCAAGAAGGGGCCAGAAAGAGGACTAGAAATAGGGAACATGGTGGGAAGAGAGCCATTCCATTGTGGAGGATGCAATCAATGTCCCGAAACAAAATGTACATGAATTGTTGAGTGGGAAACCAATTTGTTCTGTAAATTTTCACTCAAATCACAATAAAAAATGTTTTTTAAAGGCCATCCCAACTGAATATTAAATACATATTTATCTACATTTTCTCTAGAAAAACATTAAATAAGAATATCTGTATAAGTCCAAAATGTCAACAATTTTTCCAAAGCAAAGATAAGCAGGTAGGGGGCAGGGAAACTAGAGTACCAGAAATGGAGTAACTAGAACGGAATTAAAGAGTATGGTGACATATTGTGAAAAATGTAATGCCACTAAGTCATTTGTGTACAAAATGTCAAATGGGAACCTAATTTGCAGTGTAAACTTTCACTTAAAATACAATATTATTTTTTCAAAATTAAAATAAAAGCTGTGTATACCAACTTAATAAATCCTCTCCTGTTTTCTCACTTGCTTGGTGTGAAAGAAGCCAGTTGGCATGCTGAGAGCTTCCCTGGGCGAGGAATGGAGGGAGAACCTCAGCCAACAGCTAGTAAGGAACACTGCACAAGGAAACGGATCCTTCCAACAACCACTTGAATGAGCTTGAAACAATACAGCCCAGTCTCCATCTTAAGCATAACCTATTTGTTGTTGTGTAGTGCTGTCGAGTTGGTTCCAACTCACAGCAACCCTGTGATATAGGGTTTCTGAGGAATGGCTGGCGAGTTTGAACCGCCAACCTTACAGTTTAAACTGACCTTGCAGCCCAGTGCATTAACCCACAGCACCACACCCATGAGAGATCCTAAATCAGAGTATGCAGACTCCCCACCCACAGAAACTGCAATAGTCAATGTATCTTGTTTTAAGTCTCTATGTTTAGGGGCAATTATGGTTTTTTGTTTTGGTGTGGTGCTGCGGGTTAATGTGCTGGACTGCAAGGTTGGTTTGAACTGCAAGGTCAGTGGTTCAAGCTCACTAGTCACTCCTCAGACACCATTTCCAGGGTCACTATGAGTCAAAACTAACTCGATGACACTTAACACCAACACCAACACCAATATAGAGCGTTTCCAGGGCAGTGAAAGTTCCAAAGCTCATCTGATTTCTTACACACCTGTGTACATGCAGTGATAACTGTGGTCTATCAATAAGTGTGGTGGCACTGTGGTATAAGCAGTGGAATGCTAACCCCAAGGTCAACAGTTCAAACCCAGCACCACTCCCAGAAAACCCTATACACAGTTGCTATGAGTCAGAATGGACTTGCCAGCACTTAACAACAACATCAGTAAGTGGAGGCCTGGTGGAGTCCTTGTCCTGGTACAGCACTGGACCTCAAGGCTGGTTTGAACCACAAGGTCAGTGGTTTAAACTCACCAGTTGTTTAAACTCAGAAGCCCTATACAGGGTCACTATGAGTCGGAACTGACTCAACGGCACTTAACAACAATAAGTCAATAAGGAAACATGTCTATAGGTCCCGATTCTTCAAACTCAGTCACCACCATTCATCAGTAGAGACTTTTATGTTGCTGTGATGCTGAGCAGGTTTTAACAGAACATCCAGACTAAGACAAAACGAGGAAGAAGGCCCAGAGACTGGCTTCCAAAATTAAGGTCAGTGAGAGCCTTGGACCACTGCAGGACATTGTATGGTACTGGTCGTGGGCATGGTCAGGACTGGGCAGTGCTTAGGTCTCTTGTGCATGGAGTCACCATGAACAGGAGCTGTCTCAAAGGCAGCAAACAACTACGAGAATGCCCGGTTCTCCATGTGAGACCCGTAAAAAGGAAGTCAGTCTTACAGTTTAGAAGCAGAGATGAGACGGACCAGAAAGAAGCAAGTGGGATACTGGAGAGGAATTCTGCCAGCTCACTAGAGCCAACTGTTTCATTTTCAGGACCTTGATGAGTCAGTTGTTAAACACGGAAACAATAGAGTTTAGATTATATAGACTTACATAATTAATTATATTAACAGCAAAGAAAACAATGACTCAAAACTCATCACATTGTTGTTGTTTTTGTTGTTAGGTGCCATGTAGTCAGCTCAGACTCACAGAGACCCTGCGTACAACAGAACATAACACTGCCCCATTCTCACAACTGTTCTTATTCTTAAGCCCATTCCTGAGGTCACTGTGCCAATCCATCTCACTGGGGCTCTTCCTCTGTTTTGATGACTCTCTAATTTACCAAGCACGATGGCCTTCTCTGGGGACATGCCACCTGACAACATGTCCAAAGAATGGGAGACACAGTCTTTCCATCCTTGCTTTTAAGGAACATTCTGGTTGTTTGCTCTTCTGGCAGTCTGTGGTACTTCCAACATTCTTCCCTAGTACCAAAATGCAAATGCATCGATTCTTGGACGGTCTGCTTTATTCATTGTCCAACTTTCACATGCATATGAGGCCATTCAAAATACCATGGATGGAATCATATACTCCTTGGTTCTCAAACTGACATCTTGGCTCTTTAACACTTTAAAGAGGTCTTTTGCAGCAGATTTGCCTAATGCAGTGAGTCATTTAATTTCTTGATTGCTGCTTCCATGAGTGTTAATTGTGGATCCAAGCAAAATGAAATCTTTGACAACTTCAATGTTTTCTCCATTTATATATTATTTATTAGTCAAGTGGTGAGAATTTTCATTCTTTTCAGATTGAGGTGCAAGCCATAATGAAGGCTGTGGTCTTTGATCTTCATCAATAAGTATGACAAGTCCTCTTCTCTTTCAGAAAGCTTGGTTGTGTCATCTGTATATTACAGGTTGTTAATGAGTCTTCCTCCAATCCTGATGCCACTTTCTTCTTCACAGTATCCAGCTTCTCAGATTATTTGCTCAACATACAGATTGAATAAGGAGGGTGTAAGGATACAACCCTGGTGCACACCTTTTCTGATTTTAAACCATTCATGAATGTTTGGTTTAATGAATGCCTCTTGATCTATGTACAGGCTCCTCAGGAGCACAATTAAACAGTCTGAACTATCCATTCTTTGAAATGCTAACCATAGTTCTTGTGATACATGCAGTCAAATACATTTGCATAGTCAATAAAGTATAAGTAACATCTTTCTGGTATTCTCTGCTTTTAATCAAGATCTGTGTGACATCAGCAATGATATCCCTCATTCCAATTAAGTGCTCTGGAATACTTATTCTCTGTCATGAGCTCTCTTGTCATGAGCTACACAGTTGAAAGCCTTTGCATAGCCAATACATCACAGGTAAACATCTTTCTGGTATTCTCTGCTTTCAGCCAAGACCCATCAGATGTCAGTTAGCAATGAAATTTCTGGCTCCACATCTTCATCTGAATCTATCAACGAACTGTTATCTTTATGTTTAGCAAAATTTAATTTGCATGTGATTTTAATGATACTGTCCAATGATCTCCATGTTCTATTGATTGACTTGTTTAGAATGGGCACAAATATGGATCTCTCCCAATAAGTTGGCTAGGTAGTTCTCTTCCAGTGCTGCATCAGTATTTTGAAAGAATTCAATTTATATCCCATCTATTCTTAGAGCCTTGTTTTTGCCAATGCCTTCAATGTACCTTGAATGTCTTCTTTCAGGATCATTGACTCTTGATTATATGCTACCTCTCGAAGTAGTTGAACATCATCCATTTATGTTTGGTACAGTGTCTCTGTGTATCATCTTTTGATGTTTTCTGCATCATTCAACATTTTCCCCATAGAATCCTTCAGGATTTCAAGTTGAGGCTTGAATTTTTACTTCAGATCTTTCATCTTGAGAAATACTGAGCATGAGTTTCCCTTTTGGTTTTTAATTCCAGGTCTTTGCATGTTCAGTGTATTTACTTTGCATTCTTGAACTGATCTTTCAATTTTTCTGTCCAGCTCTTTTACATCCTCATTTCTTCCATTTGCTTTCACATCTCTATGCTGAAGAGCAAGTTTCAGAGCCTCTTCTGACATGCATTTTTGCCTTTCCCTTCTTTCTTGTTTTCTTAATGACCTTTTATTTCTTCCTGTATAATGTTCTTGATGTCATCCCACAACCCTTCTGGTCTTCAGTCTTTAGGGTCTAACGCATCAAATCTGTTCTTCCGATGATCTCTAATATGTTCAAGGTCATATTTTGGTTCTTGTGCCCTCATTTTAATTTTCTTCAGTTTCAGCCTGAACTTCCATATGGCAATTGATGGTGTGTTCCACATTCTGCCTCTGGCCTTGTTTTGGCTGATAATATGGAGCTCTTCCACCGTCTCATTCCACAGATCTAGGCAATTTGATTTCTGTGTATTCTATTTGGTGAGGTCCATGTGTACAGTCATCTTTTATTTTGTTTAAAAAAGATATTTTGCAATGTACAAATCACTGGTCTTGCAAAATTCTATCATGTGATCTCCAGCATCATTTTTATCACCAAGATCATATTTCCAACTACTGATCCTTCCTCTTTGTTTTCAGCCTTTGTATTCTTATCATTATAATAATCAATACATCCTCGTTGCATGTTTGATGGATTTCAGACTGAAGAAGTTGGTAGAATTCTTCAATTTAATCATCACTGCCTTTAGTGGTTCATGTGTAAATTTGAATAACAGTGGTATGGATATTATCCTATTATAAACAGAGTAGTAGTTCAGGATAGATCTTGAAATGCTTTTTTGAAAATGAATCAGGCACAGTTCATCTTTAATTTGTCATTTCCAACACAGAGTATCTGGTTAAAAATAGCCAATACCAGTACATTTCAGCTCACTCATGCCTAGAGTATCAATCTTTATGTGTTCCATTTCATTTTGGACAAGTTTCAATGTTTCTAAATTCATACTTTATACATTCCACATTCCAATTATAAATGGATGCTTGTAGCTGTTTCTTCTTGTTCTGTGCTGCTCCCTGCCCCCACCTCCCATCAGCAAATGAAGGTCCTAAAAGCTTTGCTCCAAGAGTAAAGAGGAAGGGCTGGTTGGTCTGAAGTGTGGTGAGACCTGGGGATACCCGCGTCCATTGACAAGGACATAGCTGAGAGTGAAGCATCAGCTGATATGAAGTGAGGGGAGACACACAAGAACGCCCAAACCTGCAGACAGATAGGCATTTGGCCTAGTCTCAATGACTTGATAATCTGAACTTGACTAGAGGAAGATTTTTTTTTTTTTTTAATTTTTGATAAAGAAAACGAGTGTAAATTACTACAATTTGATGAACTTGACCTATATTTATGGATATAGTAGCTCAAAATATCAATGAAGAGGGAAGGAGTCTTCACATAAAGGATCAATCCTATTCCTTCTATATACAGGGTGGATAGGGACAAGCAACTTAGGCATTGGCTACCTAAAATGAGGGAGCGATAAAGGCACAAAGTGACTGACTTACAAGTTTTCAAGAGGGAGTTTAGTTTAAGAGTGTGTGGGGAGAAGTTAGAATCCCCACTGAATAGTTTTCATCTTATCTAGACAGATCTGGTGAAAAGAGATGGGGATAAGATTCTTATGATTCAATAGTGAGTAATTGTTATTATGATTAATTGTGACTGTTACAACTGTAAAGGTGGAAGTTTTGTAACAAAAACGGGGAAGTAGTTAATCTTACAGTCCAGAAACAGAGGACCCTAGGACCATCAAGAGAGAAGACCCCAAGCAGAATGCAGGATCCTATCCAGAGAAACAGCAACACCAGAGATGGAAGCAGAGATGGGGACATGGAGAGAGGGAGCAGCTGAGGACTCTAGACTTATGGAAAGAGAGTGACTGAGTGCTGGCAGCCAGGAGGCAGGCTTGCAGAATGTGCCTTTTGGTTTTTTAAATTATTATATATATTCCTGAATGTCTTTGTATACACCCCTCCCCACTCCAAAAAAACACAACACACACACACACACAAAAAAACAAACCCAGGGGGAATGGAAGCAAATACTGTTGAATGATGATGCACAGAGAAGATTGTAATCATTGCAATGAAATGATGAGTGTAAAATCGATGTTCTCCCATGTAAATTATCACTCAATTCACAATTTAAAAAAAAAGCTTTGCTACATTTACGACCTTAAAGTCAACTCTACTTGAGGCGGCAACTCTTCCCCAAGTCATATTTTGAGTTCTTTCCAATCTTAGGAGCTCATCTTCTGGCATTATATTTGACAATGGTGTACTGCTATTTAGAAAGTTTTCAATGGCTAGTCCTTTGAACTGATCCATATCTCCTTCCTAGTCTGTCTTGGACTTTAAGCTCTGCTGGAACCTGTCCACCTCGGGTAACCTAGCTAGTATTAAAAATACTGGTGGCATAGCTCCTGGCATCACAACAATACACAAGAGCCCACAGTATGACAAACTGACAGACGAGTGGTGGAATTATTTTACAAGGATCTATGTTTTGAGGTTCATTTTGGTGTATTTTGTTTGAATGCTCTGTATTCAATAGCATCGCACTGGTAGCTTAAAATGATCTGCTGGTAGAATGCAGCAAAAACTTCAACTCAGAGTTGTTGTTTTCCTTTGGCGGCAATGATAAACATTTACACTTTGTAAAATGGAAGCAGTAACAGTTGCAGCAATGTCAGAACTGTGGAACTTGAGGGAGGAAAATGAGAATCAAAATCAGCTTACAGTTGATTCCTGCAAGATGGACGTCAGACATGATTTTACTCTCCAATGTCTGAGCCAACTCTTACAGCAGACATCCTCTCCAGGATTGTTTCTACTGCTTCCCTGCTGGTTTCGATAATCCATTGCAGGGATCAGACCAAATTTACAGTTAAGTGGTTTATTAAGGAAGTGTTGTTAAGTGCTGCCAAGTCAGTTCCAACTCATTGCTGTTGTTGTTAAGTGTTGTTGAATACGAATCTGATTCATAATGACCCTGTATAGGGTTTCCACAAAGCTGTAATCCAGTCCCTATACACCAGAAGCCTTTTAAGGAAGTAACAGGGTACAATTTGGGATTAGGATCAGGAAGCATGCAGACATCTCTCTCAGGACACCTCTCTCAGGATTGTGCAGAAAGCAGACTCTTTTCTCTACCATGCCTGTGCCCTTTTCAGCCCCTTGGCTCTGCTCTCTGTCACATTCCACTCTGCCATTGGGCTCCTTCCAGGTTTGTTGCTGTCTTTAGTGTTACAGCCCTTAATCCATGTTACAATTCATTTAGATGGTTACTTGCCTCCTCTTCTCTCTGCTTCTTGTCTGCTTCCTGTCTCGAAAACCTCTGTGGGGTTGGCTGCACATATAAATAAACTCCTGGTCAATTTCAAGGCTACAAGCTGACCAATCCTATCTCAGTAAGTCACCATCATTTCATTTGCATAATGGACTGTATTCACCTCATTTACATCATTTATAGTTACTCATTTGCATATTATATTGACTCCTGCAGGATGAATACCAATCACAGGACAGACAAAAAGTATCAAACCTAGTTGCTTACAGCTTACCTGGGGTGGAAAATTTAGGACCAAAATAACTCCTCAAAGTTTAAGGGGATATAATACGAATCGGGCTGCGAACCTTAAGGTCAGCGGTTCAAAACTACCAGTCGCTCCGTGGGAGAAAGATGAGGCTTTCTACTCCCATAAAGATTTACACCCTCGGAAACCCAGTACAGGGTCGCTATGGGTTGGAACCGACTCGACGGCACTTAACAACAACAACAACAATGTTTTTTTCAAAGAATCAAAGCAAAAGATCACATAAAGGAATTTGTTTTGCCTTGCTATCAAACCACTGAAGTTAACCCTAACAGAGTATTTATTCTAAGAGTTCTAGGGAAATTTAGGAGAAAAATGATATTCCCACCTGAGATATGGGTTGCAGATAATGAGGTAATCAAAGTTCCTTCTAATATTATATTCCACACTACTACACAAATTTCAGAACCAAAGTGCCTATCTTTGACATAAAATAGTCTGGGTTCAAATTCTGTCTCTGACACTCACTAACAAATTGTCCTCAGGCAATCTAACCCTTACCAAATTCTTCATCTGAAAAATGAAACTGTTAACCATTTCTCTGGGTTGTTTTAAAGATCGAATTACAGTCCGGAATTTAGTGCCTGAACACAGGAGGCATTCAACACCCATTCCAGGAGTTGTCCTTTCCTGCCACTGGATTTGGAGTCAGGGAAGGAAACGATGGGAGAGATGACTAAGTCTAGCCAATGAATGTCGAGATAATTATCTGTGTCTTGTGTTGTCTTATCTGAGTTCACTTCCTCTTTCTAGATGCTGGGAGACAATGTAAAATGAGATTGCAGAAGTGTCTGGTGAGCTGTGATCCCGTCCATACATGAAGCATCTCCATTTACACCTCCATTGTCATCCTCACTATCAAGGGGGACCATGACCTGAATGGTCTTATTTTGTGGTGCACCAGACACTCAGTGCTTTTTGGGTAGCCAGGACAAAGCAAGATCTTATCTGCTTACAATTCCAGGGACTGTCCCAGTGTGTGCGACACTGCTGTCAGTTGCTTTGGAGACAGCTCCTATGGATGGTAAGCCTATATAGGATGGCAAGTCAAAAATATTACTACAAAATCAGAAAGTTTTATTAAACAAATATATCAAAGTGTGAAGCTATTGTCTCTTGACATCTCCTCCATCTAGGTCTATATATTTTAGAAGGTAGTGTTTCCATCTCTCCAACCCGTCCACGATGAGTTCTGGGCCCTTCAATTTATAACATGTGAAAACATTAGTTTGGGGCACCCTTTAAGGAGTTCTAGTGTGGCACTGTAGGATCAGCACTGAACTGCGAACCACAAGGTCAGCCGTTCAAACCCACCAGCTGCTCCTCAGAAACCCTATACAGCGTTTCTATGAGCTGGAATCAATTCAATGGTAACAACAACAATAAGGATTCAAATAGTGTTCCTTTTCAACGTTCTTTGAGTTTCGGGAACAAAAAGAGTCTGAAGGGGTATGATCAGGGCTGGATGGGGTAGGATTTTCCAATGAGATTCTTGTAAGACAGCCCTTGCTACCCTCAAAGAATGAGCGGGTGTATTGTCGTGATGGAAACCATTCCTTGGTGCAGCTTTCCCAATCTTTTACTAACCAGTGCAGTTTCAATTTGCTCAAAGCTTCTTCCTAATAAGCCTCCATGACTACCATGTGTTCTTCGAGAAGATCCATCAAGATGACTCCTTGTTGTTGTTGTGTGCAGTGGAGTCGGTTCCAACTCATAGCGACCCTGCATAGGGTTTCTGAGGCTGTAAATCTTTACGGGAGCAGAAAGCCTTATCTCTCTCCCGTGGAACAGCTGGTAGTTTCGAACTGCTGACCCTGAGGTTAGCAGCCTGATTCGTAACCACAATGCTACCAGAGTCCCCTAAACAGTCTCCATAACTTGTAGAGCTGGCCTGTCTGTCTTGAATTTAATGGGCCCAGTAGATACCTTCAGAAGCCACTGTTTTGATTGGACACCCACCCACCGCCACTCCCCCGCCTTTTTTAAGACCTTAATGAGACTAGGGAGTCCTGGTGTGGTGCTGTGGGTTAATGTGCTGCACTGCAAAGTCAGTTTGAACCACAAGGTCAGTGGTTCAAGCTCACCAGCTGCTCCTCAGAAACCCTATACAGGGTCGCTATGAGTCAGAATCAACTCGTCAGCACTTAACAGCAACAACAACAACAATGAGACTAAATGGAGTCTGAGTATGGTGCTATGGGCTACTGCACTGGACTGCAAGTTTGATTTAAACTACAAGGTCGGCAATTCAAGCTCACCAGCTGCTCCTCGGAAACCCTATACAGGGTCACTATGAGTTGAAACCAACTTGACTGCATTTGAAAGGAGAGTGTGGTGGCTTTGTAGGATAAGCATTGGACTGCAAACCAAAAGGTTGGTGGTTCAAGCCCACCAGCCACTCCATAGGAGAAGGATAACGCTTTCTGCTCCTGCAGCTTCAGAAATCCTATACAAGGTCACTATGAGTCAGAACCAACTCAAAAGCACTTAACAATAGCAATGACTATGAGATAAATATATTGCTGAAAGAACTTGTCTTCAGCCATCCATTGATCACCAAAACATTTGTTTAAATACATTTTGTTAGGAACAAACCTGGGCATATATAAATGGAACCTTAGCAATATTGAATACTTAGCCTCATATAATAGACTATAACATTGCCCAATTCTGTCCATTATTGGTATATTTAAGTCACTCTTGTGGGTACTGTGTTGATCTGTATTATTGGTGGGTTTCTTCATTCTCGCTGACCCTTATTTTATCAACCATCATGTCTTCTCTATCAATTGTTCTTCCCAATTGGCATGTCTAAAGGACAGGCTCTAAAATCTTGTATATTGGTGTCTAAGAAGCATTCTTTCTGTGTTCCCTCCCACCCCAATTTGTGCATTCTCCTGGCAATTATTAAAGAATATTCAATCTTCTTGGCCACAATTCTATTGCATCGATTCTTCTGCTATCTTCCCTTTTTATTGAAGAGTCTAAATAGTTTGTGGATGAAGGATGAGGTTGAGCACTGCTTGAGCTGGAAGGAAGTTGACGCAAAGTGATGTTCCAACAGCTCATGCTGCCGCTTTGACAGATGAGAAACTTGTGTTCCCACCGTTCAGCTGGTCGGGTTTGCCCAACTCCCAATTCCCAGGCCAAGCCAGTCTCTCCAATGCATATTCCATCTCATAGACAAGGCTCCTCGGCTGGGGGCTTGTCTTGATAGCAGATTCTGGTCACTTCAAAAGACTGCAGGATGATGAAGCAGGTTTCAAACTACAGGAAGGAGAGAACTTTCAGGTTGGTTTTTTAAATTTTCATTTTAGTTTTCTTTATCAACACTGAGGCATTCCTATGGTGGTCACTGGAATGACCACCTAGAAGGATAAGAGTTGGAGGAGCGTGGGAGAGTAGAGTGAGGAATCACATAAGACTGGAAACTTGCTGGTCCTTATTAAAAAGAACAGAACTCTCTGCTTCCGCTTTTCCTGGCGCAGTGGATTTTACCTTCCTCCACCAGAACACGGGTTTTATTTTATAATCGAACTCGGCTGCAAACTCCCTAGCTACAGGACTGATTTTTTATAGTCGTAACTGGGGAATGACTTCATCCTGGTGAATTTATGGGCCACAGTAGAGGATGGAGCAGAGGGACTGAAAGGGGGAAATCACAGCCAATCCTGCCCACAGCCCAGTGTGATGTTTTTCCCAGCCGTGCCTGCCTCAGTCCCCCGTCTGATGGGGTTGATGTTCTGTGAACACTCAGCAAAACAAGGTGCCTGGTGAGCAATGGGAAGAACATGTCCAACCAAGATGGGAGAGGCACTGTTGGACTCCAACAGGCTGGGGCTGGCTGTGCTAAGAGGGACAGCTCTTGAAGATGGAGGTTGCATCAGACAAGATTTACCAGCACTGTTTCTCACTGTGGACAACGTTGCTCCTTAACTCCTGTGGTCTGACTCACAGGGTCTGCAGTTCAAACCTACCAGCCTCTCCTTGGAAACTCTATACAGGGTCATTATGAGTTGGAACTGACTTGATCATCTTTAACAACAACAACAATGCAATGCCAATGTCTGGTCCGACAGCCTCCCCCACCCCTCATGACAACCTATGTTTCAGATGTTCTCATTGCTGCCTTGTTAAGCAGGTCTGTCTCCGTGCCATTCCTCTGCTGTTCCTTGTGTCTGGAAGTCCGTCTCCCCTTGGCGAACACCATCTCTGACATCTGCTCTGGTCCCCCAGCCCCTTTGCCGTGGTGGCTCTGCATGCCTGGGTGCTGGTCTTCCTTGTTATCAGCAGCACTCTGAGTTGATATACTCCAGACTTTCTCCTCCTTCTGCCCCTGTGCCTGGCACAGAGCTCGTTAGCCTCAGGAACCAGAAAAGCCACAATCGATCCTGAAACCCGAATGTTTGACAAAACAAAAGCCCCTCCTTCTCCAGACAGCTATGTCCTGGGGGCACCAGGACTAGTGTGAGGGAAGCAAGTCACCCTGGCTGTGCCCTTAAGGAGGCACTTGCTCTCAGGGTTGTGTAGGACCGGCACCTGAAAGTGAGTGTCTCTTTAACTTTCATGCTCTGGATCCTTGCAGACCTCAACCTAATCCCCATTGTGGTCCCTGGAGTGTAGTGTAAAACCGATCTCTGAGCCTTTATCCTCTTATCTCATGAGAATGTACTCTTACAGAGGTGGTGTGGGGTTGTGCACATAGCATGCGCTCAGGAAGACCTAACTCAAAGCTCTGCCACCTATAGATTTAGGAACATTACTTAGCCCTTCTGAATTTTGCTTTTCACTTCTGTCTAGTGGGATATACACACATACCCTTCCCATCCCAGCAAGGGTAAATGAGTGAAAATGTCTGGCTCAGACTTGGCAGGTGAAGGTGTGTCTGAGAGACTTGGGAAGGTTTGAAAGTTGGATGTGACCCATGATTCACTCTGTTGGCTTCCAGGAATCAGACCTTGTGGCCCTGTGATCACTATCAGATGTCCAGAGATGAACCCTGTAGTTCCTCAGACAGAGAAAACACAATACTCAGCTCTGTCCTCACATGATGGGGGCTCTAATGCAGGTGGACAGGAAGCCGAGAGGAGCATTGAATGCTGCCTATGAAGGAGGAAAGTTGCTATAAAGGCTATTACATCCAGGTTATTTTCCTGCTGAAGTGACTGGTGAATTGTGAGTTGTTGTCGTTGTTAAGTGCTGTCAAGTCAGTTTCAACCCATAGTGATCCTGTATAGGGTTTCCAAGGAGCGACTTGTGAGCTTGAACCACTGACCTTGTAGTTCTACACCAGGTTATAGCTCGACAAGGAGAAAAAGACTATTCTAGATAAAGCGACAAGCATAAATTAAGAATGGAGACAATGGTGGCTTTGTGGAATAGGAAGGAGTCCTGGTGTGGCGCTGTGGGCTAAAGAGTCAGACTGCAAAGTTGTTTGAACAGCAAGGTTGGTGGTTCAAGCTCACCAGCTGCTCCTTGGAAACCCTATACAGGGTCGCTATGGGTCGGAATCGACTCGACGGCACTTCACAACAACAAGCTTAGCTGTAAGGTGGGACTTTGAGAGGAGAAGGATGCTGCGGAGCATCCAGACTGATGAAAGCATAGCTGACGAATTAGACTAAGGGTTATTTGGGACAATAAGGAGAGCCTAACTGTTGGGGAGTACACGGGAGTCCTGGGGGATTCTTCAACCATTCATGGCTTGGGTGGAAATTGGTCAGTGGGATCTGTTGTGTACTCTGATAAGATCTGCCAAAGTCATAACCCTGGGTACACGTGACTTTCTTTTGGAAATAGGGTTGTTGAAGATTTTTGTCAAATTAAGCATAACAAAGTAGGGTGGGTCCTAATCCAGTTTGAGTAAAATAGGAGAATAGACACAGACAGACAGACAGAGGAAGGACAGCCTGGTAAAGATGAATCTAGAAACCAAGGATCGTTGGCCATCATCAGAAGCCATGTGTGAAGTCAGCAGGATCTTCTTCAGAGCTGTCCAGAGAAATCAGCTTGGCCACACTCCTATTTTTGACTGCAGCCTCCAAAACCATATATTTCTGGTCTTTGTTACTATGGTGTTGTTGTTACTGAGTGTCGTCGAGTTGGTTCTGACCCATAGCGAACCTGTAGAGGGTTTCCAAGGAGCAGCTGGTGAGCTTGAACCTCTGACCTTGGGGTTCAAACAGACCTTGCAGTCCAGCGCATTAACCCATAGCGCCACACCAGGACTCCCTTTGCCAATTTGTTGTTGTTGTTATTGTTACATGCCGTGGAGTCGGTTCCAACTCATAGTGACCCTACACAGGGTTTCTGAGGCTGCAAATCTTGATGGGAGCAGAAAGCCTCATCTTTCTCCCATGGAATAGCTGGTAGTTTTGAACTGCCGACCTTGAGGTTAGCAGCTCAATTCATAACCACAACGCTACCAGAGCTCAGAAACTCAATGAAGTCAAGACATTCTGAGTCACTCAGACCTTCCCCCCTGGCCCCTGGCCCCTGGCCTCAGGCCCCAGAGGTCTTGCCCAGCATTATGGCAGAGCTGGGCCTCCACCCAAGGCATGGAATTGAGCATCTGGGAACTGCAATCCAGAGCTCCATTCTGCGGCTGTGCGCCAAGGCTTAAGAGTGGGGGCTGGATACGCCTGGAAGGTCTGGCCCTGCATACTTTGCTGCATTTCCTCTCAGCCCTCGCGGGCTTGGTGCCTCCTCATTAGCAGGGCCACAGAACAACTTGCCACCACAGGCAGGGCCCCCTGCCTGTCCCGAAAGCTGCTTTCCCATCAGCCTGCCTGCTTATCCCAGGTTCCCCTACCCCGCTCTCAAAGAGGCCCTGCATCCCTTCTCCGCCTTTCTCATCCCTTTGGAATAATCATGTTAAGAAAACCATGCTGCTCTCTTTCTGCAGCCCATCAAGATCTGAGCCCGCACCACTCCTGGTGCATTTGATCAGCTTTTCTCCCCTTCTTCCCAACTGTCAGGGAAATTGGAATCAGACTCAAACCTGTAACGAGATTAATGTTCTAAAGACAAGCGTGCACCTCAGAGTGGAATTGGCACTGCCGCTCTTTGATAATCTATTCAACTCATTTGGTTCCATCGTTAATAGACAGCTGTGTATTCTGTGATGATTACAATATACATTAATCAAAGACACGTTATGCTGAGAGTTGAAAATTACACTTTCCTTTTTTTCCCCTTTGCTGCAAAAAAAAAAAAAAAAAAAGGAAAAAAATAAGTTCCTCCATTCAATGATGGGAGAAAGGTATTTAGATCCACAGAAAACAAGCATTACGTCTTCTTTTTTTGAGAGGCAAAGACAACAGGGAAAATGATCACCAAAATGTCATGGTGTTCAGATAAGAACAAGGATGGGGCTCTGTATGAGCTAGGTTTGGAAGAAAGTGTCCTTAACTTGAATCTGATTCTCCAAAGAGACTTTGCCCCCCAAAAGTTAAAGAAATTCCTGACTCAATGATCTTCCAGATTCCTCTCATCATTGACAAAATTATCTTTCGTTTTCTAGTCATGATTGTCAATTTACCCTACTGGGTGGCTTGCATCTAGCTATGATGCTGAAAGCTATACCGATGGTATTTCAAATACCAGCAGGGTCACCTATGGTATACAGATTTCAGCAGAGCTTCCAGACTAAGACAGACTAAGAAGAAAATTTTCTGCTCATCTAGTTCCAAAAATCAGCTAATGGAAACCTATGGATCATAACAGAAATTACCCAATGCTTTTGCTTTGGACATGTCATCTGAAGGCTCAGTCACTAAAGGAAGACATCATGTTTAATGAAATGGAGGGACACTGAGAGTACGGAAGACCCTCAGTCAGATGGATTAGTACAATAGCCAACACAATGGGTTTGAACATCTGATAACTCAGAACCTAGAAATGCTTCCTGAGGAAGGAAGGAGGAAGCACAGCGCCACAAAGTCCCTTTGGAGCGGGTTCAGAGAGAGGGCTTGATTTTTCAGCGCTAGCTTGGTAGCGTAGTGGTTACGAATTGGGCTGTGAACCGCAAGGTCAGCAGTTCAAAACTACCAGTGGCTCCGCGGGAGAAAGATGAGGCGTTCTGCTCCCGTAAAGATTTACAGCCTCGGAAACCCTGTGCAGGGTCGCTATGAGTCGGAACCGACTCCACGGCACTTAACAACAACAACAACAACAGCTTGGTTGCTACTATACCTTTCTGAGCATCAGCCTGTCATGTCTGCAGTGGGATGGCAATGTCTGCTAGCCAAGGGTCTGTCAGCAAAGGGCATGAGAGATTCAGCAGAGAACACTAGGTAAGTATACAGTAGTGGGTTCAACAAGAATTCTACCAATAATTGGAATTGAGAGGGAGGCTGGGTAGGGTCATAAGCTTCAAATTGGAGGCTTTAAATGCAAATTCCGCTACTTGCTAGCATTGTTGTTGATGTTGTTAAGTACCATTGAGTTGATTCTGACCCATAGCGACCCTGTATAGGGTTTCTGAAGAGCAGCTGGTGAGCTTGAACCACTGACCTTGCAGTTCAAACAGCTCTACAGAATGGAAGCAAATTATGTTTGACATATACATATATATATATATGTCAAGAGTCAAGTTCATCCTTGAGTATTTATTCCAACAAAAACAAAATTTCAAAAAAAGAAAAAATATATACTCAATGTGTTTTGTTGTTGTATGCTGTCGAGTCGGTTCCAACCCCTAGCGACCTTGTATAGGATTTCTGAGGCACAGTTGGTGAGCTTGAACCACCAACCTTGCATTCCAGCACATTAACCCACAGAGCCACACCAGGACTCCTTCAATATGTTTATAAGACCAAAAAAGTAAGGAGCAAACTAAATATTCATTAAGAAAGTAGCTATAATGCAGCAGCGTAAACTCACCAAAAATTGCCCTAATGACTATGTAATATTTATAAAACAATAAATTTCCATATATTGTATGAAATATACATACTGTAATGTGTAACTGTAATGATGTACGAAGTTTGACTTTCTTTAAAAAAAGGAATGTATTAAATTTTCAATTAAAGAGTTTTTCAGTGAAGAGTCCAATCTTATGGCATTCTGTTTTCAGCAGTTACTACTCTACCATTTAGGATAAACATTTTAAACACTTAATTTTTAGGTGTAGAAGTTTAGGTTCAGACAATACCTAGTAAAGATATGTGAAGAAACTATAGTAGATGTTGATTCTTAGGCAGTTTTGGGATTGGAATTAAATAGAACTGGACAGAAAATATTTATTTTTAAAGGATCTGTTCTTGTATGCATCGAGTAACTGATTCAAAGTGTGGCGCTGTGGGTTAATGCACTGCACTGAAAAGTCAGTTTGAACCACAAGGTCGCGGTTCAAGTCACCAGCCCCTCCTTGGAAATTCTATGCAGGGTCGCTAAGGGTCAAAACTGACTGGACAGCACTTAACAACAACAACAGTGCCCTTTCTTAAGGAGTAGTGATATAAATTATAATAGAGAATTTGAAAGGCCATGTTCTTTAACTGAAAAAAGAAAGTTAAAAGTAGTTGTTGTTGTTGTTGTTAAGTACCAGGGAGTCACTTCCGACTCATAGTGACCCTAGTTAGCCTCTTTATTTGTTTAGATACCTATTATTTCTAGTTTAAAAATAACTGGTTTTCAATGAAACACTAAATATGTTCAACTTTCCTTATGTAAACTATAGTTTTCAAAGTGAATTGGAGATTTGGTTTTATCTACTTGGTTAAAAATATTTTAATCATAGTATATAAAAGACAAAGAAAAAAATTCTCCATAAAGTTGCCACTAACTTTTGGTATTTTGAAATTGTGACTGCTTAAAAAGAGAATGTCAGATATATTTGTAGTAAACTGCATGTTGTTGTTGTTGTTGTTGTTGTTAAGTGCCATCCAGGCAGATCTGACTCTTAGCGACCCTATATAGGGTTTCCAAGGAGCGGCTGGTGAGCTTGAACTGTCAATCCTGCGGTTCAAACCGATCTTGCAATCCAGAGCATCCCAATATTTCAATTTTTAGTATCTAGAAAATAATTTCTAAACTGTAACAAAACTGTCATCTAATATTCCATCCTATCAAAAACAACGATTACATTTTTTCTTTATCTTTTCTGTCTTTCATCAAGAGGGATGACCAGGGATGTTGGTGACCAGGACTCGGCTCTGACTGACCGTAGACTTAGGTGTAACAGAAGGAAATGTTCTACATCATCTTCATGACCATTTGTGTTTTCATCCATTGTGGTGACATCTGATGGAGACTTTCACTTGTTTTCATTAGCCCTCCACTTTACCAAACATGATGGCCTTTGGCCTTTTGTAGTGATTGGTCTTTCTTGGTCATATTTTCAAAGTAATTGAGTCCAAGTCTCTCTATCCTTGTGTCTAAGGAATATTCTGATTGTATTTCCACTTAGATCAATTTGTGTTTTGTTCTTTTGTTGGTCCACAGTATAGTCAATATTCATTGTGTCTTAAGGTCATTGTTGTTAAGTGCCATCGAGTTGGTTCCAACTCATAGCGACCCTGTATGGGGTTTCCAAGGAGTGGCTGGTGAGCTTAAACTGCTAGTCTCACAGTTCAAACTGACCTTGCGGTCCAGCTCATTAACCCACATTACTGAACTGGTTAGATCATGTCTGGACATAGCACGCCTTTGCTACTGTCACAGTTTAAAGTCTTCAGTGTTAATATAAAACAAAGGACACATAGAAAAGTCCTGGGATGATGATGCATTTTGTTATAGCAGGAACCTCTGTCCCCAGCCCTGAGCACAACATTAGACCATACGTATTGAGTATAAACCACTGAATGAATTAGTATCAAATGTGAAACAGCAATTCACAACAGCCAGGATAAAGTCCACATATGGATCAAAGGAAAAGGCATAAAGCATATCGCTGGCGTATGCAAACTTTTCCTAGTACAAATTTTACAAAAGATTTAATTGTGTGGCTCCTAGGTTAAGGGATGACAAACATTTTAATGGATCATTCCTTCCATAACACTTTCCCAAAGGATACAGAAATGGTCTTCATCTCTTCTTCGATGACAGCTGGGCCATAACATTTAAGTGCATCTCTGAACAAAAACTAAATAAAGTGAAAAGGACGGGAGGGATAGTTTTTTGTTTTTTTGGATCTTCCTAATATAAAAAAGCAGACTTAACCAATCCTAGACGAGGTTCTGAACCTTATTTAGAGAATGTGATTAAAAGTAGAAATCAAAGAGTCTCTCTGTCACAAAAGTCCAGCTGCTCCCAGCATTTTGCAAACAGTTTTCAGGTTTGTGGAGTCTCTGAGTGGTGCAAACAGTAAAGCATAGGCTACTGACTGAAAGGTTGATGGTTCAAGTACAACAAAAGGCACTTTGGAAGTAAGGCTTAAATCAGAGATTGGAAACCGCATGGACCATAGTTCTGCTGACACACATGGGGAGTCATGAGTCAGAAATCAACTCTGCAGGAACTAGTTATTGGTTTTATGGCTTTCCTAAATCTCACTGATGAATCTACTGACCTTCTAGACTACTATGGACTTCAGACCAAGAATTCCTCACTTACCTGGTGGTTGGAGAGACCATCTTAGTGATCTCACCTGTGTGATGTGGGGAATGATGTCAAACATGAGTCATCGCTCTCCACTGTTCAGCTGAGCTCAGGGTCACATGTTGGCTCTAGGCTGAGTTTTTGCCAAAAGCTTGGAGTGCAGATAGCCTCTGTTGATGATGGAAGGACAATCCAGAGAGCTTGGCTCTAAATGGAAGTATAGTTTAGACAATCCCACTCTCTACCATCTCAGGAAGGTAGACCACCTGTGTCACACACCTGACATTGTCAAAATCCTTAAGAAACAATTCCGGCTGACTCTTACAAGCCCACAGCACCAGGAAGCACATGAAGACCACCTTAGGGCAGGAATATCACCTCAATATGGGCTTTGGCCCAGGAGAGCCAAGTCCTGGAGGGATCAGTGCCTCTCCAGCCTTGCTGACTTCTGGTGTCCCTGCTCGAGGTCGCTGGACGGATTGTAGCAATGAGAGAATCATGAACTTTCCACATGGACTTGATTCTGATTCTGCCAAAATTAAAGACCGGTCTGGATGATGTACAAATTCCCTGCTGTTCTTTCTGATCAACATTAGATAGTGGAAGAATGTTGGTTTTGATCCTTTCTGAAACATTCAACGATATTGGCAACAAGCAAAGAAGTGCCCACATAGAGGCACAGAATCCTTTTTTAGGCTCATTGTCCACCCTGCTCCCCACCTTGTGGGTTGACAATGAGCCTAGAAAGGCATTCTGTGCCTCTATGTGGTGCACACAACCACATACACACGTCCTATACTCTAACTCCTCCTGCACTCTACTTCATCCCTTTGAAAAGAATGCAGCTTCTATTTTCTCAACTGGGTGATATCATTTTCTCCATAGTTTTTGACCCCTCTCAAATGTGACCTGCTCTAGAGAACCAGCCTGGGAACACTTGTGCCTAGAGTCCCACAGCATATGAGATCTGTTCATAGACCATCATGTTGCTCTATGAACCATGGCGTCCCATCTATAACATGGGGACACATGCTAGTCTAGGTTGAGGAGATGTCTCCAGGAGATGTCCACAACCACTGGCCAAGATGCTAATTATGGTTCTCATAGATGAAGATACACCAAGCTCTTTAAGAATCTTTATGCTATTTAGCTGAAATCTCATTTCTGTGAGAATGGCGTTTGTAAGATACTGAAATGAAACCACCTTAAGGGGGATCCCTTGCTGCCAGATGGAGGTGGTGGAAAGATCAAGGCATTAAATCCAACTCTTTTGCTGTTCCTCTGTTATCCCAGCATACTGAGGACCCAGAAGGAGGACTGAACAGAAAGAAACAGTTTCCCAAGTGAGAGCTTTTGCATTTTCAAACTGCCTGCATTTTACCAGAGGGAGATACTCTGACAGCCCCTTTAACACCCGTTCTCCCCGAAATACATTACAAACAGTGTCACTGCGGTGCATCTCAATGAGTACATAATGACCAGCCTGCAGTATGAAGGTGTGACTGAGCCCACCAGTGAGTGACAGTGTTAGGATATTAATCCTCTAAGAGAAGACAGCCTCATGGAACCTGAGGGGTTGAAGACAAAGTAGAACCAACTGAAGGACTCTGGGAATGTCCTCTGAATACTGGAAGTCACAATACGATGCTACAAAATGCCTTTCAGAATGAATGTGGATAGGGGTGAGGGGCAACTGCTCTGATTTCTGAGTTCAAAATGAATCCCTGGCCTCATTTCCAAAAGCCCGAGTCCACCATATGGCCACTTGTAAGGGTCTTTGGCTAAGAAGCTGCTAGCCTCCTTTGTGGGTGATGAAGTGGATTTCCACAACTATCTTGGGAAGCGTGGGAACTCAGTTTGGGGTTTGGTGGTCAATCTTTATCTATCAATGTACTTCAGCATGAAAGTCTTTTCTGTTTCCTATCTTGGTCGGTATTTAGCCAGGCATGATTTAGATCTGGGAACTTGGTTAAATGATCTCTGATTCTTTGGCCGAGACTTCTAGGAACTATGACTAAAAATTATATTACAATCCCTTACATGGTGTCATGGGTTGAATCGTGCTCCCACAAATTATGTATTGAAATCCTTACTCTAGTACCTGTCAGTCTGACCCTGTTTGGAAAGAGGCCATACCTCAGTGGTTGTTGTTAAGTGCCCTTGAGTTGGTTCCAACCCCTAGTGACCCTGTATAGGGTTTCCACAGAGTGGCTGGGGATCTTGAATGGCCAACCTTGCTATCCAAACCAACCTTGCAGTCCAGTGTATTAGTCCACAGTGTCAACTAGGACTCCTACCTCTGTAGGGTGGGTCCTAAACCTAATAACTTTTGAGTTATAGAAATAGTAGAATGCACACAAAGATTCACAGGGGAGAGCACAAATGAAGACACAAACAACAGCAGATGTAGCTACAAGACCAGGAACTCCAAGGATTGCTTCTCAAGGAAGCCATGAGAAGCCGCTATAAACAAGGAAGGGCCTTCCCCTAAAACTCTGCTTGAATTTGGTTGTCTAGCCTCCTGAAGTGTATGAAATTAAAATTTCTGTTCTCTAAAGTTCCCCACTTGTGGTGTCATTGTTGTTGTAATAGCGACACTTGATCACTAAGACGCATAGATAAGGGAATTTTGAGATTGCAAATCATTTTCATATCCATTCTGTGTTGATTCTTTAAGGCCATCCTTAAAGCTCTTTGGAAGCCAGGATGGTCAGTCTTGGGCTTTCATATTTTGGACATATTGTCAGAAGGGACCAGTCACTGGAGAAAGATATCATGTTTGGTAAAGTGGAGGGTCAGAGAAAAAAAGGAAGACCCCTAGTGAGATGGATTGGCACAGTGGATTAGGCAGGGGATATACTTTACACATTGAAATGTGCGAAAAATACAGCACAGGAAGGGCAAACCTATTGCCAACAATTGTGTATTTGGAAACTGAAAGAATTGAACAAGACTTTCACATCTAGGACTTTCTTTGCAAATCATCCTTCCATCCAATGTCTACCCAGTTAGAAATGACATCAAGAGTAAGGCAGAAACAGACGGGTAATCTTAGGGGATGTAAGGAAGGACATGGAGTGTTTTTTCTAGCCCCAGCCCTGCCCTCAGAGAACCCGGACACATTGAGGGGTTTCTATGTAGTCCGTGTGTCAAAAAGTGCTCTTCAAATCTCCTAACACCAAGGCTGGGCAGTTCTAGCTCTCCTTTGCTAGTCTCCTTGACCAGATGCTCCAGCCTGTGATCTGAGGCAGGCTGGGAGTGTTGACTAGATTCTGTTCCTTTAGGAGTCCCACCTCTGAGAGAAAGTATTTGTGGTTCTCTTGCAGAGTTCAGAGTTTAGCAATGGTCTAGTGTACCAATTGTCCCGTAAACATATTCAGTCTGGTTCACAATTTTCCAATATCCACACGTGTCCTCTTGTGAAGGCAAGAGAGCCTGGATGCTGACCCCTCTGAAGTCAGTGGCCTATAGATTCTGGAAGCTAACTATAGTCGGGGCTTCAATGACTAGGTCTTATCCAGCATCTACAACTAGTCACAGTTTGCATTTGGCCAGTTGTCTCCCCCACTGCACCTCAGTTTATAAGCATGGACATACAAATATAACTAACCACTTTTGATCCCCAGAAAAGAACACAGAAGTTGGTAATAAGGTTTTCTATGTGCTAAGATGATAATTGCCTTATTGTTGTTGTTAAGTGCCATAGAGTTGGTTCTGACTCATAGGGCTTCTGAGGAGCAGCTGGTGGGTTTGAACTGCCGACTTTGTGGTTAACAGTCCAGTTCTTATTCCACAGCACCACACCAAGACTCCTGTGCTTTATGCCCAAATAAATCCCCCCTCTCGCTTCCTTTCCCCAGGGACTTAAACAGGCTGTACATACACGTGGGTCTAGAGGACTCAAAGCAAGTTTGGGGAAAGTTCTACCTTACAACTGGACAAGCACCCATGCTCCCACCTGATCGTCTCCCAGGTTCAGCTGAATCATGCCAAAATGAGGTGCCTATGGCTTTTTCCTTGAGTCCATCACTCCATCTGACTCTGGATAAAGGTAATGGTGCCTAACCCTAACCCTATCTCTAACCCTTTACAGGTTAAAAATGTAAGAGCACATGCCGTGCCAGCTCACTGTCATGAATACAAAGTGACCCTGATCATAGCCCTCTGTATAGGTTTCGTCTCAATGTAAAGAAATCAAAACTCCTCACCACTGGACCAATAAACTATATTCATATAAATGGAGAAAACATTGAAGCTATCAAAGACCTCATTTTGCTCACATCAATCATCAACACTCATGGAAACAGCAGTCAGGAAATCAAACAAGGTATTACTGCATTAGGCAAATCTGCTGCACAAGACCTCTTTAAAGTGTTCAAGAATAAAGGTGTCAGTTTGAGGACTAAGGTACGCCTGACCCAAGCCATAGTGCTTTCAATAACCTTATATGCAGTGAATAAGGAAAACTGTAGAAGAATTGATGCATTTGAGTTGTGGTGTTGGAGAAGAATATTAAAAGTACCATACACTGCCAAAAGAACAAACAAATCGGTGTTGGAAGAAGTACAGCCAGAGTGCTCCTCGGAAGCCAGGATGGCCAGACTTGGTCTTTCATATTTTGGACATATTGTCAGAAAGGACCAGTCACTGGAGAAGGATATCATGTTTGGTAAAGTGGAGGGTCAGAGAAAAAGAGGAAGACCCCCAGCGAGATGGATTGGCACAGTGTCAGCATCAATGGGCTCAAGCGTGGCAACAATTGTGAGGTTGGAGCAGGAACAAGCAATGTTTCGTTCTGTTGTGCATAGGGTCTCTCTGAGCCTGTACCGACCTGAGGGCAGCTAATAGCAGCAACTGCCCACTAGGCAATTCAGCCCCAGGGATGCTGTGGACTGTAACCAACCATGAAAGCATCCCTCCCCACTATTCTTCTCCCTTCTTCATCCCCCCCATCTACAGAGAATCTCAAAGACAATCAAGGGCAGAAGTTCCCCCCTTCAACAGCTGAGACCCCAGAGAACAATTAAGCATTGATGTCATGGATCCACCTTCCAGAAACTATTAGGTTTCACAGGGCAGGGGTAAGCAGCCTCAGTGTAGCCTAAGAGGCATGCTGCATACTCCATTTAAGAAACGTTGGGAATTGCTCCTGGCAGGTAGAGCCTGTTTACTTGTCTTTCTTGTTTACTACATCTAGTTTGGAAAATAACAGCCAGATGTTCAGAAAGCACATTTCTTCATTCTTTATAAAGTAAACCAGCGCACTGTGGGTCATATGTGTGCATGTGTGTATCTTGGGTATGTTAATACTGAAAGGATTTTGGGTCCTTTGTGATTACACCAAGGGCCATAAATAAAGCACAAACTGATATGGGATGAAATGAAATCTTTGCTTGTCATGTAGTGCTGTATTTCTGTTTCCTTCTTGCTTATTTCTCCTCTTCCTCTCTGCCTGTCTCCTATATCTTGGTCCCTAGAATACCTCTGGCTCAGTTTCTCTGCTGCATTGTGTTGGAATCGGTTCAACAAACAGACTTAAGTTCAGTCTCAGTTCAGCCACGAACAACCTTGGGCAAGTCACTTGACTTCTATTAGGCTCTCCTTCATCCCCTCAAATCTGAAGTGAAACAAAACATGTCGCCATAGTTCTGGCTTTCTAGGTGGTTCGAATGGAAAGGTACCCCCAATATCAAGGCAGTAGGTCGGAAATTTCAGACCTTGATTCAACAGTTCAGCAAACATGTTGTTGTTGTTAAGTGCCGTTGAGTAGATTCCAACCCATAGCGACCCTGTATAGGGTTTCCAAGGAGCAGCTGGTGAGCTTGAACCACCAAACTTGCAGTTCAAATGTCTTGCAGTCTGACGCATTAGCCCACAGTACCACAGCAAACATGTAGTAAGCATTTATTTTGTGCTAGGCATTATTTTAAGTCAAACAGGCCCCGTCCAAACCATCATGGACGAGACAGAGTATGCCAAATGCTTTTCCATTAATGACAGCTCTCTGTTGCCTATAGGGTGAAGTTCCTGAAGGCTGGAGCAGTATACCCAAGCCACATCCCATCATCACCACCACTGACAATCACTGTCAAGTGATTCCAACTCACGGGACCCCTTATGTGTCAGAGTAGAACTGATCCATGGGGAAGTGAGTTACCAGGCTTTTCTTCCAAGGTGCCGCTAGAAAAATTGGTTTTGGTTAGCAGCTAAGTATACTGTTTGTAGCACCAAGATGCTTCACATCCCATTCAGTCACTGGCTTTCTCTTCTAATCCTACTTCTCACCACGATTCTTCTCTCTCGCTCCAGCTATACAACAATCCTCCATCTGCTCCATGTGTGCAAGCAGGCTGTTCCCCTATTCAACAGCGTCTTTCCTCATCAGACACTTGCTCATTGTCAAGTCTCATTGGTCCCTTCTGACAATATATGCAAAATATGAAAGCCCCATAGATCAGTCTTCTACTATTGTTGCTGGAGGACCCTTGATTTCAGTTGCTTATTTCATTGACCTCCAAGAAGACAAGAGCCCTTGCTATTTACCTATAGTTCCCACTATAGGTGTTCAGGAGGCCATGCCATGCAACGTCACCCACCTGGTTGACTCAAAGCCAAAACCATATCCATTGCTGCCAAGTCCATTTCAGCTCTATGGCACAGAATAGAACCGTTTCATAGGACTTTCTTGACTATCATCTTTACTGGCTGAAAGGGTAGTACTTCGAACCCTCCCAGAGGTACCTCAGAAGACAGACTTGTCAATCTGCTTTCGAAGGTCACAGCCTTGAAACCTCTGTGGAGTGCTTCTACTTTGCACACATGGAATCAGAATCAACTCATTGGCAACTAACAACAGCAACAACCTTTCAGAAGCCGTTTTCCAGGCCTTACATCTGCGCACCTCTTAGTGGGTTCAAACTGTCAACCTTGGAGCTGTTGTCAAACACAAACCAGGTCCTGTGGTGCATTCCCTACTTCCTGGGTGCTGAGGCCAGAGTACAGTGTAAGTGACAGACTCCTTTCCTTGCCCCAAGGGGACTGCACCCCGGCCCGAGCACAACCCTTGAACTTGGGTTGAACCCTGTTCAGGAACATCATCCTGGGAAAAGGATTTGCCTTTGCATTGATCCTTTGCATGCATTCTCTTTAGGGCCGTACATTCTTGCTTGACATGGGGCTGGGGAGCAGTGGCTCCTCACTTGCTCTCTATGTAAATACAGGCTCCTTGAAGGATATTTATTGGCCTGCAGAAAAGATGCGGGGGAGTTTTACTCTCTAGGTGAGTGATAAAAAAGAGCAGTGAGCGGGTGTGAGCACCAGCTTATTTACCACAAATCTCTTATTTATGGCCTCATAACCTTCTGATGGCCTGGTGCCCTGCCCCCACCTCGTTTTCCTCCCAGACAGAGAAAGTGCTGAGCTGATGACTATTTGTCCAAAGTTCCTCTTGGCTTCTAGTGTCAACAGCTGGAGCCGGACCAATTGCTTTCCCTGTGAGTGTGGAGGGACAAAGGGGGCCACCAGATGAATTCACTGCCACAAAGCATGTTGGGCCTTCCGAATGGTACTTGGGGTCCAGCCTATATTTTGATTCTAGGGGCATTTATGGAAGATTTTGTATGCCCAGCGGTATGGATAGTACCAGGGATCTATCCCTCCCTGGGGCCTCTTTCTCCTGTCTTCTAATAAATAGTGAGCCCCTCCCAGCCCATCACTGGACTCTGCACGGGTCTTATTAGCAATTCCATGAGGATGGAAGGTATCCTGAAACCAAAGCCATCATAGACTCCCCTGGCCATCCTTTCTTCATCACTCAGCTAGTTGAAATGCTAAAGCAAATTCTAATTCATAATGACCCCAGATAGGGTTTCTGAGGCTGCAAATCTTTTATGTGACCAGAAAGTCATGTCTTTCTCCTGTGGAGCCATTGGTGGGTTTGAACTGCTCAGTGTTTATCCTACAGCACCACTAGGTCTCCTTAGTAGAACTATTTTTGTTGTGGTTAAGTGTCGTCGAGTCTGTTCTGACTCATAGTGACCCTGTATAGGGTTTCCAAGGAGCGGCTGAGGGGTTTGAACCACTGAACCTCTTTGAAGGCTTCCTCAACAGAGAAAAACAGGGTAATAACAGCTACTTCGTCAGATTATGAAAAGTTGAGAAATGTTGCAAATGTGTGGTCCCACCACGTGCTGAGAATACGAGGGCTGACTCTTCATGTGTGTTGTCTCAGTTAATTCTTCAACAAGCCTCTTGCAATCACCTCATTGTACAGGGGTTGGAGCAAAGGCATGCAGTGATTAGGACTAGTCTAAGAAAGCTCCTGGGATGGTACTGTAGAATAAGCACTGAGCTGATAACTACAAGGTTGGTGGTTCAAGGCCAGTGTCTCTTCTTGGAAACCCCATACAGAGTCACTATGAGTCAGAACCGACTCTCCAGCCTTAACCACCACAATCAGAAAGCAGAACTCCGAGGTAGAAAGTCAGAGACCATGTTGCTCTCCCCATCTCTGCCTCATTGCACATTTCCCCCTATTTTTAAGCCAGGCTTCATTGTTCTTTGTTGCTATTGAGTCAGATCCAACTCATGGCGATGCTGAGGAACTCATGTACAACACAATGAAAGGTTGCCTGGTTCTAGATCATCTTCATGAGTGTTGGCATACTTGATTCCATAGTTACAGCCATGCGTTCTGAGCACCTTCCAACCTAGGGATGCAGGGAGCCTCATCCTCCAGCCCTGTATTGGTTACGATCCATAGGGTTTTCACTAACTCATGTTTAGAATTATATCATGAGGTCTTTCTCCATCGTCTGATTTAGTCTGGAAGTTTGAATAAAACCAATTCACCATAGGGTACTTGCTGGTATTTGAGATACCAATGGCATCAGACCAATTCTAGCTATCACAACATGGCAAATTGGGTGGTGAGATCAGATATCCAAATAATGTCTCAAGTGCATAGTATATAGGTCACATGGGGAGGACACACGATGAATATGACCTGGTTACTACTCACAAGGATATATAGTCTGGGAGGGACAGACACAAATGGGTGATTACAATGCAGAGCGGTGTGTTTGTAGTATGTGTGTATGAGAGACAAGGAGACAGAGTGTGGGACAGCTATGTCAATCTTGGGGTCCGTATGCAGTGAGGGAAAGGGCCCCACAACAGTAATGCCTGGCCTGGGAGGGAAAGAACCAGCAAAGATAAAGCAGGTAAGCAGGCTGAGGAGGAAAATCAGGCTGTTCCAGGCAAATGGCTCTGCATAAACATAGGGACTGAGCCATTAAACAGTCTGCTGAGTGTGCAGAATCGCACAGAGCGAGGTGTGCCTGGAATATTGAGAGCCAAGCAGAGAGCGGACGATGCGGACAGAGAGACAGAAGTGTAGGTCACACACTGTGGGTGACAAGTTATAAATTGGGAGGGGTGTGGCCAAATTTATATTTCTGGCAGTTTTATTTTCACCATGAGCCAGTCTGTGTCAGGGAGACCTGTTAGAAGGGCCTGAAGGGAAAATATGGCAGCAATCATGGAAAGGGAGCCATGGACTTGGAAAGTATTTAGGGGGTAAAAATGGCAGGAATTGCTGGATCAGATATGGGACGTGTACTAGAGAGAGGAAGGAGCTCTGGTAGCATAGTGGTTACGAATCGGGCTGCGAACCTTGAGGTCAGCTGTTCGAAACTACAAGCCGCTCCGTGGGAGAAAGATGAGACTTTCTGCTCCCGTAAAGATTTAGTCTCAGAAACCCTGTACAGGGTCACTATGGGTTGGAACCAACTCAACAGCACTTAACAACAACAACTAGAGAGAGGAGGCTGAGAAAATGCCTGGGTTCATCTGAGGGGATCTGGAAGAAGATTGAAACCATTCATCAAGATGGAGGCTCAAGAAGATTCATCCAGTGAGGGGATAAGCCCTGGATCCATTGATGTTGGAGATTTACGGGCCAAAGTTGGAGATGTCCAGGAGGTTCTAGGCCCATTGCTCAGAAAAGAGGAGTAGGCTATAGGTGAGAAATGAGGTTTGTCAGCTTGTCGATGGAAGCTGACATATTATTGTAGTGTCACAAGTGAGACCTAAAGACACCAGGAGCAACTGTTTTTAAGAGGAGGGTCATGGAAGCAGAACTCAGGAAGAAATTAGACTAGTCAGGAAAGGGGAGGGAGAAGATTCTGAAAAGGAGACAGCGATCAGTAGTTCAAAGTCTGCAGTGGCCCAGCAAGATGAAGACTAATCATGTCCACTGATTATGAACCTTTGAAGGTCACTAGACTATGACTGGGGAGCACAGTGGTTCTGTATAATAAGTGCTGGACTGCGACCCACAAAGATGGCAGCTTGAGTCCACCTTTCCTGATTTTAAACCATTCAGTATCCCCTTGTCTTGTAAGGACAACCTCTTGGTCTACGTACAAGTTCCTCATGAGCACACTCAAGTGTTATGGAATACCCATTCTTCACAGTGTTATCCATAGCGTGTCATGATCCACACAGTCAAAAGCCTTTGTGTAGTCAATGAAGCACAAGTGGTGAAGCCTTGGGGGATAAAGCGTTGGCCTGCAAAGCTGCTTTGAACCACAAGGTCGGTGGGTCAAACTCACCAGCCCTATACAGGGTCACTGTGAGTTGGAATCAATTCGGCAGCACTTAACAATAGCAGCAAACATCTTTCTGACATTCTTTTGCTTTCAGCCAAGATCTATTTGCTATTAGCAATAATAATCCTAATTCCATGTCCTCTTTGGAACCTGGCTTGAATTTCTGGCAGTTCTATCTTGATGTCATTTTTTAATATTGTTCAGCAAAAGTTTATTTGCATGTGATATTAGTGATATTGTTCAAGGATTTCTGCATCCCATTGGGTCGCCTTTCTTTGGAATGGGCACCAATTTGGATCTCTTTCTATCAGTTGGTCAGGTAGCTGCCTTCCAAATTTCTTGGCATACTCAAATCAACACTTCCTGTGCTCTGTCTGTTTGTTGAAAGATTTCAATCTGTATTCCATCAATTCCTGGAGCCCTGTTTTTCACCAATGCCTTCTGTGCATTTTGGACTTCTTCCTGTCGTACCACCGGTTCTTGATCACATGTTAGTTACCTCTTGAAATGGTTGAACATGGACCATTTCTTGTTGGTACAGTGACTCTGTATTCTGTTCAGTCTTCATGTTGTTGTTGTTGTTGTTAAGTGTCGTCGAGTCGGTTCAGACCCATAGCGACCCTGTACAGAGTTTCCGAGGCTGTAAATCTTTATGGGAGCAGAAAGCCTCATCTTTCTCCCGCGGAGCAGCTGGTAGTTTCAAACTGCCGACTTTGCAGTTCACGGCCCGATTCGTAACCACTACACTACCAGAGTTCATCAAATGATTAGGGGGATCATGGGAATAGGGTGTACAGGACTCTAACCTGGTTAGAGTGATTGGATTTGCCATTCTGCTGGGTTTTAAATGAGCCATCTCAGAGGCAGGAATGGGCATCTCATGACCATCAAGGACAAAGAATCACAAGCAGAGCATGTCTTTTGGATCCCAAGATCCTTGCATGGAGAGGTGATGGTGACAGAGGTGGCTTTAGAGACAGTGACACAGAGACAGAGGGAAAAGCTTCCCAGCCCATAAACCCGGTGTCTTCAGGCAGGAAGCTGGCTTGCAGAACATGAGCTCTGGGCATTTACCAACTGCACTAAAGGAATTTATAACAATTGTGAGGCCAAGGCCAAAGGGGTCCATGTGGCTGAGAGAATCAAGGGAGGCATGTCATCAGTACAGCTGAGAAGAGGTTTTACCAACTGGAGACCTGCTATATCCTGAGTTGTTTCTGATCCTGAATTGTAATCTGTTAACTTCCTTACTGAACCCTATATCATGAGTATTGTCTGTGAGTTCGGGGTGACTTTTGTAATGGAATATCGAGCCCAGCAGAGAAGTAGAGTACGTGGAAGGGATGGGTGGTGTCAGAATAGGGTAAAGAAGGTTGTCTGACTTTCCCCTCATAGGGAGGATGATGACGGTGAAGGTGATTCTCCTTCTTCCCATTTGTGAAACCACAGGAGAGGTGGCCAGACATAACCTCACACCATTTTTATACCCACACTGGACAGTTGAGTAGGTAATAATGAAAAGTACATTCACAACACAATACAGGAACTTACAAACAAACTGAGGGTCTCTTTCCAAACCCTTACAAGACATTATCAACTCCAGTTTGCATATCAGCTTTTAGCTTTTTCTCTTCAGCAACACATTAGACTTCCCTTCTCAATTTGGAACATAATGTCTGCACCAGTCCTCTGGATGGAGCTGACAAAATCATGCCCCAGTAAGGGGACGAAAGGGCCTCAGCAGCATTTTTTCAAATTGTCTTTGTTTTGTTTTTTCAATGCAAAAATGTCTAGAACATGGGGGAAGCAGCCAAACACTGAAAGAAAAAAGTAGTTGATCTTTGTGTGGTTTGTGTGGTCCTTGGGGCCAAATCATCTGACCCAGAATCAGGATAGCCAGAAGGAATAAAGTCACCAAGCCAAGCTTCCTCACTCAGCTTCTCAGAGTTCCTGTCCTCATGCCATCTGAAGAAGAGGAACCTCAAACCACAAAACCCACAGGAGCCACAAACCATCCACCAGCTGCAAGGTGGGTTACCTGGAAACATGACTCAGCATGAGGTTATCTCAAGGCAATCTCTTCCCATGTCTATCCTGGTGGTGCGGCTATTTTATTTATAGCTACAATGCAACTGCACTTCTCCAGGATGGCAAACAGGAAGGAATTTGTACAGATTCCACAAAATTATTGACTTAAGATGCTAGTTGCTATTCAAGAGTGGAAACAGGCATGATCGCTGACACATCACAATTTGGCGGTATGTTACCCACAGCCAATATATTCTAAGGCGTTCTTCACAAAGTCTGGAGCAAAACTGTCTGCTACACGCAAATACATGTGTGCAAATGTTCACATACAAACACAAACAAGGAAGCAATTGTCAAAACCTTGCTCAGGTGTCTTTTCTACATCGCAAAAGCTACTTCATGCATTCTTACGTTTTCTCTCATCTTTTTGTGTGGACTGGAGAGTGTTTGCAAAGACTATTTAATATACTTTGGGCTTCTAGAAGAACAAGCAATAAGAACATGCCTTAGAAGAGAGGATAGTGAGACTTCTGCTAGCTAGCTTACTTTGGCCAGGTCATCAGGAAAGACCAAGTGTAAGAAAAGTCCAACATGTGTGGTAATGAAAACAAGTGAAACCCTCAGTGAGACAGACGGTTGACACAGTGGCCACACAATGGGCCCAGAAATACCAATGACCATGAAGTGGCTCAGGGCTGAGTAATATTTATGGTCGTTGGACATAAGATGGCCATGAATCAAAGTCAACAGAATCCAACAACAACCAAAGAAGTGCTTGTTACGTGCCGTCGAGTCGGTTCCGACCCATAGCGACCCTGTACAGGGTTTCCGAGGGTGTAAATCTTTACGGGAGTAGAAAGCCTCATCTTTCTCCCGCTGAGCGGCTGGTAGTTTTGAACCGCTGACCTTAAGGTTTGCAGCCCGATTCGTAACCACTACGCTACCAGAGCTAGAAGTGCTAGGTTCTATTTTATTTCTATTACCCTACATTCATGTATGTCCTTCCTTACTTTTGGTTATCTTTTGCTCTTCTATCTCCCCTTTTTATAGTCTCCAACTTATTTCTTTAAATCTCTCCCTTCACCTGGGTCTGTGTCTCCTCTCCTCCACTACCTACCTCCCTTGTTTTCTTCCCTTCCTTTCCTATTTTCTTAGCGGCACCTTCATCTTTTTCTGATTCCACTTTTTCCTTACCTCCCTCTTTTCCTTTCTCTTAGTCAGTGATTCCTACCGCCCAAGGTTGACAAGAAATTCTGCAAAGTTCTCCACTAAAAAAGGGCTTCTTGCTACTGCTGCTGCTGTTACGTGACAAGTTGGCTCTGACTGATAATGACCCGTGCACAACAGAACGAAATGCTGCCAGCTGCTGTGACATCCTCACAATTGTTGTTTGGTTTTAGTCCATTGCTGCCATTGCTGTGACAGTCCATCTTGTTCAAGATCTTCCTCATTTTTGCTGATCCTACACTTTTGCCAGAGTTCTGGTATAGAGCTGTGGTTAATGCGCTTGACTGCAAGATCAGTTTGAACTGCAATGTTGGTAGTTCAAGCTCACCAGCTGCTCCCTGGAAACCCTATACAGGGTCATTATGGGTCAGAATCGACTTGATGGCACTTAACAACAACAAACACGTTTTCCAGCATGATGTCCTTCTCCAGAGACTGGTCTCTCCTAACAACAAGTCCTAAGAAAACGCATCTTCCTTAATTCCAAGAAGCATTCTGACTGTACGTCTTTCAACACATACCTGTTTGTTCTTCTGGCAGTCCATGTATCCATGGGGCTTACAATATTCTTCTCCAACAATATCATTCAAATGCAAAATGCATCGATTCTTCTGTAGTCCTCCTTATTCATTGTCCAGCTTGCACATGCATATGAACCTATTGACAATACGATGGCTTGGCTCAGGTGCACCTTAGTCCTCAAACTGACATCTTCATTCTATAATGTTTAAAGAGACATTTTGCAACAGATTCATCTCATGCAATATGTCTTTTGATTTCTTGACTGCTGGCCACAGGGGTGTTTGTTGAGAATCCAAGCAAAGTAAGGTCTTTGACAACTCCAATCTTGTCTCTATTTATATGGATAGTGTTTATTGGTCCAGTGGTGAGGATTTTTGCTTTCTTTACATTGGGGTGCAATCCATAGTGAAGGCTGTAGTCTTTCATCTTCATCAGTATGTATTTCTACTCCTCTTTGCTTTCATCAAGCAAGATTGTTCCATTTACATATCTTAGGTATATAATCCAGTTTTCCAATTATTAATATTTGTTCAATTTACAGATTGAATAAATAGGGTGAAAGGACACAACCCTGGTGCCTACCTTCCCTGATTTGAAACCACTCCAGTACCTTCTGGTTCTGTTCAAGTGACTGCCTCTTGGGCTAATGTAAAGGTTCCTCAGAGCACAATGAAGTGTTCTGGAATATCCATCCTTCACAATATTATCCAGTTTATCATGATGCACACAGTTCATGCGTATTCCACCTGGTAAAAATCCATGTATATTGGCATCATTTATATTGTCAGAAAGATATTTGCAATAAATAAATCTTTGGTCTTGCCTTCTGTCATGTAATCTCCAGCATCATTTCTATCACCATATTTTCCAACTACTGATCCCGTCTTTGTTGTAAACTTTTGAATTCAAATCATCAGTAATTGACAACCATCTTGATTACATGTCTGATCTATTTCAGACTGAAGAAGTTTATAGAATTCTTCAGTTTCATCATTACTGGCTTCAGAGATTAGTGTATAAATTTGAATAATAGTGATATTAACTGGTCTTCCTTGTAGGCACATGGTTATTATTCTATCACAGACAGCATTAGACTTCAAGATAGATATTGAAATGCTCTTTTTTTCCCTTCCTTTTTAATTTGTTATTCCCGGTGTAGTAAACCATATGATTGTTGGATTTAAAATGGCCAATACCAGTACACCTCAGCTCAGTAATGCGTAGGATATAGATTTTCATGTGTTCCATTTCATTTGTGATGATTTTACGTTTTCCAAGATTCATACTATATATATTTCACATTCAGACTATTGATGAATGTTTCTATTGATTTCTTCTCATTTTGAGTTGTGTTCCATAAGCAAAAGAGAATCCCTAATGCCTTACTCCAACTCCAACTCCAGGCTGTAGGATCAGCACTGGACTGCAAACCACAAGGTCAGTAGTTCAAATCCAATGGCTGCTCTTTGGAAACCCTATACAGGGTTGCTATGAGTCAGACCCAACTCAATGGCACTTAGCAACATCAAAAAGAGCATTACTCCATCTATGTCATTAAAGTCAATTCTGCTTTGAGGAGGCAGCACTCCCTAGTCATATTTTGAGTGCCTTCCAACCTTGGGGCTCATCTCCCAGTATTATACCTGGCAATGTTGAGCTGCTATTCACACAGTTTTCAGTGACTAACTCTGCAGAAGTATTCTGCCTCTCCTTCTTCCTAATGTGTCTTAATCTGGAAACTCCACTGAAACCTGTCCCCCATTGGTGACCCTGCTGGTTTATAAAATGCCAATGACATAACTTCAAGCATTGCAGCCACATACAAGCCACCACTGACAGACAAGTGGTAGGAAAAAGGGCTTAGTTCACTTCAACTAATATCCTTCCAGAAACCTGAGCACTCCGGTTGCCTATTTCTTTAGTCTTGTCTTGCCATCTCCCTCCTTGTGCCTTTAAGAGCAAAAATTCAATAAAAGAGATTTAGAAGAGATATGTGGAAACAGAAAGGGCAGAATGTCTTCTGCCTCTTCTTTCTTAGTTATATAGACCAGAAAACTGAGATTTTAAGAGGAAACATGAAACTCAAGTCCACACAGTCAGAGACAGAGCTGGTGTCAAAGTTTGGCTTATCCTCCCAAACCTTCCCCACCAGCTTTCCTGTGGAATTGTTCACAGAGGAATCCAAGATACTATTAAGGGACCACTCTAGGACCAGATTCTTCTAAGCAACAAATGCTGACACTTCTCTAGACAAGCCCCAAAGCAGTATGGGAAGAAGCTGCAAAGTTAAACAAAAACAAACGGTGAACTTGGTAATTGCACAAAATCCTGTTTTGTTAACAAACCAAGTGGATCTCGTTAAGGGAGACTTCTGAACATAGACAGAATTCCTTGTCCTCACCCGTTATATTTGTCTAATTTCACACTGTCCTGTAGCGCTCCTCCCGCAGACTTTCCACTGAAAAGGAGAAAATGATTGCATCTTGGCCCATTTCTTAGCAGGTAGGTATTTTTGGCAGGGAAGATTTGGGGTCCCTGCTTTGCCTAGTGTTGAGAATCTTGCATACTTGGCATCTTCAGCAGATTTTCATTTATTTAAATCAGACACTTGATTGTTTTAGATAATGTCATCTGCCTGTAACTAGCATGACATTTTGTCTTACCTGAGTCTTGCCTCCTCTCTGGTCCTAAATTTCCCAAACTGTAAGACCAGAATGGACTAGACTCTCCCAGGACCGTTCTAGTGTTAAACTTTGTAAATGCTTGGATTTGCTTTCCACTTGCCAGACTTTAATTGCACCAAAATGCTGAGCAAAGTCTGGTTTTGGTTAGGACCTTTGCTTACAGAACTGCCTTCCAAATCAAGAACCTTTCTGATGCTTTTTAATAAGCTTATACCTTAAAGAAAAATGAAAATGCAAACACTGAAACACTGGGTGTGCTCTGAGCCCCATAATGAAATGTTCATGGAGGGCATGCATCCAGTTCAAGGACTTTATACAAAGTTATAATAACTTAACAGTAATAAGCTAATAGTCAAATGGAATTAATAACAGGAATGTGGCCATTTAAGCAGTGTGATGGCCCCATGTCACGGTATTTTTGCAACTAAACCCTCTTGAGTTTCTATAAGCTAATAGCAATTAGCTCCTGAGCTAATGGCAGCTGCAGTCATAATGAGATTGGAATTGATCATTTAGAAGCGGGATCCCATAAGCTGGTCTTATGAGGCATTTCAGTTTTAAAGCATTGCCTTGACCCCTTCTCCTCATACCTTTTCATCATGACCCCATCTTCTGAAAGGATTTCTGGACTCCACTTGCTCTTTTGCCATGCAGCACACAGCTCCCCAGGGTGCCAGGAAGGAAGCATCAAGATTGGTTGTGCTGGTTGCAGACCCAGAATTCTGAACCTCCAAAGAACATATTCCTCTCAGATTTGTTAGGCACCTCTTTGGTAAGGCACATTCATCTTAGCTTCAGATTCAACGTCTGCCTCCACCGTTTCCCTGACCTGGCCTAATCAGAAGCCTTGACTAAGAATATTCCCTGATAATGGAAGTTGGGAACTGCCCCAATCTTTCTTCTACCATGTTAGGCAGACTCCTTCCCTGCTTGGGAGATTCACTTGTGCATGAGTTTCACATGGCAGTTGGCCAACCCCACCACTCTCTCTGTTCCTGGCAGGGAGGGAGCAAGGTTCCCTCACCTGTAACATGAAGTGGTGTGCGCAGAACGACAGCTTCGCATCAGCTGCAGGGAGTGAGTCTGGTCGTGAGTACCAGCGTGGCTTTGGATGTTGACCTTGTTCTGTCTCTTCTGTGATGAAAGCTTTGTTCCATCCACTGCCCATGTGTGGTCCATGTCTTTTGTTGGCAACCCCAGACTTTGGCACAACAGCTATCTACCTCATTGGGTTATGATAATAATATAATAAGTAAATCTACATAAAGGGTCTTCCACATCGCCTGCCATAAAGAGATGCTCAGTGAATATCTTCCCTTCTGTGTTAGTTAGCTTTTGCTGAGTGACAAATCACCCTGAAAATCAGTGACTGATGATAGCAATCATTTTATTTAGCTCATTAGTATGTGTCTGCTAACGTTTATTTTGTTCTCATCTGGGTTGGTTTCATTTTGCGGGGCTCTCTTGTGCATCTGTGCTCACCTAGTGGGTTGGCTGGTGGCTGGGTGATCTAGGGATGCCTCACACGCATGCTGGGAGTTAATAGGCTATCAGTATGGGAGAAGGGATACTCTGGCCACAGGAATCTTATCCTCCAACAGCCGCAAAACAGTTAATAAACAACTAAAACCTATTGCACACAGGACAGAGTAGAACTGCCTCGTAGAATTGTCAAGGCTGTCACCTTTACAGATGAACACATATATCTCCCATGGAGCAGCTAGTGGGTTCAAACCATCAACCTTTCAGTCAGCAGCTGAAAACTTAACCACTGTACCAGCAGCTGAGCCTGGGCTTCTTGGCATGATGATTTTAGGGTTCCAGGGCAGACAAAAGAAGGAAAATGCTAATTATGAACATGTTACATGTTTCTGCTTCTATCCTATTTCCTACCATCACATTGGCTGATGAAAATCACTAGACCAAGCCTAGCTACACTCACTTAACTTCTGGACCAAAAGGTTTGCATAGTTACATTGTAAAAAGGTGAGCCTTTAAAAATGGAAAGGATTTGTGATTGTGTTCTAATCTGCAGCAACTTCTTTTTCTTTCATTAGTTTTATTCATCTCAATATAGTGTCATGTACATAAGAGGTATTTAATTAGTGGTTATTGAATGAATGAATGAATGAATGAAGTAGAGAATGACCCTTCCATCAAGAATACTGAGACTTCAGATGAAGGCAGAGATGAGGATATGGGTGGATAGAGCAGTTGAGGACTCTAGACTCATGGAAAGAAAAAGGCTGTGTGCTGGCGGCCAGGAAGCAGGCTTGCGGAATGTGCCCTTTGGTTGTTTATATGATTATATATATTCCTGAGTGTTTTTGTGTACATCCCCTGCCACCCCCCCAAAAAAATAAACAACAACAGAGGGAATAGAAGTAAATACTGTTGAATATTTGATGCATGGAGGAGACTGTAATCATTGCAATGAAATGATGAGTATAAAACCGATAGTCTCCCATGTAAACTATCACTCAGTTCACAATAAATACTTAAAAAAAAAAAAAGAATACTGAGACTTCATGGCTTGTCCAATTGGTAAAAGCAAGACCCAGTTAGGTGACTTTTTTCTTTCTTTCAACATTAAGGGGATCAGTTAAAATAAGATATGAATAATGCATTGTACACAATTGTAAGCACTCAAACACTTGAAGTGGTGTGTCTTTTCTGAGCACTGGTTTTCTCCATTTATTCAGATGGAGATGGCTTGGTCTTAATGGTCCACCCAGTGCCCAATGTCCCAGGAGAGATGGAAACACAGAAGGGACGGCTTTCCATGGCGCTTCTCTCTTTGGATGCTTCTGGAAATCCTGTATGTGAGTCTATATGTAGATACCCCTTTAGACAGCACTGAGGAGTCTGGACAAAGGGTGATTCATTTACTTGGGGATCAATCTAGGGCTGTTTTTCCTTTCTTATTTTAAAAGCACAAGCTATTTTCTCCTGAGAATAAAAATCAATATTTGAGAAAAAAAATGAGCCTCACAAAATGCCTATCAGAAGCCCAAAACCGGTTTTATGGCTGGCAGAACTATGGGGAAATTGAGTCAAATGCTAACTCTATCTTCTCTATTTTAAGTGAGTGAAGACCGTGAGGGAGGTGGGGAACCAAAGATCCCCCATCTCTGGATTGGCCTGTTAATCTTTCCTTTCTCTTCCCATATGGCATGGAATATTTGATTTGGAGGGACCCTGGGGACCATCTATTTTAGCAATGCACACAACCTCCTAGTGGATCCCTCAGCAGACTGCTCTCACGCTGCAGTAACCAGTAACCCCCATCTCTCACTGACCCATAAGAACAAAGCTTTATTCCTCATTCACATCTTAGATCCCTTCAGATCAGCTGTAGCAGCATTCTAGGCCAGCTTCACGGCAGTGCCAGGCTGAGTAAGGGGTCCTGCTGGACTCCCGTCGGAGGTGAAACCGAGCTCAGTGACTCTTGGCTATTTTCCAACAGAGACAAACTTCACATCTGCTCACATTCCATTGGCTAAAGCAAAGCGAGTGGCCAAACCTAATCGGGTAGGGAGAAATCAACTTCTATGGAAAAGACCAGCAAATAGTTTAAACAATGTATAATCGAATACATATGGCCTCCACTTGGACCTGCTTGGAGCTGGTGTTTAGACAAGGCTATGTGTTTTCCAGGGCTGGGCTGAAGTAGAGAGGGAATGGGGCCCAGGGGGACTGGGGGAGGTGGGGGTCCACTGCCTTTGGCTCTGTCTAGTTCAGTCTCAGGCAGAGGAAATTTTAATAGGCACTTCCATGAAGCCATTTGTTCGTGGTCTCTACACGTTTCCAGACAATCCTACTTGAAACGGCCCCAAGAAATGCTGGAGGAAAGCCAGCAGCCTGGGCTGTCTAGCCTCGTACTGAAGAATGACATATCTCCTCTTCCAGAGGTCACACAGGGCAGGAGGCAGACCGTTGGTTAGAAAAGGTGGGGTGGGGCCAGTTTCCCAGAAACCCTCTGCAGTTCAGACCCTGAGATCTGGCCACTATGCATAAGAGAGCTTCAGATTTGCATACAATTACCTGAATTTCACTTCCCAGCTATGAAACATTTGAGGAATCACTCACCTTCTGTGTGCTTCATTGTTTTCATCAATAAAATGGGGCTATTAGCTCCAGACCTGTCTCCATTTGCTAAGTGATAAGAAGCAATTTCCCTGATGCTCCTTAGGAATGTGATTGGGATGGTGCCATCTCATGCCTTATGTCACCTCATGTTTCTAGAGGGTGGTCCTGGGTCAGGGAGAGTAGTCCAAACCCAGGAAGGCAGAGATGTCAGCTCAACATGGGAAACACTTTGAAACAAGTCTATAGGGGAGGTACATGGGAGATAGCAATTTCCCATCACAAGAATGAGCACTCAGGGTCTACTCCCCCTTCACAAGGATGCTTGCAAAGCTGCAGAGCATCAGATGGATGTTAGGACTTAATACCTGAGCATCATCTTACTGGTCATGTACTGTGGGGTCGGTTCCAACTCATAGCGACCCTGCACAGGGTTTCCGAGGCTATAAATTTTTATGGAAACAGAAAGTCTCATCTTTCTCCCGCGGAATCGCTGATAGTTTTGCACCGCTGACCTTGAGATTAGCAGTCCGACTCGTAACCATTATGCTACCAGAGCTTATTTTAGTAGTCACTGTCAAATTGATTCTTATACATAGCCAAACCGTGGGAATGGTGACACGGCATTGTGGATTGAACTGACGAGAGGTAAGGTGTAGAAGAGGTGGCCCTATGTGCTTGTCTGTCCTCATTTTGGTTCTCTGCAGGCTCCGTCCACTCTGCAATTTCTTGAGGCTGGAATTGTGATTCATCCTTTCATGCAGGGCCTTGGGAAAGGAGACAAGTCCCCTCAGGTGTTTGGCTTTCTGCCCCTAGAAGCCAGGACAGGCCTCTGGAGAAATTCAGTGAGAGCTTCTCAGAATGCACCATGGTCTTGCCTCTGCTAGCCTAGAAAGTGCCACCCCAGCATCTGAGACAGTCAACTGTCCCCAGAGAAGTGTATGGGTAGGAGGTGTCTTAGGAAATGGGTCCTGTCTTCAGCCCATGATGTGCAGGGCTGATGGGGGAGCTGGGAGTCAGGTGTTATAAGATCTGTTGTTTCTCCTCTTACATCATCCATGTCCTTACTACTGAAGATAGCTTTAGCACCCGCATTAGCACCCCCAAGGACTATCAAGTACACCTTCTCCTGAGGTCCCCTTGGCAGCCTTGTGACGCAGCCAGGGTGGGCAGAATAAGATTTGCCTATGGAGTTCTGGAGTATGTGGTGCTGTGGGTTAATGCGTCAGATTGCAAAGCCGTTTGAACTGCAAAGTCAGCTGTTCAAGCTCACCAGCTGCTCCTCGGAAACCCTATACAGGGTTGCTATGGATCGGAACCGACTCCTAACAGCACTTAACAACAACAACAATTGAGTCCTGGTGCTTTGGGTTAATGCCCTGGACTACAAAGTCAGCTTGAACCACAAGGTCAGTTCCCTAGGCCAGCTGCTCCTAGGAAACCTTTTACAGGGTCGCTCTAGGTCACAACCGACTCAACAGCAGCATTGAGGCCCTGGCTCCATACCTTTGAGCACATCCCTGACCCAAAGTTTGTCAGCACGCTGCAACCTCTCAATGCCTGGGTCCTGCCCTCCTGGCTGGAGGAGGGAGAAATCAAAGCTAGAAGGATGGTGTGTTGTGTTGTTCAGGTGTGGCCCTGAACCTGACCTGCAGCTCTCAGCCTGTCAGAGGATCCCTGCTTGAGGAGAATGGCCGGCCAGAGCAGGCCTAGAATGCTTGGCTCAGGCACACAAGCCCCCTGTTGTTGGTGTGGCAATGGGAGTTTATCATATACTGCAAACATATTCTGAGCAGGAGTCCAACTCTCTCCACAACCCTCCCAACTGGTGCTCCAGATCAGGCCGGATCAACTCCCTAGGCAGATGTTGTTGTTGTGAAGTGCCATAGAGTCGATTCAGACCAATAGTGACCCTATATAGGGTTTCCAAGGAGCAGGTGGTGAGCTTGAACCACCGACCTTGCAGTTCAAACGACTTTGCAGTTTGACGCATTAGCCCACAGCACCACACCAGGACCCCTCTAGGCAGATACGTGGGGTCATATGGTCCTGCCCCTCCTGGGTGAGTCTTTCCCCTTCCCCCTGGCCCTGCTTGTCCAGTTGCCCTGCTTAGATTTCCCTGAACTCGCCCTCTGAACAGATACTGGCCTCTTCACGCTGACGTATGTTCTGTCCTTGGTTCCCCACAGTGCGCTGAACAGAGAAGAGGATTCTACATTCTACAGATACTGAAACAGAGACTCAAAACAATCACCTAATCACTTAGCAGTGGCTATCAAATCAGTAATAAGGCCTCTCTCGGGGCTGGGAGTAAGGTTCCCTAGGCCAGCAAGCCTCCTACCTACTTTTCTGTAGCACTTCCTGGGGACACCATAGATTTTCATATGCTTGGACCCCAATGCGGATCCACCTGTGAGGTAGCTCTGGGGGTGGGGAGGGCTGAACTCTGTTTGCAGGCAGGTGCCCAGGTGGTCATGATGTGGCCAAGGTCTGGAACCCTCTATACCACAAGCACCCTCTCCCATCCACTGAGGATGCAGCCACGGTGCTAAACAGATGCAGGGTCTGGTGAGAGGGAAAGGCCTTGTGCAGTGCAGTTCCTTCTAAAAGCACATTTTCTGCACTCAACAAGATGGAAAAGAGCCAGGCTTTCTTCCATTCCAACACCTCAATACTTTCGGAACTGAAGCAAGTTGCTTCCCCTCTCTGGGTCTCAGTTACCTTACCTCTAAATGTAAGGTTTGAAGGACTTTAAGCTAAAGTTTGCCCTAACTTCAAAACAACACTCCCTGTATCTCCAACACAAGAAAGAGGGACTTTGGAAGCCCATGAGCAGGGATATGGATAAATGAGCTTCTATCCAATCTCCTCTGGGAGCCTTTTGCTCTGAGCCTCCACCTCTGTCATTTTGGCATCTATTTCCAACTACCTACCAAACACTGGAGTCCTGGCGAGCGCTAGATGGCAAGGTCTGTTTGTACAGAAGGTTGGAGGTTCAAGCTCACCAGTGGTTCCTTGGAAACCCTATACTGGGTTGCTATGAGTTGACACTGTGCTAGGCAGTTTGTATACGTGGCTGCATTTGATCCTCACTACTACTCCATGGGAGGAGTTCTGGTAGCATAGTGGTTACAAGTCAGGCTGCTAACCTCAGGGTCATCAGTTCGAAACCACCAACAGTTCCGTGGGAGAAAAATGAGGCTTTTTGTTCCCATAAAGATTTATAGCCTCAGAAACCCTATAGAGGGTCTCTATGAGTTGGAACTGACTCCATGGCACATAACCACCACCACCACCACCACCAGTCCATGGGAGTCCTGGTGTGTCACTGTGGGTTATTGCACTGAACTGTAAAGTTGGTTTTAACCACAAGCTTGGCAGTTCAAGCTCATCAATCGCTCCTTAGAAACATATACAGGGACACTATGGGTCAGAACCAACTTGAGGACACTTTTCAACAACAACAACTACTCCATGGGAATGGTACCATGCTTCTCATTTTATAGCTAAGAAAACTGAAGTTCAACAGGGTTAAGTAACTCCTCCAAGGTCACACAGCGGGTAGAAGCAGTTAGTATTCAAACCAAGGACTGTGAGACTTCCCAGTTGTGGGCTGTACATGCTACCTGTGGCCTGCAATGCTTAGTGCCAACAGCCCTCTTCCCCGAGGATGTGCAGCCGACCTCTGCTTGTTCCTTTCTTATGAATCTCCCAGGAATCAGGAGGAGCAGAGGAACAGAAGAAACAGAGCTGGGTTGTAGTTACGGGCATAGAGTAGAATCATTTTGTAAAATCGCTTTTTCCCTCCTCATCTTTTTTTCTGCAAGCTGTCCCTCTTAGGACCTTCAAAGAGAAACTTGCTCCCAAGAAGAGTCTTTTGCCAGAGCTACAAGCCGTTTGTCTGGAATATTAATATGCCCGCAGCTGCCTGAGACAGTGCCTGCCGCTGATCACACACTCTCAGCAACAGTTGCTCTTGGAACTGCTCTTGAGGCTCCGGGAAGCTAAGGCGCTCCCTGTGGCTCATTTCGGCTGCCTTTTGTTTGGTTTTCCCAAAGCATCCCAGAGACTGTTGTTGCTATTGATAAGTTCTGTCCAGTCAGTTCTAACTCATAGCCGCCCTGTGTAGGGTTTCAAAGAGCAGCTGATGAGCTTGAACTGCTGACCTTGTGGTTCAAACTGGCCTTGTAGTCCAGTGCATCAATCCCCAGCTCCACGCCAGGACTCCATCACAGAAATTGCCAGCCCCAAATTGAATTGCTTGAAAGGGCAGGAGCACTGACCCACCCCGCCACAGGAGACTGGTTCTCATTGCCCAGGGCGTTGTTCTTAGAAACAAAGTCCCTCAAATCAGTTCGCATGTCACTTCTAAAACGTGCTCACATCTTGAAGTCAATGAACACTGACTTCAGGATATGGGACCCAGTGCTGTGTAGCCTTAAGCTCCCAGCCTCTTTTGGACCTCAACCTCCCCTCTGAGTTGATGGCCCTTGATGTTCCCTAATGGCCCTTACAAGGCACCCTGGTGATGTCATCTTAAGATCAGTGATTTGGAGCCAAGAGTGGATCCACGGGAGAAAATACCTGTCAATCTGTTCTTAGACAGATTTCAGCCTAGGAACCCCTATCAATAGTTTAACTCTCTCATATTGCGTTGCTAAGACTCAGTATCAACTTGACGGCACACAACAACAACAACAACAACAACAAGAGCCCTCCCAGACGAAACATACTATCAAGGAATGAGAAGAGCTCTAGGCTGGGAGTCTGAGGTCTTGGGCTCCGATGCTGACTCTTTGCTGAGGCTGCTCTGTCATCCGTTTTGCTACACTGAGAATGTAAAGCAGACTGTCACTGAGAGTGCCAGAGGAGGGCTTCGCTGTGGAATCAAAGGGCATTGGCTGAAGCCGAGTCTGGGATTTCAGTCACTACCTAAAGTCAATGAAGAGAATCTCACTGCAAGTGATTTTACTTCCTCTGAGCTCTGAATTTCACAAGATCAGTAGTTCACGATGGGGACTATTGAACAAGAATAAAAAGATGATTCCTGGGATTTCACAATGAAATCCATCTGTTCATGTGGAAAGGTTGTATATTACATAAGATCAAATCTGCAAATCAGATGATACCAACTCCCATGCCCACCAGTGCCAAGCTTTAGTTCAGTACCTGTCCCTCTCTGTGGAATTTCAAAGCGATGACTTCATAATGAAGATAATTGTTGTGGTTAAGAGCCAGAAAGTTGGTTCTAACCCTGTATAGGGTTTCCAAGGAGTGATTGGTGGGTTTGAACCACTGACTTTGTGATTAGCAGTCCTGTGCTTATCCTACAATGCCATACCAGGATAGTAGCAAACACTTAAAGGCAATTAACATGTTGCAGGTATCCTTCTATCTTCATTCAATCCTTAGAGCCACCTATGATTTTGCAAAGAGACACTAGGAAACTTACATACGGTCACACAGGTGCAGAAGGAGGTAGAACTTAAATCCAAGCAATGCATCTTGAGGGAGTGTAGTGGCTCTATAGGATAAGCACTGGACTGAGAATCATAAGGCCAGTGGTTCGAACCCACCAGCAGCTCCACAGGAGATAGATGAGGCTTTCTGCTCCCACAAAGGTGTATGGTGTCAGAAAGCCATACAGGATCACCATGAGTTGCAAAAGACTTAATGGCACTTAACAACAACACCAACTGTGCAACTTGAAGTAGTGTGCTTCATTGGTAGAATTCTCATCAGCTCCTTGGAAACCCTGTATGGTGTTGCTGTTGGTCAGCATTAACTCAATGATACTTAATAACAACAATAACAATAACATGCAAGAGACCCGGGTTCAATTCCTCAAGCACATCTATCACCTATCTGTTAGTGGATGTTTGTGTGTTTATATGATGCTCAACAGGTTTCAGGGGAGCTTCCAGATTAAGACAGACTCAGAAGAAAGAGCAGATGATCTACTTGGATATTCAGCCAACGAAAGGTCTATGGATCCCCCCATTATGACCCCATTGTGCATGGGGTACCGTTAAGGCAGGCACCAATTAGGTAGCCGATGACAACACTGTGGCTTGAGTGAGCCTCTTAATCACAGGGGCTCCAACTTAAAGGAGTATCAGCATCACCTGCCAATTGTTAACATGCAGACTGCATGGCCCCACCCGTGACTTTGATGATTTAACTTGTGTGAGGTGGTGATGGTGTGCTGTGGAGTCGGTTCCAACTCAGAGCGATCCTGCATGCAATTTCCAAGGCTGTAAATCTTTACAGGAGCAGAAACCCTCATCTCTCTCCCACACAACAGCTGACCTTGGGGTTTAACAGCCCAACTTGTCACCACTACACTACTAGAATTCCATAATTTGTGTTTCTTTGAGGTTGTCACAGACTTCATTTTGCTCAGATCAACCATCAACATTCATGGAAACAGCAGTCAAGAAATCAAACAACATTACGTAAATCTGCTGCACAAGACCTCTTTAAAGTGTTCAAAGCAAGGATGTCAGTTTGAGGACTAAGGTGCGCCTGAACCAAGCCACGGTATTTTCAATTACCTCATATGCATGTGAAAATTGAACAGTGAATAAGGAAGAGTAGAAGAATTGATGCATTTGAGTTATGGTGTTGAGTTATGGAGGAGAATATTGAAAGTACCATGGACTGCCAAAAGAGCAACAAATCTGTGTTGGAAGAAGTACAGCCAGAATGCTCCTTGGAAGCCTGGATGGCCAGAGTTCCTCTCTCATACTTCAGACACACTGTCAGGAGGGACCAGTCACTGGATAAGGATATCATGCTAGGTAAAGTGGAGGGTCAGAGAAAAAGAGGAAGACCCCCAACGAGATGGATTGGCACAGTGGCAGCAGCAATGAATTCAAGCGTAGCAACGATTGTGAGGTTGGCCCAGGACCAGGTTGTGTTTTGTTCTGTTCCCATAAAGTCACTATTAGTCAGTACTGACTCAATGACATGTAACAACAACAACAAGGAAGCAAGTTCCCAGATAGTATGGGGGCCCCACCTTGAAAACCACTGCTTTTGGCCATACTGCCTCAGGATTAAAGGCAAACCACAAACAGGGTGAAGATTCTAGCGTCTCTTGGGGCTCTGGTGTTCTAGCATTCCCCCAGGTCCTATCCACAGGAAGTCCTGCCACCGTTGTCAAGAGGTGGCAGTCCATGTTACAAAGGGCATTCATTGTGCTTTGTGGTGAAATAAGTGAGATATTTGAGCTCAATAAACTTAAGCAGATTTCTTTACCGTTTTTCTGCTTTTGTGTGTGTGCTCATTCAGATGTGTTTTATGACACAGACTGGCAAGTTTTCTGAACACATTGAAGCTCTGTATCTTTTTTTCATAGCTCGTGACTGTTGGGTTTTCTAGGACACCCTTCAGGATAGACCCTTAGAAGTGAGTTAGAACCAATTACGATTGCACAAGAGAAAGACTCACCCTCTTCTTCAGTGCAGCGCAACGCACCTCATCCCTGCAGTAGGCATCGAATCACATCTTGTTGCAGAAAAATCCATGCAAGATGAGATGCTGAGGGAAAGTACATCCCAGGTTCCAACTCTTCCATGTCTTCAGGACCTCGGACACGCTATAGACATGATCTACGGAAAGAGAAACACAGAACACATACTGTCAATGAATTGGTTCCAACTCCCAGCGATCCTGCAGGACACAGTAGGACTTAGGATTTCTGAGATCGTAAATCTTTATGGGAGCAGACAAACGCATCTTTCTTTCAGGAAGTGGCTGCTGGGTTTGAACCACCAATCTTTAGGTTAGCAGCCCAGTGCTTAACCCATTGCATCACTACAGTGCTTTATCTATTGAAAAATTGGGCCTTTTTTTTTTTCAGTCACCAGGGGAAAAAGATGTGCTCCATTTAACTAAGGAACCTTTGTATTCATGGTAACCCCATGTGTGCCAGAGTAGAACTGTGCCTCATATTTTTAATGACTGATTTTTTTTTTAAACAAAGTAGATCTCCAAGCCTTTCTTCCCAAACACCTCTGGGTGGGCTCAAACCTTTAATCTTTCAGTTAAGAGCCAAGTACAATAAACATTTGCACACCCTGTGAGTCAGCAATGCTGTTTATGACAGGGTCTCAGAAGTCATACGCTACCACTTCCTAGATATTTTACTCATTAAAAAGCAAATTGTGATAGTTAAGGTTTTGTGTCAAAACTGAGCCAGGATTCCCAATGGCTTGGCAGTTGAGATGTGGTTATTTCCATGGTGAGACCATATACAGTGTAATGAACTCTATGATGATTGGCTATGAGCAGGCATACTAACTCTATGATGACTGGCTATGAACAGCCAATCATTTGAAAGGGATTTTTTTCTCAGGAGTGTGGCCTGCTTTCTAATATAATAGACACTCAAATGGAGAGAATTAAGCTCCACCTCATGAAGTATCAAAGAAATATTTGCACATATTTTAAAATCACACCATCTAAGGACAATAAATAATACAGGAAGAAAAGTTGTTATAAGCATTGAGTTAGTTTCACCCCATAATTGACCCTGTTTAGGGTTTCCAAGGTCTGTCTGGTGGGTTTGAACCACCATGAGCCCTATGTAGGATTTCCAAGGCTGTATTTTTAATGCATCAGATTTCAAAGCCGTTTGGACTGCAAGGTCTGTGGTTCAAGCTCACCAGCTGTTCCTTGGGAACCCTACAGGGTCGCCATGCGTCGAAATCAATGGCACTTAACAACAACAAAGTTTTTATAGAAGTAGCTGGTGGATTCCAATTTGCTGATTTGTGGTAAGCAGCCCAATGTGTAACCCATTATACCAAAAGGGCTCCTTCTGCCTATTGTTGTTAAGTGCCTTTCAGTCAGTTTCGACTCATAGTGACCCTGCATAGGGTTTCTGAGGAGCGGCTGGTGAATTTGAACCGCCGACCTTGTTGTCCAGTGGTTTGTCCCACAGCTCCACACCAGGACTCCTCTATCTGTCTAGATAAAATCTTAAAAATGTGCATGACCTTCGATGCAATAAGTCTCCTTTAAATATATTCTGAAGAAATCATCAGAAACTCAGGAAAGATGTATACATAAACATATTTATGAAAGTATTATTCATAAAAGCAAAGTTAGATGCAAACTAAATGTTTAACTATAACTAGTTACCAGTGAGTTGATCCCAGTTCATGGTGACTTCATTTGTTAACCTAGTGATTTAATTCAACTATGTTGTTGTTGTTGTGAAGTGCCATCGAGTCGGATCCGACCCATAGCGACCCTCTACAGGGTTTCCCAGAAGCGACTGGTGAGCTTGAACTGCTGACCTCGCAGTTCAAATGGCTTTGCAGTCTGGTGCATTAACCCACAGTGCCACATCAGGACTCCAATTCAACTACAGACAACCTCAATAAAGAATCCCTTGTCCATATATTAAAATATATAGTGAATAAAATGGTGATGTCAAATAATTTGTGATAAAGTGTTGAGGTTCATTATTACTGATCACATAGCTATATGTACAGACAAAAGTCTCATCATATTGCTCGCAGTGGTCATCATTAGAGGATGTGAGTCTCATCATATTGCTCACAGTGGTCATCATTAGAGGATGTGATTACAATTTTTTTCCCCCTGTATCTTTTCACATTTCCCAAGTTTTCTACGATGCGCCTTTTTTTTGTTGTTGTAATAAGGTACTGGAGGTGGGAAAAAGTTCTTTTTAAAATAAAAAACAAAACGTATTTTTAAAAAGGTACTGTTTCTGAAACATTTAGCACCACTTGTTGTTATTAAGTGCCATCGAGTCGGTTCCGACCCATAGCGAACCTGTATCGGGTTTCCAAGGAGCGACTGGTGAGCTTGAACCATTGATCTTACGATTCAAATGACTTTGCAGCCCAGCACATTAACCCAGGACGCCTTAGCACTACTGTTGTTGTTGTTAAACGCCGCGTAGTCAGTTCTAACCCACAGTGACCCTCTAGAGGTTTTCCAAGAAGTGACTGGTGAGCTTGAACCATTGATCTTACGATTCAAATGACTTTGCAGCCCAGCACATTAACCCAGGACGCCTTAGCACTACTGTTGTTGTTGTTAAACGCCGCGTAGTCAGTTCTAACCCACAGTGACCCTCTAGAGGTTTTCCAAGAAGTGACTGGTGAGCTTGAACCACTAACCTTGCAGTTCTAAGAGCCCCCAAATATTGATATCAGGGGAAGATAACTTCCCAAATCTGTAAACCAAGGAATCCTGAGTCTTAACATCAATCTCAGGGAGTTGATTCTGACTCACTAGGGCCTCACATATAGATAGTCCCCAAATTATGAATGTCTGACTTATATGCCACCTATAGTGAGGAACCAGCCCCTGGAAAACCTATTATATTAAAATTCAAGGTACATACAATGGTTCCTAGCAACAAAAGGGCCTCACTTGAGATGTGCATGAGAAACATTATTATTTTTATTATGTATTATATTCAAGATATTCTACTGTATCTGGCAGTGTCTCTTTATCTTTTTATGCATAGAAAGGTATACTACATACTAAGACAAACATTTGACAACTGACTTTAAATACAAACTGTACCTAAGTGTTCCAATTTACATACAAATTTGTCTTAAGACGTATTTAGGAATAGAACTCATTCCTAATCCTGGGACTGACAGTTGTTGTTTTTGTTGTTAGGTGCCATCGAGTGGGTACTGATTTATAGTGACTTACGAAACACTGCCTGATCCTGGGCCAACCTCACAATTGTTGCCACACTTGAGCCCATCGATGCTGCCACTTTGCCAACCCATCTCGCTGGGGATCTTCCTCTTTTCCTCTGACCCTCCACCTGACCAAACATGATATCCTTCTCCAGGGACTGGTCCCTCCTGACAATATGTCGTAAGTATGAGAGACGAAGTCTGGCCATCCTGGCTTCCAGGGGACTTACTGTAGTTGAGTAGAACCGTGCTCTCTAAAGTTGTCACGGCTGTGATCTTGTCACGGCTGCAAATTTTTGGAAGCAGATTGCCAGACCTTTCTTCTGTAGCACTTCTGGGTGGATTCAAGCTATCTTTAGGTATTAGTCACGTACCCACCATTTGCATCCTCTGAGCACCTCTACTGGTTCCAGAGGTCATGAAATTGATGTTTCCAGGGAGTGTGCTCTGTGGTATTATTTTAGTTTTTTATTGACAAATATCGTAAGTGGGTGGCTTTAAAGAACAGAAAAGCATTTTCTCATAGTTCAGGGCGGCTTGCTCTTCCTGTGGGTGCCTCAGTTCCTTGCAGGTGTCTTCCCTTGTTTTCTGTTTGTTCTTCTGTGTCTGATCTCTCCTTGTATAGCTCAGAAGTGATTAGGTTTAAGACATACCCTACACTATATGCCCTCAGCATAAAAAAGAAAACTCTATTTCTCAATAGGATTGCATGCACACTTACAGGGCTTAGGATTCCAACATGGATTTGGGGGATACAATTCAGTTCGCAATAGGAAGCTTCTTTCACTCTTCCCCAGCCAGGGCAGCTAAAGAGGGTGAGTGGATGCTGGGGTAGGAGGTTCGAGGGAGGTGGGTAGGGGAATGGGGGGATGGAGGGGTCAGGCAGGGGGAAATGAGGGCATCCACCTTCTTCTATCTCCCCCTTCAGCACTGCTCCTGCTCCCCTTTTTCTGACTTCCTGAATTTCTGTACCTTGTGGGTGGCCTGTGTGTTTCCGCCTTAGTTTCTCTCAGTCTCCTGCCCCTGCCTCTGCTCTCTCAACAGCTAACTGGGTCTCTGTGTGGGTCTGTCTCAGTTCTCTCTCCATGTCTGTCTTTAACCCTTATCCCCAGGCAGCCCTGCATCGGGTCCCCACCCCCTCCAGCAGTAGGGATGCTATTGCACTTGGCAGGGTGCTGAAGGTGATGGGTTAGACCTGTCAGGGCCCCGGGAGCTGTTACTATTACTGGGAGCTGTTTCTGTCAAGAGAATGTTCTCACATGTCATGACTCAGAAGAGGGTGTCTTCACTCCCTTCTGTGTAATCTCAACAAAATCCACATATAGTCCCGCACCCAACACCCGACAAGTGCAAATAGTAAGGCAGGAGCTTGCCTGTCCTGAGAAGATGTGAAGTCGCCAAAAGCAGTCATACTCTGAATTCTGATGAACTGAGAGACCTACCCTCACAGTTTCCTCTACGGCCCCCACCCCTATCCCACTCCTCACCCCTGTGGAAATGTCTTCACCAAGCATTCTGGCCTGAAAATGTCTCCAAGAGCCAAGAACAACAGACCTCGGTCTGGAAGCTGAGACACACATGAAGTGTTCTGATCCTGGCGTGGCTTGCAGAGGGGGGCAGCTCTTCTGCTGCTAGTAAAAACTCAAAGACATCTTTCTAGGGACCCCGAGACCATGTTTCCAAACCCCAGCTCCCCAACAGACTGTCGGAGGGTCATGGTGAAGTCAGGACTGTTGGAGTTGGCAATTCAGAAAAAGAGGAGAATTTCTGCTGATGTGGATGGAGTGGCCAGGGCGACAAAAAAAAAAGAAAGCAGTGGGGCCCAGAGGACAGAGACCTTGTGTGGGGAGAATTCCCCTTGAGGACAATCAGTAAGACCAGACTGCCGCAGGCCCCTGAGTTACAAAGTGCTCTTGAAAGGGCCGCTCCTATGTCAAACACAGTGCTGCATTCTGTTTTGTGGTGTTTTGTTTCATTTTCATTTTCTGCTTCTTCTTTTGACCATGAACACCTGTGACCCTGGGCAAAAGATTCCCCTCTCTTGGAAATCCCTGCATGATGCAAATGCTTTACTATGAATACTAATCTAAAGGGTGTCAGTTCAAACTCATCCGGCAGCAATGTGGAAGAAAGCCCTGGCAATCTTTGTCATCAAGTTGATTCTGATCAATAGCATCCCCATAGCACAGAATAGAACTGCCACATGGGGCTTCTTTACAGAACCAGCCTGCTGAGTCTTTTCTTTGTGAAGTGACTGGTGAGTCCAAACCTCCAACCATACAGTCAGCAACTAAGGGTTTAACTACTGCACCCCCAGAGCTCCATCTCCTAAAGATTACATCTGTCCAATGGAAGGAGATGTGTGCACGTATACAGGTACAAAATAGCACATCAATTCTTGGGGCTGTCTTGCAGTGAATATAATTGGTAAAATCAGCTTTTACATTATTAAGTGGGTTCTTTAAACATTTACTTCTCCAAGAATCCAGTACAAGGAGTCAGCCCAGAGTAACTATTTGCTGAATGAATTAAATGAGTGAAACCATCAACGAATGCATGAATCCATAAATGTAGGCATCAAGGTTGTCAGAGCAAGTCACCTGAGACTTGAATAAATAATGTGCTGACAAAGAAACTAGGTGCTGTCAAACCCAACCTACTATTCACAGCTAGGCAGGTTATGGGTGGGTGTAGTGATCACTCACCCCAAAGTCAGAGAACAAAGTTAGTGGTCATCTGTCCATTTGGACTCGCAGACTTCCCCGGTGTGCCAGCACACAACTGGACTCCATAGGTTCTCAGTGGCTCATTTTTCAGAGACAGATCTTGAGGCCTTTCTTCCAAGGCCTATCTGGGTAGACTAGAGCCTCCAACCTTTATACTGGCAGCAAAGTGCTTACCCACCATGCCACCAGAGATTTCATATGCAATAATAGATGCCTAAAACATATACTATGAAAACCATGTAAACATCATGTGACATCCTGCAAGATTTGTAACTGAAGTATATAGCAACTTTCTTTAACTTATTCATACTCCTTGTTTTCTGTTTGTAACATGTGACCTGCTAATTCTATATTAACAACGGTATGAGCATATGTCAAAAGTATTCCTGCTAGGGATCCAGTTCATACATGCATGGGTTTATTCCAAACAACATGTGTTTAAGCATGTCTGCTGTCGGTGGTGGATGCCAACAAATTCTCTCGGTAATATACTTGTCTTAGTCTCATTGTTGTTGTTGTTGTTGTTGTTGTTAAGTGCCACCAAGTAAGTACTGACTTATACTGACCCTGTATAGAGTTTCCAAGAAGTGGCTGGTGGGTTTGAATCACTGATCTTGTGGTTAGTAGTCTAATGCTTATTCTGCAGTGCAGGACTAAAAAGATCCCATCAAAACAGTAGCTTCTGAGGGGATCTCCTGAGTCCGTTAAATTCAAGGCAGTGACGTTGTAGTCTAATGTGTCACACTGCAAAGTCATTTGAACTACAAGATTGGCGGTTCAAGCTCACCAGCTGCTCCTTGGAAATCCTATACAGGGTTGCTATAGGTCAGAATCGACTTGACGGCACTTAACAACAACAACAAGGTCAGCTTAGATGGTTCTAGAGATCGTTTTGGGGTATTCCCAATGGGTCACCTTGATAGCTTTTCTCGAAGACCACAGGCTGATCCTAGTGAATTATGAAGACGTTTTAAGAAAACTGCATTGGTAAGAATAAGTCCAAGAAAAGCAATGTTGTGGAAGTTTTCCCACCACCATGCAGCTGCTCATTCTTTGAGGGTGTTAAGGGTGGTCCTATGAGAATTTTTTGTGAAACCTTACTCCCTCTACCCTACAGTCTTGACCTTGCCCATTCAGGCTTCTTTTTGTTCCATAAACTCAAAAAGCATTCAAAAGGAATACAATTTGTGTCCTTCAAGAGTCCCCAAACTACCATTTTGATGTGGTGCAAATCAAAGAGCAGAGAACCGACTCAATGGCACTTAACAACAACAACAACATTTACAGATAAGAAAAGAGGCTCAGGCTTCTTTTTGTTCCATAAACTCAAAAAGCATTCAAAAGGAATACAATTTGTGTCCTTCAAGAGTCCCCAAACTACCATTTTGATGTGGTGCAAATCAAAGAGCAGAGAACCGACTCAATGGCACTTAACAACAACAACAACAAGAGACCTAAGCGGATGATATGAAAGAAGCAATAGCTTCAAAGTTTGATATTTTTGTTTAATGAAGGTTTCTATGATGTTGTTGCAATAATTTTTGATGGACCCACATATTAGATTTTCTTATAAACTCCCCCAAATTCTTTTGAGAGAACAAGTTAAAGAATGGTAGGTGGTGGGGAATTTTTCTGCTTCTTCCACTTGCTTTATATGAGGTTGATATAACATTTTGAACCCATCCAAGTTCTCTTTGGCTTCCCAAGCTGCTTTGAGTGCAGTTCTGTGCCATTGCTCTGGGGGTCTTTTCACTTGTCTTAACCAACAGCTTGGTCCTATTCGTTCCCTCTAGTTCTGCCCTGTAAGTACCTCAGTTAGCCTTTTAACCAATTTTCCTCTTCACAAATGATCTCTCAATGACCAAAGAGTCTGAAAGATTTCTATCGGAAGAAGTTCAAGTTGAATCATTACAAAGCTATTTCTGATCAATATGTTGTACATATTGTACAATAAGGAACACCTGAGGAAAGCCCCATATGCAAACAAGTCTCTGTGTACCTTTGGGAAGATCCCTGAGGTAACACTGACAGTAGCTCAGGACTCAACAGTGACCAAGGCTAGACACTACACAGGTCCCTACCCCTTGGATTGGTGTGGTGCTGTGGGCTAAAGAGCCAGACTGCAAAGCTGTTAGACCTGCAAGTTCATCAGTTCAAGCTCACCAGCTGCTCCTTGGAAACGCTATACAAGGTCACTATGGGTCAGAACTGACTCAATGGCACTTCACAACAACCCCTTGGATAGTTTGAGGACTAAGGTGCACCTGACCCAAGCCATGGTATTTTCAAGAACTTCATATGCATGCAAAAGTTGAACAATGAGTAAGGAAGACCACAGAAAAATTGATGCATTTGAATTATGGTGTTGGAGAATATTGAAAGTACCATGGGCTGCCAAAAGAACAAACAAGTCTCTGTTGGAAGAAGTACAGCCAGAGTGCTCCTTAGAAGACAGGATGGCCAAACTTCATCTCTCTTACTTCGGACATGTTGTCAGGAAGAAGCAGTCACTGGAGAAGGATATCGTGTTTGGTGAAGTGTAGGGTGGGAGGAAATGAGGAAGACCCCCCCAACAAGATGGATTGGCACAGTGGTGGAAGCCATGGGTTCAGGTGTAGCAATGGTTGTGAGACTGGCCCCGGACTGGGCAGTGTTTCACTGTGTTGTGCACAGGGTCGCTATGAGTTGGTACCAACTCGATGGCACCAAACGTCCCTTGGATGAAATACTTGGACCCATATATATTTTGAGGAGTCTTGGTGTGGTGCTATAGGATAAGTACTGGACTGCTAACCAAAAGGTCACCAGTTCAAGCCCATCAATCGCTCCTGAGAAACTCAATACACTGGGTCGCCATGAATTGAAACTGGCTGGATGGCACTTGACAACCACAACATATATATTTTGAAAATGAAAATGTATATTTAAGAAAGGTATCATGGTACCTAGAACTGAGTGGGTACTGAGATCCACCTTATCATGAAACACACCAATATGTATGCAGCATAAATAGTCACAATAAGGACGCTAAATAGTTTAACATCAGTTCAGGTCCGATTTTGTTGCCAAGTGAGTTTTACTGAGATTGAATTTTCTTGCCAAATGAGTTATCAAAAAGTTTCCAGTCCTCACAACATTCTGTTTTGGGATTTGTGGATAAGGATTTGTGCTTAATACCTTCCTTGCATTTATATCTTGGTGTTGTTGCTGTGAGGTGCCATTGATTTGGTTCTGACTCACACCCACTCTGTATGGGATTTCTGAAGAGCAGCTAGTGGGTTTGAACTACCAACTTGCGGTTCACAGTCCAGTGTTTATCCGACAGTGCCACACCAGGAGTCCCACTAGTTCATAAAATTCCCAAGTGGTTACTACTACTATATTAATACCCCCTATCGGAAACCCTGTACAGGGTCGCTATGGGTCGGAATCGATTTGAAGGCACTTAAAAACAACAACAACAACATTTACAGATAAGAAAAGAGGCTCCGAGAGATAAATTCCCTGAACAAAATTCCACAGATGGCAAAGCTGGTGTAATCCCAGACGTATCTGACTTGCATACCAGGTTACTAACCATCATCCTACCCTTCCTCTGCTGCTCCATGCTACTGGTCACGTGAAATGAATTCCTCACACAAGCCTTCCTGACATGATGAGTTGTTAGAAAAAGAAAAGGGAAGGAGGGAGGGAGGAACCCAAGGGAGAAGCTAAGGAACTTGAATTAAAATGGTTTAGAATCGAGGCGACTCCAATTTTTTTTTTCCCCTTGATTTTTGCTAGGGCTGCTAGACTTTTATCTCACTGCTGCCACCCCATGTAAAGAAATAGATATTTCAAAATGAATCTTATTTAAAAATATATAAAAGCCTCACACTTACTTTTTTTTCAGAGCACAATGCATAGAAAGCTCTCTGGGCTTAAGGCCCACATGAACGGCTTGCGATCTCAGCTCTGATTTTTGTGGCCAGAACACACAGTCCCTCTCTGAAAGACCTGCCTCAATAAACCTGTTCATTTCCTCTGCCCTCTCTGTTGAGTAGCCTGACCTGGGTTAGTCCCCTAGACTCGTCACTAGAGAGGAGACATCCTGAGAGTGAAGCCTCACACCGTAGCACAGGCCTTCCATTTCAAAGAATCCTCGGAGGCAAGTGTCATCCCAGGTCCACAGTCACGGGACCAGCCTTACTTCCTTGCTTGGTATAAGGCCCCTTCTGTGACACCTTTGTTCCACAACTTTGCTCCCACCTGACAAGCAATCTCTCCTAATGAGCTCTCACAACCCAGATTTATGAGACAAAAAAGCCTTCTTTCATTTATCCATTCACCTGAAACCTACTGAAGCCCACTGTCTTAGACTAGGTGTTGTAGAGAAGCAAAACCACTCACGGGACTCCCAAGCCCATAGGTCAGATATCAGGCTGGAAGCTTCTGACTCACCTAGCCACAGGGCTGAGGAACCAAGATTGGCAGGTCAGGCGGCAGGTAGGTAGGCAGGCAGGTCTGGCAGGTAAGAAGGAAGGCTGCTGACAACTCGCAGAATCGGCAGGTAATAGAGCACAGACTACTGGTCCAAAGTCCAGAAGTTGGAGGAAGAACCAAATGCAGGATCCAGATCTAACAGAGAGTAAGCAAGCTTTGCCGGAGTGTTCAATATATTGGAAGCAGACCACACTCCCAAGGAAACTTACTTTCAAATGACAAGCCAGTCTCTGACAGAGACCTCATTATAAAATTGATGACATTATATTAGATCGTATCATGGGGGTAACTATGATGTCTTAAGTGCCAAACCACTGAGAATCCTGGCACAGCCAAGTTGCCACAAAACCTTAGCTATCAAAATGACCATGCATCAAACATTGTGCTGAGCTTGGGAGACTCAGCTCTTCATTCATCCATTCAGCAAATAAATATTTACTGAGCATCTACTGTATGTCAGGGAATATGCTAGGCACTATGGATACAACCTTGCTTGCTGAAAGTGAAGAGGACTTGAAACATTTAATGATGAAGATCAAAGAGCTCAGCCTTCAGTATGGGTTGCATCTCAATGTCAGGAAAACAAAAATCCTCACC
>NW_006408538.1:24951667-24963919 GCF_000296735.1 Chrysochloris asiatica | reverse complement strand
TGACTCCAACCCCTGGCAAACTCACAGATGTGTCTGAGTAGAGCTGTGCTCCATGGGATTTTCAATGGCTTCTTCTCGGGAGCCTTGGGGTGGATTTGAACCTGTAATCTTTCCCACAGAAGCTGAGTGTATTGATCGTCTGTACCACATTGAGTTTATATGTTAAATAAATTGGACATGGCCTCTACCAGCCCTGAGCTCACTGTTCTTTGGAGGAAGCTTCCTTAAAATCTAGTGTTATATCTTGTATGAAAGATACAAGTATGACAGGGCTCGACAGAAACACAGGCACCAAACCTGGACACATGGGGGTCCTGAAGCCTTTCTTGGCCAAGTGGTATCAATGCCCAAATCAGAACGATGACCAAGGATGCCGTCAAGAGCAGAGCAAAGTGTCCTGGGCAGACTAGAAGAAAGAACAAATAAAAGTAATAAAAGAAAAAACATGCATGACTCACAACGGGAGCCAAGCATGTTGTGTGGAGTCAGGACAGAGGGTTTGATGTAAGGATTAAGGGGCAGGTGTCTGCAGGTGATGGTACCTAACAACAACCTTTCCAATGGCAGAGCCTGTGTGGCTTGTTCATGATGACCATGGAGCACCATGAGAAGGTTCTAAACAGAGGCTTAAGAAAAAGAAAATGAGTTGCCTTTTATGGGTACCTGGTGTGGCGCTGTGGGTTAATGTGTCAGACTGCAAAGCCATTTGAACTGCAAGGTCGGTAGTTCAAGCTCACCAGCTGCTCCTCGGAAACTCTATACAGGGTCGCCATGGGTCGGAATCAACTCAATGGCACTTAACAACAGCAACAACCTTCCAAAGAGAGGTGACTCAATGGGATACAGAAATCATTGGACAATATCATTAACACCACATGCAAGTAAAGTTTTGCTAAAGATAATCCCAAACTGGCTACAACCATATATTAGCAGAGAACTCCGAGAGGTTAAAACCAGATTCAGAAGAGGATGTTGAACAAAGGGTATCATTGTTGATGTCAGGTGGATCCTGGCTGAAAGCAGGAGACTACCAGAAAGATGTTTACCTGTGCTTTATTGATTATGCAAAGGCTGTTGATTTTATGAATCATGACAAGCTATGGACAGCATTGTGGAGAATGAGTATTCACAACCACTTAATTGCACTCATGAGAAACCTGTGCATAGACTAAGAGGAAGTTGTTGGAGCAGAACAAGGCAACACCAAATGTTTTAAAATTAGGAAAGGTGTGAGCCAGGGCTGTGTTCTTTTACCATACTTATTCAATCTGTATGCTGAGCAAATAACCCAAGAAACTGGTTCTATGAAGAAAAATGTGGTATCAGGATTGGAGGAAGCCTCCTTAACAACCTGTGATATGCAGATGATACAACTTTGTTTGTTGAAAGTGAAGAGGAAGTAAAATGTTTACTGATGAAGATCAGAGACCACAGCCTGCGGTATGGGTTGCACCTGAATGCAACAAAAACAAAAATCCTCACCACTGGACCAATAAACAGCATCCATATCAATGGAGAAAAGATTGAAATTGTCAAAGACTTCATTTTGCTCAGATCAACCATCACCACTCATGGAAGCAACAGTCAGGATATCAAATGATGCATGCTGTTGTTGTTAAGTGTCGTCTAGTCGATTCCGACCCATAGCGACCCTGAATAGGGTTTCCAAGGAGCCGCTGGTGAGTTTGAACCACTGACCTTGAAGTTCAAATGACTTTCCAGTCTGATGCATTAGCCCACACTGCCACACAATGACTAGCTTTAGGCAGATCTGCTGCACAAGACCTCTTTAAAGTGTGGAAGAGCAAAGATGTCAGTTTGAAGACTTAGCTGCACCTGACACAAGCCATGATATTTTCAATAACCTCATATGCATGTGAAAGTTGGACAGTAAATAAGGAAGACCGTAGAAAAATTGATGCGTTTGAGTTATGGTGTTGAAGAGGAATGCCATGGACTGCCAAAAGAACAAACCAATCTGTGTTGAAAGAGGAACAGGCAAAATGCTTCTTGGAAGCCAGGATGGCCAGACTTTGTCTCTCAAACTTCAGACATAGGGACCAGTCCCTGGAGAAGGATATCATGTTTGGTAAAGTGGAGGGTTGGAGAAAAACATGAAGAATCCCAACAAGATGGGTTGGCACAGTTGTAGCAGCAATGTGCTCAAACATAGCAATGATTGTGAGCTTGGCACAAAACCAGGCAGTGTTTTATGGTGTTGTACATAGGTTCACTATGAATCAGTGCCAATTTGATGGTACCTAACAACAATCTTCAGTGGCATAATCAGGGAAAAAACACATTATATTCATGTTGGAATGGGCGAGGGGAGTCTCCTGACCTCTACCAGGTCACCTGATACCCTTGGGAGCCTTCTGCTTGAATTTGAGGTTCAGAACAGGCATAGACGAGAAAGTGGTAGTAAGCCCAAAGCTGCAGTGTGTGTGTTCCTATCATCATTAAGCGGAGTTTCTGAGCTTCTGGGTAGCTAACTCTAGTCAGTGTCAGGGTAATTAACCAAGCTGCCTGAACTTTATTCACAGCCTGACAAGGTGCACTCCTGGGACTTGTCACTGTGGTTAGAGGGGGGCGGGGACTTAGCATAAGGCTGATTAGGGAGTGTTTTACACAGCACGAAGCTCTCTGATCTTTAGCTGACTGGGGCTTGCCCCTCCCATCTCCCCCAGAGATGCCTGTGAGGGTCGGGAATAAAGATCAAGCAGTTCAGCCATTCAGAATGGGGCCGTGACTTTCACAAGACCACTCAGCGAGTGTGTTCCAAAGGTAAGACGCGCACCGGATCCTCATGGTTCCTCTCACAGCATTTTCTCCACTGTGTTCTTATTGGGGAAGAGGGTAGACTTTTCAGTAGACTAACAACTGTGTTATACAACATTGCTGGCTGGAAGTGAAGAAGACTTAAAATACTGATGAAGCTCAAAGACTACAGCCTTAAATATCAATTGCACCTCTCAACAGAAATCCTCACAATTGGACCAGTAAATAACATTATGATGAATGGAGAAAAGATTGAAGTTGTCAAAGACTTCATTTTGCTTGGATCCGCAATCAATGTTCATGGAAGGAGCAGTCAAAATATCAAACGATGTATTACATTAGACAAATCTGCTACAAAAGACCTGTTCAAAGTGTGAAAGAACAAAGATATCAGTTTGAGGATTAAGTGTGCCTGACCCAAGCCGTGGTGTTTTCATTCACCTCATATGTATGTGAAAGTTGGACAATGAATAAAGAAGACTGGAGAAGAATCGATGTATTTGAATTTCAGTGTTGGAGAAGAATATTAAAAGTGCCACGGACTGCTAAAAGAACAAACAAATCTGTCCTGGAAGAAGTACAACCAGAATGCTCCTTGGAAGCCAAGATGGTGAAACTTCATCTCTTATACTTTGGACATGTTATCAGGAGGGACCAGTCCCTGGAGAAGTACATCGTGCTTGGAAAGTGGAGGGTCTGTGAAAAAGAGGAGGACTCCTGGTGAAATAGACTGGCACAGTGACAGCAGGGTTGGGCTCAAGTGTAACAACTATGAGGGTGGCTCAGGAAGAGGTAGCACTTTGTTCTGTTGTGCACAGGTCTCTAGGAATCTGGACAACAGCAATTCTCTATCTATCCTGGTGCTTCTCAAACTTTTTAGTACACAGGAATACTTGTGGAGCTTATGCAAATGCAGGCTCTGATTCAGGCAGTCTGGGATAGGAGCTGAGAGTCTCTATCTACAACAAGCCCCTGGGTGATGCTGATGATCTGGTGTGGGACCACATTTTGAGCAGTTCAAAGACTCTCTTCCAGATACCTTCTTCAACATTGGAGACGGCTTCCTTGCCTGTGACTCACTAGCTCAGAAGGCCTGAGGAGCCATGGACTTGTAAAAGCAAAGGCCTCTGGTTCCTGATGGCTAATGTATTCTGCTGCTAGCTCAAAGTTTGGAGGCTTGATTCCAACCAGAGGCACCTCAGAAAAAAAGGCTGGAAACCTCTTTCTGAAAAGCCAGCCATTGAGAATCCGCTGGAGCACAGTTCTACTCTGACACAATGGGGTCACCATGAGTCAGAACTGACTCAGTGGTAAATGGTTTTGGACTCCCTGGCTGGTGAAACAGCTTAACACACTTGTCTGCTAACTGAAAGGTTGTAGAATTGAGGCATCTAGGAAGAAAGTTCAGGCTGGTTGTTTCTAAAGTGTCAGCTATTGAAAATTCTAGGGTGCTCAGTTCTGCTCAGACATGCACTAATAGGAACCAACTCAATGGTAAAGATGTATAAGAGGTCCTAAGTTCCGCCTCTGTGCACCTAAGTCCTGTCAGTTCCACTCCAATAACCAAACGAACACGCACACGTGTCAAGGTGATTGTGATCCAGTTAGAGAACTAACCTAAAAAACAGTAGAATTGTGCCTTAGGACTTCTGAGACTAAATCTTTACAGGAACGGACACCCTCATCTTTATCCCCCTTCCTCAGAGTAGCTGGTGAGTTTGAACTGCTATCTTTGTAGTTAGTATCCCAGTGCTTAACCCACTGTGCCATGGGCTTTAAATATCAGAAGCTCAGAGGAGCTGGGGCAGGAAACAACATTTCTGCAAATTTACTCTACTCCCCAGTCTCTGAAGACTGATTTTTTTTTTTAAAACAGTTTACTCACCCCAGCCACACAAAACAAAACAAAAGCTGCCACCCAAGACCCTCATCACTGGACCAATTAATAATATCCATATAAGTGGAGAAAGGTTGAAGTTGTAAATGACTTCATTTTGCTTGGATCTACCAAAGCAGCAGTCAAGAAATCAAAGGACATATTGCATTGGACAAATCTTCTATACAAGACCCTTCAAAGTGTTGAAGAGCAAAGATGTCAGTTTGAGGACTAAGGTGCACCTGATCTAAGCCATGGTATTATCAATAACCTCATATGCATGCAAAAGCTGGACAGTGAATAAGGAAGACTGTAGAAGAATTGATGCATTTGAGTTATGGTGTTGGAGACAATATTGAAAGTACCATGGACTACCAAAAGAACAAATAGACCTGTGTTGGAAGAAGCACAGCCAGAGTGATCCTTGGACACCTGGATGGCCACACTTCATCTCTCATACTTCGTACATATTGTCAGGAGGGACCACTCACTGGAAAAGGATATCATGTTTGATAAAGTGGAGGATCAGAGAAAAAGAAGAAGACCCCACACACACACACCAATGCCCCAATGAGATGGATTGGCACAGTGGTGGAAGCAATGGGTTCAGGCATAGCAACGATTGTGAGGTTGGCTCAGGACCAGGCAGTGTTTAGTTCTATTGAGTCGGTGACTATGAGTCGGTGCCGACTCGATGGCACCTAAAAACAGCAAAGGTTCCAAAGCTGTGTGGTCTCAAGTGCCAGTGGCCATTATAGCCAGAAACTTCTCTTTGCCCCTTAGTGGCACTTTCTGAGACGAAGAATACTATGGGCAGCGTTCATCTGTCTGATTCTCTTCTCTTCCCTGGGCCTCAAGGAACAATATGGCAAGTCTTGACCAGGTGGGTTTAAGGTGTGATCCTCTGTGACTTGGAGTTTCCTTGAAACCAAGCACTTTAGGAAAACACCTTCGCTCTGGGCACTGAGGAAGACATTCACTCACAAGAGCTGTCTTTGCAGCTGTTTTCAGCAATTGGTCAAATACATCAAAACATACCCAAGAAAAGGGGAGACTTTATATTTCATGTATGCGCTTGATCCTAGATGCCATTCCAAGTGTACCATCCCAACAAGAGGAAATATGATTCTCAAGAGGAAGCTGTGAGACTTTCTAGAACGAATCTTTCACTGAAGGTCGAAAGAGTGGGTTCCTACTGACTTCTGTACATCCCATCTCCTTTTAAGAGCATGTAAGCCATCTCATCCAAGTCTCATTTTACAGTTAAGACGACTAAGTTCTTTTTAGATTTGACATTCAAGGATTCCTATTATGATTCTATTTTTAAGTTCTATGTCCTTTATGAACTGAAGGAGGCTTAGCGAGAGGACAAGCTGTTAGTACTCCATCACTTCCTGTGCAAACCCAGGCACATCTGTGACTCATGCTATTCTGGGGTCCCCTTAGGTCATGGTTGCCAGGGGATGTTTGTGTATGTTACACAGGAAGTGTCCTGGCACTATCCAATGGAGGATATTTTCACAAGTTGCACTTCAAGAAGAAATGCCTCTTTGTACCAAAAAGAGTTTAAACTTCCTCTCTGAAATTCACCACCCACCCTATTTCAACTGGAGCCCCATTGCTACAGCACAAAGGAAGTGACTGTCCTGCAGAAAGAACACAGTCATTAGAAAAAATTGCAGCATTTTCAATAGTGAGAGTCATCTGTCCTTGATCAAGGCTGTTAGCATTGCATTTTCAAGGCAGAAAAGGACATTTCCGTTTACAGTGCGATACTGCAGGATAAGGTTGGTTTGAACAGCAAGGTCAGTGGTTCAAACTCACAACTGCTCCTTGGAAACCCTATACAAGGCCGTTATGCCTTGGACCTGACTTGACAACGCTCAATAACAATCACAACATGTGGGACCAGGGCACCAAAGAACAATTCAAACTTGATACAGATAGGGCCAGCATGATTCCCTGAGCCAATTACATTAGGGCTTTTTGAACCAACCAGAAAGCCAGCATGTGTGCAAATATGCATAAAAACTTTACTGCAACTTCAGCAGCTTCTTATCTCCCATGAGCCCACTCAAGAGCCCACCCGTGGACCACCGTACTTGAGGACTGCCATTTCCGATATCTACAACGTCCATGCTGGACTTGACTGGGATTTAAAACCCAGATACTGGAGCCCTGGTCAGAAGCTGTCCTCCAGAATTCTCTTGGGCTGTGCACACGAGCCCCTCACATTAGACTTCCCTGGGTTCACCAAGCAACCAAGCTTTGGCAACGGATGGCTGACTTGTCTTCTCACAGACCAATTTTTCCTTTAAATAAACCTCACCCAACACTGAAAGCTGCTTGGGTCAGACGTCTGTGTGAGCATCGGCTTACGGCAGGGAACAGCACTCAGGCGGCTCAAAAAGGAGCGTGAAGGAAGCCAGATGTAGACATGCTTTGACTGGATGGTGACAGAGCATCGGAGGCTGGGATTCGTATTGTTTTTCTCCTCCAGAGGAGCCCTGGACTTGGCATCTGGAGACCTGATTCTGAGTCCCAGCTCTGACTCTGTGTATTACCTCTCATAACAATGCAGAATCTCAATGATCCTGCTGATGAAACAGGAGAAAGTGGCTTACAGTCTCTAAACATGCTATGACTCTACATGAAAAAGGAGGGGACAAGACAAGTTTCCTCCTTCAGGGTCTGGTTTGCATTCCGATACCTGATACCAAGGGGTCTCTCTCCCTCTGCTACCCCTGGGCATGAATGCTGGGGCTTTGTGGCAGGTAACACAACTTGCCTTGTGTTCTGCACTGGAGTGCTCTTGAGTTTCTACTCCCCAGAAAGATCAGTTTCTTGCCAATGTCATCACTTGTAGCCAGCAGGGACCTATCAGCGACTCCATCAGGCGCTGGGGGGCCTGGGCCCCCTTGGCTTTAAGTCTGAGCCCTGGGAACACCGGGGAAATTTAATTCTCCAACACCTTCCACTCAAAGAGCCACTGTCTGCAAAACCAGGGCTGGGCCCTGCATTCCAACAGCTCTCAGGTGGGTTTGCCGCCACAGACGTGGAAAGGGCCCAGGACGCCTGTGAATATGTTGACCTGGCTTCAACCATAGCCCTGTTTCAAAGGCTTGGCTATGACTGCAGCCCGGCCCATTCCATCTGAGGCCCTGCTTCTGGAAGCTGCCAGCTACAGCTCAGTTACTGGGAAGGCTTTCTCAGGGAGCTTTCATCCAATGGCCCCGTTGAACAATTTCTTGTGGTAGGATGCCCACCTCATAGGGAAAGCAGGCTGAGTTCTGGGAATATCCAGCTTCATGGCTCCTTCTCTTTATTGTCAGAGGTTGATAAGAAAAGGAGCCCTCAATGTGAAGCCAGGAGAAATGAGAGCAGTTCTTCCTGTGTGACTTTGGACAAGTCATTTCCCTTCTCTGGGACTCAGTTTCCCCTGTGGGTTTAATAGCAAAACTGCCTTTCCCCTGGGGGGAAATTCTCGGTAGTATGAAGCACCACCGAAGTGGTATTAGGGAGCCCACTCAAGAAGGAATATTTTGGACTTTCCTGCTATTTCCCTTCCCACAACTTAGAAATTAGCAGGCACAGATTGGGAAAAAACCAGCTCGGTCTTTGTAATTACAAATGTGCATACATCCCACTGAGCATGATTTTCAAAAGGCATATTAAGCAGCAGAGACCACAGGGGGGACCCGTGTAAACAGGCCTCCTCAGACCCTGCCAACAAAGACTCAGAGGACGTAGTCGCCACCAGTGAGCAGCTAGCTGTTCCTGCCCTCCCACCGACCTCTGCCTTAACCCAGTGAGCAGTCTTGTCCTTGTGGTGAGGGGGTGGATGCTGGGACTGTGCAGTCTGACTGTTGCTCTAAGGTCCAGCCTTGAAGCCTCTCTAATCTCTGCCCCTGGAAAGTCTCCTCAAGCCATGGGCTGGGCCTGCCCTCAGTGGTAAATTGTCACGTTGTATTGTGTCTGCATGGCCCTGTTTTACCTCTTGGAAGGTAGAAGCTATTCCATCATTGACCACATGGGAGACCCTGGATCAAACTCTGGCCAATGTACCTCAAACACAACCACCATCGGTTAGTCAGTGGCGCTTCCAGACAAGACAAACTAGGTAAAAAGGCCTGGTGACCTACTGCTGATCATCAGTCAGTGAAAACCTGTGGATCACAGCAGCTCTATCCCATAGTGCATGGGGTGACTGAAAGGCCACTAACACCAACACCTCTGCTGTTACACTAGACTAGGGACTCCTGAGAGCAGGACTGCATTAAATCCAGCATAGTGGTTACAAATCGGGCTGCGAACCTTAAGGTCAGCGGTTCGAAACTACCAGCCGCTCCGCAGGAGAAAGATGAGACTTTCTACTCCCGTAAAGATTTACACCCTCGGAAACCCTGTACAGGGTCGCTATGGGTCGGAACCGACCCGACGGCACTTAACAACAACAACAACAACAACAATTCTCTTCCCTGGGACTCAGCATGCAGAGGGCATGTGGCACATTTCGAATGGAGCATGGACTCCACCCCATTATATCCCCACAGGGATTGTTGCTTCTGCTTGACCAGCTGGAATACTGGCTGAAGCCACACCACTAGTTGTAATGTTGGGATTTGGCACTGGGTTCTCTCCAAAGCCCTTGCTCATCCCTCTTTGCTGGGATGCACACATGAAGACCATAGATCATGAGCACCAAACCCAGCACCCTGTCGTAAAGTCAGGGCAGGGGCTCCTGGACAACACGCAGCATTCCATTTTAGCAAAGATTGTGGGAGCTCACACCACGAGCTCCTCACAGCTGTGGAGGCTTCTGTGATGCAGAACAGAAAGGATGTTTTTTTTAAGTGCCATTGAGTCCATTCCAACCCATAGCGACCCTGTATAGGGTTTCCAAAGAGCTTGAACCACCAAAGTTGCAGTTCAAACCAACTTTGCAGTTCAGCACATTAACCCACTGGTTGCTGTTGTTAGGTGCCATCAAGCTGGTACCAACTCATAGCGACCCAATGCGCAAAGGACAGAAAGGATATGTTGGGTTTTCTTGTGTTGGTTCACTCTGGGCAAATGTTTTTCTCCTGCCCGTAGTAGCTGTCCACATTTTCCTGAGCATGGGTGAGGGTCTCAATGGGGGTGGGACACAGCCTAGGACATCCAAGGTCCAGGACCACCACCACTGTGCTGCAGAGACAGGAAAAACAAAACAAAAGCCCATCGCTGCCTTGTCAATTTCTTCTCCTAGTGACCCTGTGAGAGAGACAAGCCAAGGAGGGGATCATTCAACTTGTGGGTGGTTAATGGAAGGCGTCCCAGGTGATGGGAGGGCTAAGATGAATTCAGAGTCGCAGTGGATGTTATTTAGGAAGGAAGGGCATCCAAGGCAGAGATGAGGTGAAAGACAGCAAAGATTACTCACCAACGGCAAATGAAGGAAGCTGACTGCAACATCAAATGAGGGAAGCTGGGCTGGGAGAGCATGGGGGAGGGTTGTGGGAACTGAAAGCAGGCAGAAGCCCGCCACAAGGTCTGAACTTGATCCTGAAGGAGGAGAGGTATAGGAGGAGTTTTAAACAGGGAGTAGAGTGTTCAAAGGAGAGTTCTAGAAAGATCACTCTGTAGGCAGGCTGAGATGTTAATCCCTGTCAGTGGCATTTCCTCTCGGTTTTTCCAGAAAGCGTGTCCCTCTAATGATGTGCTCAGTGTTAACCAGTCAGGCACAGTCTGGGATGCTCTGGCCCCAAGACCCCTAGTTCAACTCCGCTGGTGTGGGGTGGTGTCTACCAGGAACAGGGCTTGCCTGTCTTCTCGGAATGCAGCAGTAATTAAAAGACAACCCTAAGACATCAAGGGCCCAGCCAGCTCTGTTTATTTTTGTAGGCTGATAAAACCCTCAGGAAGGGAAGCCGAGCCTTCAGGGCGGCCGGTCCGTGCCCACCCAGAATCCTGTGGGTCTGCAGGATGTCCTTGCTCAGGAGGGCAGTTGGGTGGATATGTGTGAGTGGAGACAGTTCAAGAGGGGACAGAGTGTGAGATGACATCCAGACTCATGGAGTTCAGAAAAGGACTACACACGCAGCCGGTACTCTGAAAAGCACCTACTATGTATAAGCAGGACTTTGGACCCCTTCCTGCAGAGAAGGTGGGGCAGCGTGCAAGCTCATGGTGGTTGCAAGGGAACACCAGCTGAGTTGCTGGGTTTGGGTTGACTGTATTTTATAAATTCAGCCCCTGGAGCCCAAACCTCAGGTCCCTGGGTCCCTTACCCATTTCTTACTAGGGGAAAAAATCCAAATAATTTAGATTACCATGTGCAGTAGGCAGCCTCTAAAATGCTCACCTATGAGCCTTACCTCCTGATCATCACATCCATCTTGTACTAGAGTTGGTCCGTGTGACCATCCAGCTAAAGTGATGGTACATCCAAGGTTAAAGGTCTTGGGTGGCACCAATGGTATGTCCGTTCAAATCTACCCAGCAGCACCATGGAAGAAGGGCACGGTGATCTCCTTCCGTAGAGATTACAGCCAAGAAAACCTTGTGGTGCAGTTCAACTCGGAACACAGGCAGTTGCCATCAACCTGATGGCTGTCCACTTGACTTTATTTTTAGTAATCATGTCTTGGTCATTTTTCTCTCTCTGTCTCTTTCTCCCTCAGTTCATTTGCAGCTGTCATGTGATAAGTAGCCCAGTGTTCAGGCTCAGATGATGAAAAACAGAAGCTTTCTGCCAACTGCCACAGGCCTGAGCTTGGAGGCAGATCCTTCATTCAAATGACTGAAGCCTCTACTAACATCGTGGCTGGAACTTCGTGAGAGAGCTTTGATCAGACCATCCAGTGAAGCCACTCCCAGGCCCCTGCCTCCCAGAAACTGTGAGAGAGAATAAATGGCTGTTGTTTTCAGGTGCCTAGTTTGGGGATAATGTGTTACACAGCAGTGACTAACTAATATATCATGGCAACATTTCAATATCTAGAACATGGGCTCAGAGAAAGATAGAGCTGAGTCAAGAGTCCCTGGATGGTTTACACAGGCAGCTGCTTACTGAAAGGCTGAAAGTTCAAGTGTACCCAGAGGCACTCCAGAAGAAAGCCTTGGCCATCTGCGTCTGAAATCTCAGCCACTGAAAACCCTTTGGAGCACAGTTCTTCTCTGCCATGTGCTAGAGTCACCTCGAGGACAACTGGCTAAACTTGGAGGATTGGAGTCCACACCAACCTTGTATTCTTGGGCAAGTTGCGCAATCTCAGTGACTCAATCTTCTCATACTTAAAATGGGGTAATAGCACACCTATTGAAACAAGTTTCTAGGATTATTACACCACCACCGTGCAGTGTAATTAGCCCGGTGTCAAGCGCACCCTGACTATTCACTAGACAGGACTGAACATCATCACTCCTTCCATACCTCTAGCAAATTTGCAAATTTGTCATTCATTCATTATCCAGCATGGGGTGTGATCCCTTCTCTCTATGGGTGCTTCCTCGTTGCCTGCTCCAACATCGGGAGTGCTCCCTTTCTCTATGGGTGCTTCCTCATTCCCTGCTCCAACATCGGGAGTGCTCCCTTTCTCTATGGGTGCTTCCTCGTT
>NW_006408538.1:24933078-24951495 GCF_000296735.1 Chrysochloris asiatica | reverse complement strand
GGGAGTGCTCCTTTTCTCTATGGATGCTTCCACTCATCTATTGGGGAGACTCAGAGGTCTCCTGTGCTCTGCTTTCTTTTCCGGTTCTCTTAGGCTGAGGTCCTCTGGGCTTCCAGTGTGTGATGTTGATTTATGTTTTATTGTCATTTTCTGGGGGCTCTAAGAGGACTTTTGTCCTCTGGAGCACGCACGTGGTAGGCATTCAGGTACTGCACATTGCAGGAGTGGCCCTCTTGGTCTGTAAGACACCTGGCAGGAAGTGGACCCCCAGCTTCAGACAGCTAGGGTCAGTCAAGTACTCCTTTGTGTAGGTTTTGTTTCTCCCACCCCCTTGTGTTTCCTTTCGTCACCCCAGAGAGCTCCTTCTGTACCAATCAGCTCCCTTTTCAATGTTATCTTCTTTTGTGCTTTTATCTTTTCATAATTTTATCTCTTCTTTCAATCTCGCTTTCAAGACTAGAGAGGGTCTACAACCATGCATTGATTTAAAAGTTGGCATAATTTTGTTCCTTCAGTTTGGGGTCCCATCCTGGTCTTGATTAATCCCTACTTTTTAATCAGCAATGGTCAGATAAGGTGGAGATCCCTACACCAAAATTACTGTGCCTCACCCCCTCAAACCTGCCCACAATACAAAGAGAGCTACCCGGAGTGGTAGAAACCACACGATTTCTGAACTCCAACACAATTCTGCTTCTAAGAAAGGAAGCTGAGAACTGAAAGGCAGAGCCCTATATACCCTTTCTGGTTCCTTAAAGAGCCCCACTATGCTCTACAGCAAGTGGGATGTCAAGAGCTACACAACCGGGGCTTTAGCCCAATACCGTTTCTAATTCACATCACCTGGCTTCTGCCACCTTCGAAATTTTCATCTGTTCAAGTAGGACAATGACACTGCTCTCAATGCCCAGTGTCCATAGAAGGGAGGAGATGGCAATTTCATTAACTGGGAAACTCACAGGGCAGAGACGAATACAGGGAGGGACCGGAAGACTGGAGGAGGTGGCACCAGAACTGAGAAAGTCTTCAAGGCTGAGAAGGACAAAGCAAGGAATGGCTGTCGGAGGCAATGGGGGCACACCACTGAAGAGTTACCCTGGCCTTGGTTCTGACTCACTGCAGCTATGGATTCAAAGGTGAGCTCTGCTCCATAGGGCTTTCAGTGGTGGCCTTTCTGAAAAGAGATCACCAAAACTTTATTCCAAGGCACCTCTAAGTGAACTCAAACCTCCATTCTTTCAGTTATTAGCTGAGTGCCTTAAACCATTTACAACACCCGGCAATTCCAGTGTAGACATGGGATGAGAAACAGCAGGGCGTGTTAATGCATGTGGTTTCATCATTGGTGTGCACAGCAGGCCTAGGGGATGCGACAGTGATCGGTTTGGTGGTAGGGGAGCTGAGAATGAGCACAGCACATGAAAATGTCAAAGGTCTTGATTCAGCGAGTCGCCTGCATCGTTCTAGAAGAGAAGTCTCCTCACCTTCCAGGGACCACAGCCCATTTCTACAAAAAAGGTGCTGAAACCATCCTCTTCTATTGTTTTTCTAACATGGTCATTTTTTTCTACACTCTCAAAGAGGCCAGTAAAGTATACTTGTTCACAAGCTGTTGTACATTCAAACGACTGGTGATTTTCTTCTTCATTTTCCTTTCTTCACCCAGCTGTGTTCCTACTGACTTCAAGTTTCAAGAACAGAAGCTGTGCTCCCCGCGCTTTCAGGAGTAATTGTGAGACATCAGTAATTCCATTATCCAGAAAACCGTATCTCTTCTCCCTCCATCCAGGCCTGCTAGTCAACCACCTGCAGCAGGAGGAAAGGAAATGACTCCGTCTGCTTTTCGTTTACTTTTCCCCTAACTGGGGATATGTAAGAAAATTAAGTATGTGGGGCTTGGCATCCAGGGCCTAGACCCTCAGTCAGAGTTGGAGATTGAAATGGGAAAGGGCTGGCTGGTTGCAGAAGCAAATATTTCATTGCATCCTTCTTCAACTCCGGTGAATGTTCTTGAAGATCAAAGAATAGATTTTGATTTGACATGACCTTGAATATTCCCAGTAAGTAAAGAGTCAGAGCACTGTAGTCAGTTCCTGCTTATCACAGCTGTAGAAATGGTTCTTTTCTCAGAGGTGCGAGTGTGGATGCAGCCTGCCTCAGCTTAATGGTCCACGAGTTGTTTTGCACATGGAAAGTCTTTTTGAGTACTTGACCCTTTCAGGGACACCCGCTACCTCAGGGAGCTGCTGTGATTCAGACAAAGGCACCATGCTGAGAGAGGATCCCAGTGGACAAGGAAGGGAGTCTGCCCTGCATTGGATTACTCCACCCTCTTTCTACTAAAGACAGTCCAGCCTCAACTACTAATAGTTAGACAGAGACTGCACCGTGTCCTAAAGCCACCCAGCCACTTCTGTTGTTGCTATAAAAATACATATAACTTAACATTTGCCACTGAAGGGTTTTCCCTTGTACAAGTTGTTGTTAAGTGCCTTCAAGTCTATTTTGACTCATAGTGACCTGTATAGAGTTTCTGAGAAGCAGCTGATGGATTTGAACTGCTGATCTTGTGGTTCGCAGTCCAGTGCTGATCCTACAGCACCATAAGCTAGTGTCATCAATTACATGAATCCTGTTATTCAACCATCACCATTGTCCTTTGCCAAATTTCCATCTTTGAGAAGCTTTGGTAGCATAATGGTTACGATGAGTCAAGGCCAGCAGTTTGAAACTATCGTCCATTCTGCAGGAGAAAGATGAGGCTTTCTGATCCTCTAAAGATTTACAGCCTCGGAAACCCTACGCAGGGTCGCTAAGAGTTGCAACCGACTCCACGGCACAGCACCACCACCACCAATCCCTCTTTAATCATCTCTGTTAATGAGGTATTGTTTTGCTTCATTACTCAGTCATAAAGAGAAATAAAGTTCTAATACATACTATGACATGGATGAATCTCAAAACATTATGCTCCGATTTCTGACCTCACTTATATTGCTGTTTTTGTTAAGAGTCATCAAGTTGGTTCTGACTCATAGCGACCCTCTATAGGGTTTCTGAGGAGCGCTGGTGGCCTTGAACTGCCAATCTTGTGGTTCAAACCAACCTCAAAGTTCAGTGCAGTGCCACAGGTATATGCATAGAGACAGACGTTTACTAGAGGTTATCCCAGGCTGGGCTGGGCTGGGAAGAGGGAGAATGAGGAATTTCTGCTGGCTGATTTTTGAGGTGCTGAACATTATTTTAAATGGATAGTGATGTGGTTGCACAACATAGTGATTGTGATTAATGTCATGTCACTGACGTGTGCACTTTAAAACAACAACGGAAAACTTTTTATATGTATATTTTAGACCAACACTTTTTCTTAAGTATTGTCTTACATTTGAGCAGAAATTTGCTCAACTTCTTTCTGATTGTCTGTGGTTCTTTGGGACCCTAAAGGACAAGTAAGTCAGTACATGCCATGGGCTCCTGGGACTACTTTTTGTATTAGTTAGAATAGGTTAGGTTAGGATAGGTCTAGTGTGGCACAGTGCGCTGGACTGCAAGGCAGGTTTGAATGGCAAGGTCAGCAGTTCAAGCTCACCAGCAGCTCCTTGGAAACTCTATACAGAGTTGCTAGGAACAACAAGTTATGCTTCAGAAGAAAAACATATATTTGTGGCTTGGTGGTGGTATGTGCTGTGGAGTTGGTTCCGACCCATAGTGACCCTGTACAGGGTTTCCAAGGCTGTAAATCTTTACGGGAGCAGAAAGCCTCATCTTTCTCCCACAGAACAGCTGGTAGCTTTGAACTGCTGACCTTGAGGTTCGCAGACTGATTCGTAACCACTACGCGCTATCAGAGCTTAACACAACAAAAGTGAATTTCTCTCTCGCACTGCAAGTCCACTATGTGTGTAGAGGGGAGGGGCCACTGATGCAGGAATCCCAACCCATGGAGACTTCTCAGTCTGAATGACGGGCAGCGAGCATGGAGAATCTACCTGGCTTGTCATCGCTGCTGCCAGACAGTGACACATTTCATTCCAGCAGCATCTCGTGACCCTGCCCAACAGTAGGGACCAATGGCTCCAAGAGCATTCATGTCTGAACCTTTCTGCAGCTGCAGCAGGGCATGGAGTGTGGCCTGAGGTCCTGCCTGCAACACAGGGTGTGGCTCTGGGTAAACCCCTGCCTGTCTCCAAGTCTCAGTTAGCCCACCAGCAAATGGAAATCTTAATTAACAGACAGGGATGAGGACTTTGACATTCTACTGCCAGTGGTTCTAGAACTTGTACTGCCTTGAACTTGAGGCATTTGGAAGCTCAGTTGGGAAAGACACCAAAGAATATAGGGATGTGAAGGACATGTGAACAAGAAATCTGTCCAGGAAGCCAGAGGCCCTCCAGAGCACATTAAGGGCTCTAAGACCCACAGGGACATTTCCATTCTGGTTTCATTGGAGCCTGGGACACCCACAAAACTGGAGCGCCTCGTCTGTGGCCACAGAGAACTTTTGTCTCCAGGGGTGTCCAAACTGCCTCCACCCTGAGAATGACGGTGACACTTTAATTAAGGAAAGGTCTGTAGGCAGTGTAGCCTTTTGATGTGGCAGCTGCAGCTGGAAACCAGGCCCAGGTTTCAGACTTTATTGCCTGCCCAGAGCCCAGGAGCCGCCACCCACATCTCAAAGCCTACACCCCATAAACAGGCCAGATCATGTTTCTTAGGGCAGGCTGTGCTAGAGGAATCTGGGACCACCGTGGCGTGGAAGGACAGCATTCAGGAACAGTCTTATGGGACCTGGACCAGCCCAAGGCCCCAAAGGAATAGGGACAGTGCCTTGAGGAGGAAGGCGAAGGGAGAAGATAAACTGAACGAGTTGACAGGATCTTTACTCTCACTCTTGGTTTTGATGTTTTGTTAGATCCAGGCAGACATGCAGTGGGGAGGGGAAAGAGCCAGAATGTTCTTGCAGCGGCATCATACCAGCCTCTGTCTGTCTGCTCCTACTGGACAGAGAGAAGGCCAGGGCCCTGCCTTGGCCATTTTATTCATAGCTCTCTCCATAGGCACAGGTGGTAGGTAGACTGTACCTATGGGGAAAGCTATGAATAAAACAAATTTTGAGAAAGTTTATCAATTTGTATTCAACAAATTGAGTTTTAACTATGTACAAATCACCTGTCTGCAGGCTGTCATACCGTGGTGTCTCACATGTTGCTGTGATGCTGGGAGCTATGTGATCACTATTTCAAATACCAACAGGGTCACCCATGGTAGACAGGTTTCAGCAGGACTTCCAGACTAAGACAGAATAGGAGGACAGGCCTGGGAATCTACTTCTGAAAATTAGCCAACGAAACCACTGTGGATCACCACAGAGCACTGAAACTCATTTGCTTTGGGAACAACACCAGGAGAGATGAGTCCCTGGAGGGTGAGTAGAGGTGATCCTCTCTGAAATGGACCAGGCATGAGCTTGAACATATTAGAGATTTTGAAGATGATGCAGGACCGGGCAACACTTTGTTCTTTTGTGCACAAGGTGCCAAGAGTCAAAGTCGACACAACATCAGCTATCATCCTCATCCTTGTCCTCACTAGTCGTCAGACATTTGTCCTAAACACTGAGGACTCAGGAGCAAATGATCACCCTGTCCCCATAGGGCTTCTAGTCTGGTAGAGTTTAAGTACAAGATAGATTCTGGCAGTTATCCAAGTTACCTAGTCAGTAAGTAGCAGAACTTAGACCGGAACTTGGGCCTATTCCTTCCCACCTGGATGGCGTTTCATAAATTTCTCCACTGTGGTATCTTCTTCCAGTACATGCATGAAGTTTCTTTGCCATTTGAATACTTTGCTTTAAAAATTCATACAAATGCTGAATTCTACACCATACAACCTTGACAAAAGTGAAGATTTTTGAAAGCCAAGTTTGTTGTGGATTATTTCATAGGCAGAGCCATGGCTGATTTATAAATGATTTGACACATAATCCACAGTCACTCATCTATTTGACAGAATCACTTCACGTGCCTGCTCAATGCTGTCATCAGCTGTGGACATGGAAGGGCATTTTGATATAACCAGAGTACAGATAAGTTGTTCAGCGTCACGGGCACTCTGCATACCAGTGTCTTTATTTCCATTTCCCAGGCAAGAGAGCTTAAGCAGAAAGTAATTTGCTCAAGGTCACACATCATGATAACCCTTGTTGATGTTAAGTGCTGTCAATGGTTCTGACTCATAGCATTGCGTTTCCAAGGACAGCTGTTGAGCTTGAACTGCCAAGCTTGTGGTTCAGATTGACCTTGCAGTCCCATGCATTAACCCACAGTGCCACACCAGGACTAGAGCTAAGGTAACCCCAGAGCCGAGATAAAGAAATAGGAATCTCCATGCACTTGCCACTGGGGTCAAGAAACCTGCCCAAAGGACAACTTAGTCATGAGCAGCACCAGAGAGAAGTACAGTATAGGACAGACTACTGCCAATGTAGTGTGGAAGTGTATTGTTGTTAGATGCCATCAAATTGATTCTAACATGGAGCTATGCACAACAGAATGAAACACTGCCCAGACATTCATCATCCTCACAATTGTCACTACGATTGATCCCAGTGTTGCCGCCGTCTTATTGGGGTGTGTCATCTTTTCCACTGTCCCTCCACTTTACCAGGCAAGTCCTTCTCCAGGGGCTGGTCCCTCTTGATAACATGTCCTAAGATGTAGAGCCAAAATCTTGCCATCCTGACTTCTAAGAAGCATTCTGGATGTACTTCTTCCAAGATAGTGATTTGTTTGTTCTTCTGGGGGTTCATGGTACTTTTAATATTCTTCTCCAACACCATAACTTAAATGCATCAGTTCTTCTACAGTCTTCCTTATTCACTGTCCAACTTTGACATGAATATGAGGTGATTGAAAATACCATGGCTTGGGTCAGGCATACCTTAGTCCTCAAACTGACATCTTTATTCTTGAACACTTTAAAGAGAGGTCTTTTGCAGCAGATTTACCTAATGCAATACACCTTTTCATCATACATATTCAATCTGTATGTTGAACAAACAATTCAAGAAGTTGGATTATAGGAAGAAAAACGTGGCATCAGGATTGGAAGGAGACTCATTAACAATTGGTGCTATGCAAAGAAGATCAAAGATGACAGCCATCGGTATGGGTTGCACCTCAAAGTAAAGAAAACAAAAGTCTCACAACAGGACCAGTAAATTGCATCATGATAAATGAAGAAAAGATGGAAGTTGTCAAAGACTTCTTTGGCTTGGATCCAACATCAGAACTCATGGACACAGCCGTTAAGACATCACGCAACATTGTTGTAATTGGTTACGGCCCATTTGGCCTCCAACTCATGGCAATACTGTGTACAAGGAAACAAAAGAAAATATGGTGCCATCCCCATGACTAGCTATGATTTCTGGAAGTAGATTGCCAGATCTTTCTTCCTAGTCTGTCTTGGTCTAGAAGCTCTGCTGGTACCTGTTTAACACACAAGCTTCCACTGACAGGCAAGTGGCTGTGTATGCAGCGCATTGTTTGGAATCAAACTTTGTCTCCCAAAGGGAAGGCAAGAATTCACCCACTGAGCCATCAGTGTGTCCTGCTTAGAAATTAAGGGACAGCGTTTGCATCACTCATATCTGGGTGTGGGGCTTGATTCTATCACTTGCTACCTGTGTGAACCTGGACAAGTTGCAAAACCTCCCCGACACCAAGAAAGTACAAGTTATCATAAAGTACTTTTTTTGATGGTTGACATAATGCATTACTACTTAGCCCAGTGTCTGCCACATAGTCTGCTACTGGATAAATACTGGTGACAAGATGGCGGTGATGATGATAAAGACGGTGTAAAGGTGGTGATACTAGTGATATGTAAGTACCCTTCATGAAAGGGGAAAGGACTGGTCCCTGAATGTTGGGATCAAATGGAACCCAAGAACAAAGTCTTTTCATCACACCCAGCAGAGTGGCATTTCCTGTAAGGGAATGGAGATGGAGTCATGAAGAGAAGGTGTCATTGTACATGTGGCCTGGGAGGACCAGAACACTAGTCAGACCCCCACTTTACTGAGAGGGAATGAGATTCAGACTTATCTAAGTTCACAGACACAATAAGACACCTCAGAGGCTGAGATGTAGAGAGCAGCTCAGAGTGGTACCGTTACCTAAACCTGGTCCATAGCCCCTCCCTCAGCTCCTGCTAGGTCCTTCTGAGCTCAGAGGGGTATGTGGGCAGCCACAAGGCTGGAGGAACAATCTGCTGTTTTGGAACCAGAATTCTCAGTCCCCTCGTTTCTCCTGATAGCCAACAGTTGAGCTATTTGAAGGGCAAGTCACTTTATTGTTGGGAGAATGGGGGAGATAGCTTTCTTTGTAATTTTTCGTGGAGGCTTAAGCACCAGGGGGGAACTCAAGAGGTTTCTGGTCCAGGCCCTAGAGTCGTACTACATTCTGAAACTCTGTTGAGAGGGGAACTTTTAATGCCCTAGAAAGATCCCTGAAAACTCTTTTCTCCAATCCTTCTCAGATGCCAAAATGACTCCCCAAGTCTGCCTCCCATGTAGAAACACAATAAAGCCTTATACAGTCCGGAATGTATTCAACACTCATATGGTTTGGGTTCCCCATGCACCTTCAATGGACTTTTCTCTTTAGCGGAACAAATTCAAGGAACAGATGTGGGGCTTCTCTGCTAGTACCCACATGGCCTGTCTGTGGCCTCTTATAGGACTGATGAGAGGGTCGCGGGACACTTTACCCCCAAACCAATGGATACACATGAGGCTAGTGAGGCCAAGGCAGGGCCCTAGGAGAACCCCATTCTGAAGCCTGTTCTGGACATGAGAACATCTTTAACCCTTGGAAACACCTTCTTGCCAGTTGTAGCCCCTAGTGTGACCATCAGAATGTCTCCAGACAAAACTATTCTGGGAAGCAAAATTGTCCCCTAGGAGATATGGTCACTACCACAAGCTGATTCAGTGGCTGAGTCTGCAACATCTGGTGGTAAGACATTGAGACAGAAGTCTGGGGTGTTATCTTGCCTTGACCCTTTCCTTCACCTTGCCTGAAGTAAGCTCTCTGAGGTCTTCCTCCCAGGCCCAAACTGGAGCAGTAGTGGGGACAAGTTTGGAGAAGCCCATAGTGCTACACAAAGATGGCATTGGAAGATTTGTTACCACATCACAGTGAGTCTTTACTTGTCAAAGAAGTTAGAGCCTGCTTCTTGGCCAGCTGGGCAAATCTGATGCTAATGAAGGCACATGAATAAGGCTCCCAACCAGTGGAGGCTGTCTGCAGTATCGCCATTTCACTTGTCATATTGGGTGGCATTCTACAGACAACAGAGAAATTGTTCTTGTGGAGACAAACCTGTCTTTCTTCTTCCAGCAAGTGCTCTTTCTGCTATAATGTCCAGCATGGCGAGAGTAGGAGGCGAAACAAGGTGAAATTGTAAACCTCAGATATGAAGGCTCAGAAGCTGCCCTTTTAGACAAAGCAAAGCTCCCCCCTTTCTCACTCTTCAAACTGAAACTTCCTTGAGCTGTGATAAAACACCAACTGACATTTTGTTCTCTCTTTCTCAGGAAATTTTTACTCTACCTTTCTGAGGCCATGTCAGGAAAGGTCCCCCAAGGACAGCCTTTCAGCCCAGATCCAAGTAGGAAAGTCATCCAAGTCTTTCCTTTGCCTCCGATGCTTTACCAAGTCTCAGGTAACAGTTCAGGCTCAAGGAGAGACACAGTGTTCAGTGTGGGGTCATGGAGAATACAGGCTGGGAAGAGGGATGCTACAGAGTGGGGAATGAAAAGTGGAGCACAACTCTACCACACAGAGTCAAGGGTTGTTACCATCTTTCCCTCCTCCTTGGACTTCAGCTATAAACTGGTGTTGGGAATCAATTGGTGAACCTTAAGACTTGTTTCATTTTCTCTTTGTTCATCTGAATCCCCTTCCCAAGAATAGCCACTTAGGCACATTCATATAGACACAACTTTCATCACCGACTTAAGGCAACTTTTCATGGCTTTTCAACTGTAGTCTTTGGTAAGTATTTCTCCAGGGCGTCCTTTAGAGGTGCCGCTGGATGCATTTGAAATTCCAATATTTCTAGTTAGCAGCCAAGACATTTGCTCCACCCAGGAACTCTTATAGTGCCCTTGTTGTTGTTGTTAAGTGCCGTCGTGTCAGTTCTGACCCATAGCAACCCTGTATAGGGTTTCCAAGGAGCAGCTGGTGAGCTTGAACAGCCTACCTTGCAGTTCAAACAGTTTTGCAGTCTGGTGCATGAACCCATAGCGCCACACCAGGACTCCATCAATTCCAAGGTAAGGATCACACATCCTTAAAGACATCCTTCCTTGGGTCATACTTCCATGAGGAACCGGAGGCCATCATTGATGCTCGGACACACAGGACCTGAATTTTGAAATCATACATATTTAGTTAGAGTCTTTCCTCCTTCTCCTCTGAGTTCTGTGATATTGAGCAAGTTTTCGAACATCTCTAAGCCTTGTTTTGTTTATAAAGAAGTGAGATAAGTAGTGCTAAGTAGTTAATGGCATGTGAGTCACCTGACACTGAGAAAACACTTCATTCATTTTTGTTTTCTTACCCTCTACCCTCTCTTCAAGGGGTTCTGGTAGTGTAGTGGTTACACATCGGGCTGCTAACCTCAAGGTCAGCAGTTCAAATCTACCAGCTGTTCCGCAAGAGAAAGATGAGGCTTTCTGCTCCTGTAAAGATTTACAGCCTCGGAAACCCTGTGTAAGGTCACTATGAGTTGGAACCGACTCCACGGCACATAACAACAACAATAAACCTCTCATCCCTTAATACCTTATTGGTTTTAGATTTCTCTTATAATAGGAGCAGAAAAACAGTTCATAATCAGATTTTTCTGATATCTAGGTAGATGTTAGGGAAGGCATGATTATTAAATATTGATCACAGAGAAAAAAATATAAACATATACTTCAGGAAGACACTCTTGACAGGCTGTGTGGCTTTGGTTAATTGACCTAACCTCTCTGAGCCTCTTTGAGTCCCATCTGTAAAACTGCAGGTGACAATGCTCCCCTTAAACTCATCTATCTGTTTGTCACACTATGGTGACTTGCACATGTCTGTAATGCTAGAAGCTATGCTGCTGACATTTCAAACACCAGCAGGGTCACCTATGACACATAGGTTTCAGTAGCATTTTCAGACTAAGACAGTCAAGAAAGAAAGACCTGGTGTTATATTTCTGAAAATTAACACTATAGGGAAAAACAAAACAAAAACAAAACCCTCTGGATCACAACAGAAGACTGTCCAATATGGTACTGGAAGGAGATGCCCCTGGGTGGGAAGACACCAGTGAACTTGAGTTTTCTGGCGATGATGAGACTATCTCAGGAGCAGACAGCATTTTATTACTTTGTACATGGGGTCACCATGAGTTGGAGTCAATGCAAAGGCAACTAGCGACAACAACAAATGTCCCCTCAGAAAATCCCTCTCAATGCTGGGTACTGCACTGAGCATGTGACATAGAGTGTGGCTATTAGGACAATGTCCTGAGAAACAGTGATGCTCTAAGCAGCCATTTCACTTCTACCACCATGTGGGGCTGTCATGAGTGTTTTGTCTGTTATGAAAACAGGAGGCGCTTTCCCAACCATGTAGAATAAGATGTGCCTCTGAGTGACCCTGAAGCTGATGGGTCAGGCCTACCAGTCAAGGGCTGTCTCAGAACAAAAGGTGGGAGACAGCTGCAAGCTCTTTGTGTGGAACTTTGGTGAGAAATCCAAGGACAGAAAGCAAAACAATTTCTTTTCCTGTAGGTTTCACATCCCATACGTCTCTCCTCATTGAAGGCCTGATTTACCCATTTCTCATTTAGCGCTCCATTTATTGAGTACTGCAGCACAACAGCTAAAATCCTGCATGAAATGGTAAATCTCATAATAAAATATCTAAATGATTTATAAATAAGATTTAGAAAGACTTTGGTAGTAACGTAGCGCACAACTAGTCTAGCGAAAATCCCTGTGCTTTGGAAACATTCCTGAGACACTACGTCCAACACTCAGACCTTTTTGTCTTTATTGAGCTCAACTGCCAACTCCAACGTGTGCAAATACAGATTTACCAGGCAGACGTGCAACTAGCTCCAGAACTGTAAGTGCTAGAAACAGCAAATCTGTTTGATGAGCAAATAATGTGTGATCAATGAAGACTTGTCGAAATGAAATGGATGGAGAACAGTTGTTTGCTGAACATTGACTCGGGGAGGATGGTATGCAGACTGAGTAATTAAAAACAAAATGAACAAACAAACAAAAACACGGTGTATTTTAGATAGATAACGCTGATCTTCTTGACCAATATGAATGACTCCATGTAGGCTGAGAGTGGATTCCCTGGGTGGTGTACCTGGTTAATGGACTTGACTGCTAACTGCAAGAATTTCAGAAGAAAAGCCTAGTGAACTGCTTGTGAAAAATCAGTCATTTGTGCCATTACAACAGGTTTTAGTTGTCAGAGATTAAATTTCCATAGCTAGATGGTGAGTAGTTCGATGTCAAGAATTTCACTTATTGATCTATGCCTTCCCCACTGCGTCTAATGCAATGGTTCTCAGAGGGTATGCTGCGGGTTCCTGGAGGCCCACAGAGTCCCAAGTGCTTTTATACTATTGCTAAGGCATGGCCTGACTTAGGTACTGAAAGTGTTGATATTTTCACTGATGCTATAAGAAAAGGTGGATCAAACTGCAGGCATCTTAGCACAAGTCAAGACAGTGTCACCAAACTGGGTTGTTGTTCTTAATGCCATTGGGTCGGTTCCAACTCATAGTGACCCTGTACAGGGTTCCCAAGGAGTGTCTGGTGAGTTTGAACTGCCAACCTTATAGTTCAAACCAACCTTGAGGTCCAGCACTTTCTCCCACAGTGCCACGCTGGTCCTTATATTCTTCTCACCACATAATCAAGGTGAAAACAAAGTAGTATTTAAAAATGCACTTGACGAAGCAATGGCATTTACTAATGTCATTAAGTCTCGAACCTTGTTTTAATATTTTGTGTGACAAAATAGGAACTGTGCATAAAACACTTCTGCTGTGTTCGGAAGTACAATGGTTGGCTCAAGGAAGAGCAAATTGAGCAACTCTTTGAATCTCCAGCTGAGACAGCCATGTTTTTCCTGGGACCCCATTTTGACTTACGAGAACCACTGAAAGACGAATGAAGTTTATTCAGATGTGGGTATTTGGCAGACATCTTTTACAAACTGATGAAGTGAGTCTGTCACTTCAAAGAAAACAACTGATGATATGGGCACTAAAATTCAAGCTATGGGAAATAATGATTATTCATTAAAATATTTATGCTAACACATAATAGGCTCTTAGTGCTATTTTTAAATGAGTTATTAAATATTTTAAACATTTTCTGTATAAAATTTTTATAACAATAGATACAACCTACATAAGTGAAAGTTCTCCCAGCTCCTTAATCATTGTTAGGAGTGTAAAGGAGTTCTATGAATCAGAATCAATTCACTGGCATTGGAGTATTTTATTTTTACTTTTTGGTTGATTAAAAGTGTCCTGTGGTCAGAAGGGACCAGTCCCTGGGAAAGGACATCATGTTTGGTTAAATAGAGGGTCAGCTAAAAAGAGAAAGATCCCCCAAGGAGACGGATAGATACAGTGCCACCAACACTGGACTGAAACACAACAACAATTGTGAGGATGGGGCAGGACTAAGCAGTGTTTTGTTCTGTTGTCCATGGGGTCTTTCCTAACTTGATGGCACCTAACAAGAAGTCAGAACCAACTCAACAAGGCCTAACAAGAAGAAGTTGAGAAAGCTAAAGGTCCTCTGATCTAACACAGTCTTCAATATATATTTTTAGTAAGTAAAGAAATGAATGAACATATGAATGAATGAATGAATGAATGATGAGACTGCTGACAAAGAAGAAGAAAAAAAATAGGACAAGGAAACAAAATGGATGGGTTTTCATGGATGCCTTCCAGAAGATCATCCACGATGTTGGTTGTTGTTCTTAATTGCCATCTAATTGGCTCTAAGTCATAGCAACCCTACAGTCAAGGAGCAGCTAGGGAGCTTGACTTGCAGTTCAAACCTACTTTGCAGTCCAGTGCATTAACCCATAGCACTGCATGTTTAGTAGTTTTTTACTTAAGAATTTCATAGATGAGTAAAATTTTCAAACTCTTTGGGGAGTGTATGTTACTTTTGTTGTTGCTGTAACAAATTACCACAAACTTGGTAGCTTAAGACAATACAAATTTATTCTCATAGCTTGGGACGTCAGAAGTTGCATGTGATATGAAGTCAATATATTTAAACATTTGTAATCTCTAACTCAGTAATAACACTTCTATGATTACGTGCAGAGAAATCTGACATCATCACCTCCCTGTGATGTGACACCTATCTCTATTAATGGAATCCAGGCTGCTATTAAAACAAGGTTCGAGACTTAATGACATTAGTAAATGCCATTGCTTCGTCAAGTGCATTTTTAAATACTACTTTGTTTTCACCTTGATTTTTTGACAGTTGCACAATTCACTTGATTTTGTACTACAAACTAAAATGCAAAAGCCTCCTTAAATAGTTCATAATATTCACATATTCATAGCTGCCTTCCTCTGCATGTATAGGTTTTAGGGATTTCTCCAAGAAGAACTTGGCATTTACTCTTGGTTGAATGAGCTTGTCACTCAATCATTTGGTTCCTACACCTGTCATTTAACATAGTGCTGGTTCCTCCCAGCTTACTGTCAATTGTCAATGGCATTAGACAGTGAGTCACATCTTGTGCCATCACCAAGGTCCCCAGGAAGGGGTGTAACAAGGCACAGCTGAGGACAGAGCCCAATGTGAGCCGTAAGACACCTCCTTCCCAGTTGTTGCTAAACAGCATTGGAGATCGTTCTACCTGTTACAAACCTGCTTCCTCTGTTTTTTCCATTATGAGGATGATGACCAAACTTGAAAAATTATAGCAGAAAAACAATTATTGAGAGGGAGGGACTGTACTTCCTTGAAGGAAATTTCCCTGGCTCTGCCTGGAATTCTACTGATATATTTCCCAGGTTCGCACCTTCACAGAATCCTACTTCCTCTCTCTCCAACTTGAACCTGCAGGCCCTTCCTCCAGAGTCTCACTCACTCACTCCCTTTGGGCTAATTTTCTGCTAATTCTTACTACAGGGTTAGTGAAAAGAACGGAGTCAAGGATCAGGGACTCACATATTCATGGTCACGGAGTTGTTTCCAACTCATGATGACCCTATAGGCTGAGAAGAATGAATCCAATGGGTTTTCAAGACTGTAAATCTTTATGGCAGTAAACAGTGTCATCTGTCTCTCATGGAGCAGCTAGTGGGCTTGAACTGTTGACCTTGCAGTTAACAGCCCAATGCTTAATTCACAGTTCACCAGGGCTCCTTGAATCAGGAATTAGAGACTTTGCTTTATCATTTTCTACCTGCATGACTTGAACATGTTACTTAATATTTCTGATCTTGAAATTCCTCACCTGAATGATGGGAATAATCTGCTTTGTTCTCCCACCCACCCGCCCAAGGATGCTTGTAAGATTTCAAATTAGATAGTTAGTGGGAACATCACTCATAACTTAAAGGACTTTACAAGTAGAAACTCATTCATTAATGTTATCACTGCTATCACTGGTGTAGGAAACAGAGAAATCTCTTTCTAGAGTGTTCACTAAATGTGTGAGGGATGAAGATATCAAAACCCATGTGTACTTCAAACAATGCATACTTCATACTCACAAGGGTGGCAATATATATATTGTTGTTGTTGTTAAGTGTCGTCGAGGCAGTTCCTACTCATAGCAACCTTGTATAGAATTCCCAGGGAGTAAATGATGAGCTTGAACTGCTGACTTTGTGACTCAAACTGACCTTACAGTCCAGTGCTGCTTGCTTTATCCCACAATCCCACACCAGCACTCCGGATACATCGTTTCCTGACAGTACGTCCAGAGTATGAGAGATGAAGTCTTGTTATCCTGGCTTCCAAGGAGCTTTCTGGTTGAACACCTTCCAACACAGATTTGTTTGTTCTTCTAGCAGTCCATGGTACTTTTAATATTCTTCTCCAGCACCATAACTTTCATGTATCAATTCTTCTAAGGTTTTCCTTATTCACTGTCCAATTTATGAGGCTATTGAAAATACCATGGATTGTGCCAGATGTACCTTAGTGCTCAAATTGACCCCTTCACTCTTAAGTACCTTAAATAGGTCTTGTGCATCGGATTTGCCTAATGTGATATGTTATTTAATTTCCTGACTGCTGCTTTCATGAATGTTGATGGTAGATCTGAGAAAAATGAAGTCTTTGACAACTTCAATCTTTTCTCCAGTTATCATGATACTATTTACTAGTCCAGTGGTGAGGATTTCTGTTTTCTTTACATTGAGGTGCAACCCATACCAAAGGCTGTGGTCTTTGATCTTCATCAGTAAGTATTTTAAGTCTTCTTCATTTTCAGAAAGCAAGAGCGTATCATCTGCACATCACAAGTTGTTAATGAGTCTACCTCAAATCCTGATATTATGTTCTTCTTCATATAATCCAGCTTCTTGGATTATTTGCTCAGCATAGAGACTGAACAAGCATGGAGAAAGAATACAATCCTTGCTCACACCTTTCCTAATTTTAAACTATTCACTGTCCCCTTGTTCTGTTCTAAGGATTGCCTTTTGTTGTATGTACAAGTTCCTCACAAGTACAATGAAGTGTTCTGGAATACTCATAGTCATAGTCTTCAATGAGGTCCATAGCTTGTCATGATCCACATAATCTAAAGTCTTTGTATAGCCAATAAAGCATATGTAACCATTTTTGTGGTATTGTTTGTGAATATATATATATATATTTGTTATTCTTAAGTGTCATCAAGTTAATTCCAACTTATAGTGACCCTGTACATGGTTTCTAAGGCTTTAAATCTTTGTGGGAAATTTTGAGGGTCTTGCAGGCTCAAACCACAGACCTGTGGTTTACAGTCTAGTGCTTATCATATGGACCCACTGTGTTAGTGTATATATATATATCCTGGTGTGGTGCTGTGGGTTAATGTGCTGGACTGCAAGGTCAGTTTGGACCACAAGGTCAGTAATTCAAGCTCACCAGCTGCTCCCTGGAAACCCTAAACAGGGTCGCTATGAGTTGGAAACAACTCAAAGGCACTTAACAACAATATATATATATAATAGCAAGTTTGGGTGAGGATGTGGAGAAGTTGAAACTCTTGTGGGACTTTAAAGTTGCACAGTCATTACTGAAAGCAGTTTAACATTTCCTCAGAAAGTTGAACATAACTACCCAATGACCCAACAATTCCACTCCAGGGTTTATACCCAACAATTTGAAAGCAGGAACTCAAAACAGAGGCTTGTATACCAGTATCCATGGCAGCACTATTGACATTAGTCAACAAGTGGAAAAAAATCCAAGTGTCCATCAGCAGTTGAAGCAACAAAATGTGGTAGATCCATACATTGGAATATTTTCAGCCATAAAGAAATAGGAAGTTCTCATACAGGCTGCATATGTTGTTGTTATGTGCCGTGGAGTCGGTTCCGACCCATAGTGACCCTGTACAGGGTTTTCCAAGGCTGTAATCTTTACGGGAGCAGAAAGCCTCGTCTTTCTCCCATGGAACAGCTGGTAATTTTGAACTGTTGATCCTGAGGTTAGCAGTCTAATTCGTAACCACTATGCTACCAGAGCTCCTTATGCTACATGTATACTAAGTGAAATCAATCAATCACAAAAGTACAAATATTATATGATCCTACTTATATGAAATATCTACATTTTACATCATTTCATAGATTTAGTGAATCAATAGATACATAGAGACAAAGTAGATTAGAGTCTGCCATTGGCTGAAAGTGGCAGAGGACAGGGTGGTGAGAAAATTTTGGAAATAGATGAAGGTGATGGTTTCACAATGGTATGAAAGTAATTAATGCCATTTTGTTGTACTCTTACAAATTGTTAAAATAGCAAATGCTATTTTATACATTGCATTCTGTATATACATTGTCACAATAAAATAAATGGCTTGTAAAATGGTGCAGTAGCCAGACACTTTCCTACAGACTTCCTACACAGCAGAGATGTGTTGTTGTTAAGTGCTGTCAAGTCAGTTCTGACCCATAGTGACCCTGTACAGAGTTTCTGAGGAGTGGCTGGGGAGCTTGCTGTTCAAACTGACTTTACAGTCTGGTGCATTAACCCACAGCGCCACACCAGGACTCTGAAGGTATACAACCTCAGAGAAATAATGGCTACTAAGTGTGGTGCAATCAAGATACAGTCAAGATGTTCTCTCCTGA
>NW_006408538.1:24925858-24929603 GCF_000296735.1 Chrysochloris asiatica | reverse complement strand
CCATGGTCAGTTACTCCCACAAATTAACGTTTCAGTCCTACTGAGTCTGGATAACATAAGATAAGATACTGACAGGATTCAGCTGTGGATGTCAGCAGAGTTCACTGCAATTGTAAAAACTTGAAACTCTAGATGGTATCAAATGAGCCATCTTAGAAGCATGAAGAGGCTCTCACTACCATCAAAAAGAAGAGCCAGAAGTGGAGGGTACCTTTGGACCCTGAGGTCCCTATGCATTGACTCTTTGACCCAGGGACAGAAAGCAGTGACCCTGAAGGTGTGGCAGAGGAGAGAGGCAGCAGCAGTAGAACCAAGAGCCAGAACACAAGACAAAGAAGTGGGTTTCCCAGTGTCCGGAGCAAGCAAAGCTGAGTGACTGGCCAGAAAGCTTGTAAAGTAGGGTGACTCATGGCACTTAAATGAGGGATCTAGGTTTGTTGGCCCCCAGAGCTAGAGCTAGAGCTTATGGCAGAGTGGTCTGTCCTATGGACATTTATTGGCAGCTGACTGGGACAACTGTGCCCTGAGCATTTCTGACCCCAAATTGGATCCTGTTAACTTCCCTAATAAGCCTCGTTACTCTGAGAATGGTGTCTGAGTTTTTTGTGGCCACTGCAATAATGATTGAGTCCAGTTGAGTAGAGAGGACTATATAGGAGGAATGGTTGGATGTAGGCTCTCTGAAAGTCAGCCTAGTTGTCATTCCTTATCAATGAGAAACCCTGAGGCCTGAATGGGGAGGTAACTAGTCACACCAGAAGTAAACGGAAGCTGGACCAAGGTCTTCTGACAGTACCTTGGGCTGCTGTTCTCCTCCATCTGTCTTCACTCGGCACACCTGTAAGGGAGTCCCAAGGAGGTTCACGGAGATGAAATTTAAAGCTACTAAAATGATATTAGGAGTCCTGGTGTGGCGCTGTGGGTTAAGGCGCCAGACTGCAAAGCCGTTTGAACTGCAAGGTAGGCGGTTCTAGCTCACCAGCTGCTCCTTGGAAACCCTATACAGCGTTGCTATGGGTCAGAATTGACTCCATGACACATAATAACAACAACAAAGGAAGGAAACCACTGTGTTGGCTTCTGTGTTGTTGTGATTCTGGAAGTTATACATGGGTATTTAAAAAACAGCAGGGTCACTCATGGTGAATAGGTTTCAGCTAAACTTCCAGATGAAGACAGATAAGAAAGAAGGAGATATGAATATTTAGTCACTGAAACACTTATGAATAGCAGTGGAACATTGTCAGTACCTGAATACTGAAACATGATGAAGAGCACCAAATTATTGTCAGATACAGTGCTGGTGAATGAGCCTGTCAGGTTGGAAGGCACTCAAAACACGACTGGGGAAGAGCTGCCTCCTGAAAGTAGAGTTGACTGTGATACCTAGAATGGAGTAAAGCCCTGAGACCTTCATTTGCTGATGGGGTACAACTCAAAATAAAGGAAATAGTTGTAAAACCCATTAACAATTGGAACATGGAATGTACAAAGTATTAATCTAAGAAAATTGGAAATTGTCAAAAATGAAATGGATTGCATAAATATCAATATCCTAGGCATTAATGAGCTAAAATGGACTGGTATTGGCCATTTTGAATCTGACAATCACATGGTTTACTATGCCTTGAGTGATAAATTGAAGAGGAATTGCATCGCATTTATCATGAAAAAGAACATATCAAGATCAGTCTTGAAGAAAATGTTGTCTGTGAAAGGATAATATCCATACACTTACAAGGAAAACAAGTTAATACAATGATCATTCAAATTTATGCACCAACCACTAAAGCCAATGATGATGAAATTGAATTGTACAAACTTCTTCAGTCTGATATTGAGCAAACATGCAATCAAGATGTACTGATATTTGCTGGTGATTGGAATGCAAAGATTGGAAACAAAGAGGAAAGATCAGTAGTAGGAAAATATTGTCTTGCTGATAGAAATGATACTGGAGATCACATGGTAGAATTTTATAAAACCAATGATTTCTTCATAGTAAATACACTTTTTAAACATATGGACCTCACCAGACAGAATACCCAGAAATCAAATTGACCAATCTGTGGAAAGAGACACTGAAGAAGCTCCATAGCATCAGTCAAAACAAGGTGAGGGGAAGACTACAAAACACATTACTAATTGCTAATATGCAAGTTCAGGCTGAAGCCGAAGAAAATTAAAACAAGTCCACAAAAGACAAAATATAACTTTGACCGTAACTCACCTGAGTTTAGAATCATCTCAAGAACAGATTTGATGCATTAGGCAGACGAAAGACCAGAAGGGTTGTGGGATGACATCAAGAACATCATACAGTAAGAAAGCAAAAGATCATTAAGAAGACAAGAAAGAAAGAAGGTAAAGACAAAAATGGGTGTCAGAAGAGATTCTGAAACTTGCTTCCCAGTATAAAGATGCTAAAGCAAATGGAAGAAATAAGGAGGTAAAAGAGCTGAACAGAAAGTTTCAAAGGCCAACTGACAAAAACTAAGTCAAATATTATAAAGAAATGTACAAAGATCTGAAGTTAGAAAACCAAAAGGAAAGAACATGTTCAACATTTGTCAAGCTGAGGGACCTGAAAAAATGCAAGCCTCGATTTGCAATATTGAAGGATTCTATGGGCGAAATATTGAATGATGCAGAAAGCATTAAAGAAGATGAAAGGAATATACAGCTTCACTATCAAAAAGAAATGGTCGACATTCAACCATTTCAAGAGGTATCATATGATCAAGAGCCAATGATACTGAAGGAAGAAGTCCAAGGTGCATTGCTGGCATTGGCAAAGAACAAGGCATCAAGAACTGATGGAATAAAAATTGAAATCTTTCAACAAACTGATGCAGCACTGGAGGCACTCACTCATCTAGTCCAAGAATTTGAAGACAGTTAACTGGCCAACCGACTGGAAGAGATCCATATTCGTGCCCATTCTAAGACTAGGTAACCAAATGGAATAGGTAACCAAAATATCATTAATATCACATGCAAGTAAAATCTTAAATGGCTGCAAGCATCCATTGACAGAAAACTTCTAGTTTCAAACTGGATTCAGAAGAGGCCATGGAACAAGGGATATCTTTGCTTATATCAGATGGGTCATGGTTGAAAGCAGAGAATACCAGAAAGATGTTCACCTGTTCTTTATTGACTATGCAAAGGCTTTTGATTGTGTGAATCATGACAAGCTTTGAACAACATTGCAGAGAACAAGTATTCTGGAACACTTAATTATGCTCATGTACGCAGACTTCGAACAAAACAAGGAAACACTGAATGGTTTAAAATTAGGAAAGGTGCGTGCCAGCGTTGTATTCTTTCACCGTACTTATTCAGTCTGTATGCTGAGTAAATAATCCAAGAAGCTGGATTATATGAGGGAAAACATGGTATTAGGATTGGAGGAAGATTTATCAGCAACCTGTGATATCTAGATGATACAACCTTGCTTGCTGAAAATGAAGAGGACTTAAAATACTGATGAAGATTAGAGACCACAGCCTGTGGTATGGGTTGCACCTCAATGTAAACAAAACAAAAATCCTCACCACTTGTTCACTAAAGAACATCCATATAAATAGTGATAAGATTGAAGACTTTATTTTTCTCAAATCAACCATCAACACTGGAGGCAGCAATCAAGAAATCAAACAACATGTTGCATTAGGCAAATCTGCTGCACAAAACCTCTTTAAAATGTTGAATAACAAAGGTGTTACCTAGAGGGCTAAGGTAC
>NW_006408538.1:24923704-24925288 GCF_000296735.1 Chrysochloris asiatica | reverse complement strand
TCACCAGCCACTCCTTGGAAACCCTATACAGTGTCGCTATGAGCTGGAAATAACTCAAAGGCACTTAACACCAATAGGGAAGGAAACGAGTTCCTGAATGGTGCAAATTGATAACATGCTTGGCTGCTAACAAAAAGTTGAAAGTTGGATTCTACCCAGAGGCATCTCAGAAGAAGGGCCTTTTGTATTATCTAATGAAAAAATGAATCATTTGAAAGTCTTATGGAGCACAGTTCCCCACTGAAACTAATGACGTCAGCAGAAGTCAGAACTGAGTTGACAACAACTGGGTTCAGAGAAGGTCCTGCACCCTACCTACAATTCCAGAGAACCTGCCTCTCATCTTCAATCTGCCTAGGAAACCATCAAAATCCACAGTCCTGTTACAACGGAAAAATCTCAAGGTCATTGATCCTGGATTCATTTCTTACACCTGAGGGCAGGGCTCTTCACCTGTTGTTCTTTGGTGACCTCAGCATCCTAGAACTCTTACTGACCGACAGTAACACTCAAGAAAAAATGTTTTGAGTGAATGAATTTGTTGAATAAAAGAAGGCAGAAGGCTCCGCGGGATCAACTGAGTTTCTCATTGTCACCTGGTACTAAAAGTCAAGGGTTGCGGATAAACAACTTCCTTCCTCCTAAACACAATTTTTTAAATCCCAGAATGTTCAAGACAAACACACCTGAACAGTTTACATTATTCCCCAGCATCAAATGTCTTTGATTTCCACAAGTACTTGTTTGGCAACCATACACAGCATTTTCTGTCACTCATAATTTGACAAATATTTGAGGAGTGCTTATTTTATACAAAGCAGAATGCAAAGAAACGCAAAATCCTTGTTCTCCAAATCCCTTTCTGTTTCCAGAAATACCCACTTGTGTGAGATGGCAATCCCACTGGGGCTGGTAACCTGTGTGTGGCACTGATTACAGACCCAGCAGCCAGGAATGGCCTTATCCCTTCTAAGTCCCTGACTAGGAAACTCCTTCTAGCCTAAAGTGACAAACCACACATCAGAAAGAGCATGCAGCTTTGACAACTGTGCTTAGATAGCAGCTTCACACTTTGTCCCTGCAGACTGCTCTGAAACCTATCATGCAACAAGATCCTGAGCAGAGCACATGGGCACATGTCCATGTTTGCTGCTTGTGTGGAGCAGCTACAACGGTAGGGCAAGCAGGTGTTTTCCATTGCCTGTTGTTGATCCAGTGATGCAGGAGTGGGTGTTGGCATTTGCCCATTGGGTGGGGAGTAGGTGGTAGGTGTGGCAGGTGTGGCTGAATAATGCAGACACAATGCCTCTCACCAGATAGGACAGGGAGAAAAAAAGGAATACAAATAAGAAAAGAAGAAGAGGAAAAAATAAAAAGGAGTAGAACTGAAAAAAGACGAAAGAGAAAGAAAAAAAACATAAAGTGGATTGGTGTGAATTCAGCATGGAGTACACACCACTGTCCTCAGATTTGGACTGCATGCAATGTGCAATCCACAAATGTGTGTCCCCAGCTTCCAGGAAAGGAGCACAGAGCTAGCACTCAGCACACAATCTTCATGAGTTCACACCTCAGACCGAAGAC
>NW_006408538.1:24922660-24923424 GCF_000296735.1 Chrysochloris asiatica | reverse complement strand
ACACAATCTTCATGAGTTCACACCTCAGACCGAAGACGTAGTGGGCACACAGCACACAATCTTCATGAGTTCACACTACAGATGGAAGACTTGGTGGGCAGGCACACAGTACACAATCTTCATGAGTTCACACCTCAGACCGAAGACATGGTGGGAGGGCACACAGTGTGCAGTCTACAAGAGTACTCCCCATAGATGCATCACTTAGGCAATCGGGGTCATGGGATGGGAGGAGGGGCCAGGTGGTCGAAGCAAACTGGGTAGAGAAGTGGCCGGTGGATTGTCACTGGTCATGGGGTTGTTTGTGGATGATGAGATCTTACCCCTGGTCACCAGGAAGTTGGGGAAGGCAAGAAAGCCTTCAGTGGTATGGGCTCAAAGCACTACTAGGCAAGTGGTTCAAACCCTGATTCAAGCAAAGGGTTGAGGAGGGTGCTGCCCAGAGTCCAGCATTGCCAGCCACCACCTCCTAAATCTCCCCTCTGTATAGACTCCCAATCCATTCTCCTCTTCTTGGCTGCAGGGCCAGTGAAGTGACGTGTCTGTCTAAATACCCTCCTCCCATTCTCTTCTTCTTCTTTTGTTTCTTTTTAAATTTATTTCTTTATTTTTTTATTGTGAGCTGAGTGATAGTTTACATGGGAGAACGTAGGCTTTATACCATCGTTTCATTGCAATGATTCCAGTCTTCTCTGTGTGTCATCATTCAACAGTATTTGCTTCCGTTCCCTGTTTTTCTTTCTTTTTTGTGGGGGAGGGGTGGG
>NW_006408538.1:24901430-24922470 GCF_000296735.1 Chrysochloris asiatica | reverse complement strand
TCCCTTGATAGTCCTAGGGTCCTCTGTTCCTGGGCTGTATGATTAATTACTGTCCCCTTTTTGTTACAAAACTTTTACCTTTATAATTGTGACAGTTGTAATTAGTTATGGTAGCAATTACTCACATAAGAATCTTATCTTCATCTCCTTTCACCAGACCCCTCTAGACAAGATGAAAACTATTCAGTGGGGACTCTACCTTCCCCCACACACTCTTAAACTAAACTCCCTCTTGAAAACTTGTAAGCCAGTCACTTTGTGCCTTTATCATCCCCTCATTTTAGGTAGCCAATGTCTAAGTTGTCTGGCTACTACTTTCACTGTAAAAACTATTAAAACTTCTCTCCTTCTTCCTCATGATTTCTTTCTTCTTAAGCATGTCTTTCCTCTTCAAAATCCAGTTAAGTCCTGATCTGTCAGTCACCCTTCTTCAAGATCAATGAGCTGTTCCATGTCAGTGACATCAACTTCTAAATCCAATGTTGTTGCCATATGAACATTTTTTCTTCTGAAGTCACCCTTCATATTACCCTGATCCAGTCCTTGGAGTATGTTAACATAACTCAGCATTTTTTTCCATATCCCCTAACTTCCTCCCCAAAAGATGTACTATTCCAGATACAGTGACAGCTATAGACGTGGTTTGTTGCAACTCAGATACTCCATACGTTAGGTCCTACATTAGATCCCATCTCCCCATCTCCAAGGCCACCTTCCTGATCCCAGTTACCACAATCCTCACCTAAACACTGACCCCCACAGCCTCACTGCCTTTCTTCATCTTCTTTTGTTCCTCGTCTATTCCTGTTACCTACCCTAAGGAGTCCTGGCATGGTGCTGTGTGTTAATGCACTGGACTACAAAGTCGGCTTGAACTGCAGGGATGGCGATTCAAACTCACCAGCCTTTCCTTGGAATTCCTATACAGGGTTACTATGGGTCGGAAATGACTCAATGACACTTAACAACAACAACAACCCTGCGAATAATTTGGCCACTGAATACAGGCAACCCTCACCCACTTAGATGCTGTTTTGTTTTCTTGTTTGAATTATGATGCCTGAAATCCCCTTTGTTGGTTTTCTTGCTGTTGTTCTACCTCTTCGTTTTCCCTTTCCAAGAAGCCCTGGTGGTGCTGTGGTTAAGCAGTTAAGGCCAATAGTTCAAACCCACCAGCTGCTTTGTGGTAGAAAGATGTGGCAGTTTGTTTTCATAAAGATTACAGCCTTGTAAACGCTATACAGCCGGTCTACTTTGTCCTATAGTAGAGCCCTGGTAGACATAGCTCTTATAAAAACACTCTTTAGAAAGAAAAACAACAACAAATTTGTTGTGAAGGTTTACAAAGCAGATCAGCTTTCCATATACAGTGATTCCTACAGATTTTATTTCATGTTGTAGATTGCTGTTCCGACAATATAATATGGATCTCACTTCCTTCCTGTGCTTTCTGTTTATATTCCTCCTGCTTTTCTACCCCTTCCTGCCTTCTGGACATTTTCTTGGGAGAATGGTGTCTTTTTTTTTTTTTTTTCAATCTCAAATGGTTGATTATTCTAAGGCATGCATGCCTCCCCAGTGCTATTGTTCACCTTGCAAACATTACAGTGGTTATGGGACATGCTCAGGACAATCTGTCAGTAGGATCAGGATAACTTCTGGAAGGTCCAGAGAGTTCTGCAGCCCCATAAGGTGTTCTAGGGATCATTCCCCATCCCTTGTGATTCATTCATTTATTTTCCAGACTTTTCAAACTGTATTACAATCATTTGTCCTGAAGGGGAAAACAAAAACTTCCCAGAGATACCTTATACCCTAGGAGAGACTTAATCATGGAGAAGAGATTTATCTAAAGCAATAATAAGCCACATCTTTCTTTTCTTTGATTCTATCCTCTCTTGGGAACCTGATGCATAGCTCAAATTAAGGCTAAAGTTCGTGTCCTCAAATTACTTTTTTTGCCAAGAATCCGTCCTTGCTCCATAACCTACAGTGAACCCTGCTTGCCTCTGATCTGATCTTCATTGCTTCAGTGAAGAGCAGGAAGAGGGGCAGGGGGCCATTCTCACTGGTCCCAGGAGGACATTCATATGAACCCAGGCTGGAAGCCTGCCTCCAACTGTCCCAGAACAGATGTCACACAGTTATTCTAGGGGTTAGTGAAAACCCTTGATTCCTCTTTATATCACCTCCCCTGGGGGCCACCAATGCAAATTGAGGCCAAGTCATAGTCCCAGCTTACCTAGGGTCTCTGAGCTAAATATGTAAATCATTCTGCTTTTCCAAGATTTGTAGCGTCTTTGGGAAATTACTGGGTCAGTGCCAGGTTTGGAGATTTATGCCCTGAGGAACTTTTGCATCCTTTGTGCCTATAAATACAATACTTAGAGAAGAGAGAGAGCAGCTCCAAGAAAGAGCCCAGCTGTCCTGGAAGCATGTGGAGAAGGTGGCAGGAGGAAGGGGCCACCACTTTATGTTGGTGATGTTTGGGCCTTGGAAAATATGATTCTTGGAGAATTTGGTAGAAGAATCTCAAATAGAGATCGCCCAGACTTTTCCATCCAGCTCTTTCCCTTCCTCGTTCAACTGTATTCTTTTTAATGAGTCACTTGGGGTCCTGGCAAATGCAGTAATTTTCCAGAGATGAACCTGTGAGTTAGGGTTGAAGCAAAGACTTGCTTGTTTTCTCACACCATAGTGCACTTTCCTCACATGCATCCTTATAACACAAATTCTATTAGACATTAGACATGCCCTGAAAACAGGGATGCTATGTATATACTCTGAGAAGACTCATTAACAATTGTGATAGGCAGAAGACACAACCTTGCTTGTTGAAATACTTAGTGATGAAGATCAAAGACTAGTGCCTTCAGTATGGATTGTACCTCAGTGTGGTGTTCTGTGCCATGAAGTCAGTTCTGACTAACAGTGATCTTGTGTGACGCTGTGGGTCAATGCACTGGACTGCAAAGTCGGTTTGAACCACAAGGTGGGTGATTCATGCTCACCAGTCTCCCCTCAGAAACCCTATACAGGGTTGCTAAGAGTTGCAACTGACTCACCAGCACTTAACAACATAGGATTTCTGAGACTGTGAATCTTTACGAGAACAAAACACCTTATCTTTCTCCTGAGAAGCCACTAGTAGATTCCAACTGCTGACTTTGTGGTTAGCAGACCAGCTCAATATCCACTATGTTACCAGGGCTACTTGCACCTCATGTAAAGAAAATAAAATTCCTAATAATTAGTAACATTATGATAATTGGAGAAAAGAAAGACTGAAGCTGTCAAGGACTTCATTCTTCTTGGATCCATAGTGAACACTCCTGGAAGCAACAGTCAAGATCTCAAACAATGTATTGCACTAGGCAAATCTGCTGCACAAGACCTCTTTCAAGTGTTCAAGAGCAGAGATAACAGTTTGAGAACTAAGGGGCACTTGACCCAAGCCATGGTATTTTCAATAGTCTCCTATGCATGTGAAAGTAAGACAGTGAATAAGGAAGACTGGAGAAGAATTGAGGCATTGAGTGATGGTGTTGGAGAAGAATATTGAAAGTACCATGGACTGCTAGAAGAATAAACAAATCCATCTTAGAAGAAGTACGGCCAGAATGCTCCTTAGAAATGAAAATGGTAAGAATTCGTCTCTCATACTTTGGGCCAAAAGGGACAAAGAGAAAGACATCATATTTGGAAAAGTGAAGGGTCAGTGAAAATGAGGAAGATTTCCAGCAAGATGGACTGGCTCAGTAGCAGCAAGAAGGGGCTCAAACTTAGCAGTTGTGAGGGAGGTGCAGGACCGGGCAGTGTTGTGCACAGGGCTGCTATGAGTTGGAACCAACCTGACAGCACCTAATGCGCTCTGCTGGCCTCCCTGGAATGTCCTGTGCTCGTGAGTATACTTACAGCTGTGACAAGTCTGGCAGTAAAGAAACTCATTAAATTTTTCTTAACCTTGAGCTTCTCAAATGTGTTTGATCACTGAACCTTTCTTCCCCCTGGGACACTGACTAATATCTCACAGAAATCACATCCCATAGAATATAGTTTGAAAAATGCTTCAGCAAACCAAGTGCTCTATGTTCTGGAACCATGGAGGACTTTGCGGGGTTTCACTCAGTTGGGGACCACCAGAGCAGTGATTCACAAAGTATGGAAGACCCTCAAACTTCACTCGGGATTGTCTGGCCTCAGTACACCAGGACCACCTTACTTGCCCTTCTCCATACTTTCTGATCAGAATGGTCAGGCTTGGTAAGCGGAATTTTTAACCAAATTCCCCAGCTAAAGCTGCTCTGTACAACATGGTGCTTTATAGCCACATAGTGGAGTCTTCGTGTGGCTCTGTGGGTTAAAGCGCTGGACTGCAACGGTTGGTTTGAATCACAAGGTTGGTGGTTCAAGGTCACTAGCTGCTCCTTGGAAAGCCTATGCAGGGTCGCTGTGGGTCGGAACTGACTCGACAGCACTTAACAACAACAACAAAGCTACGTGTTGCTGTTCACATGGAAGTTATTTAAAATAAAATTAAAACACTAGCCACAAATGGCTGTTGTTAAGTGTCCTCGAGTTGGTTCTGACTCATAGGCATCCTGTGCAGGGTTTCCAAGGAGCATCAGATGAGTTCTAAGCACCAACCTTGTGGTTCAAACCACCTTTTAGGTCTAGTGTATTATCATGCAGTGCCACACCAGGACTCCATTCAGAGTGGTTTGTTGTTGTTGTTAGGTGCCATCGAGAGTCAGTAACAACCCATAGTGACCTTATGCACAGCAGAATGAAACACTGCCCGATCCTGGGCCAACCTCACTATTGTTACCATGCTTGAGTCCATCGATGCTGCCACTTGGCCAATCCATCTCGTTGGGGGTCTTCCTCTTTTTCTCTGACCCTCCACCTTACCAAGGTTCCATATTGGACAGCAAACATAGAGTACATGCCTAGCACTACAGAAAGGAGCTCTGGTAGTGCAGTGGTTACGAGTCAGGCTGCCAACCTCAAGGTCAGCAGTTTGAAACTACCAGTCCTTCTGCGGGAGAAAGTTTCAGGCTTTCTGCTCCCATAAAGATTTACAGCTTCCGAAACTCTATGCAGGGTCACTATGAGTTGGAACCGACTCCATGGCACACCACCGTCACCAGCAACAGCGCTACAGAAAGTTGTTTGGAGTGGTACTGCAGAGTCCCAGATACAAGCCTTCAGGTATTAATACTAAAAGAAACAAATAAAAGAAAAATAATGGCTGATGAGTTCATTCCAACTTATACCGACACTGTATGTGTCTGAGTAGAACTGGCTTCCACAGCATTTTCAATGGCTGATTTTTGGAAATAGATGGCCAGACCTTTCTTCCAAGGTACCTGTGGGTAGACTGGAAGCACTAACCTTTCCATTCACTGTTAAACACTAAAACTGTCCGGGAGAAAACAGCATCATTTTTGTCTGAGGTCCCTATATTTTTCCTCAAGAATCACTCCCTTGAAATACTCATCTAGTAAAATTCTAGAAGGTTGCTTATAAACATATTCTGCTCCCATTTTGCAGCTAATGAAGCTAAGACTTAAAGCCACAGCTGTGGCAGCTGCTGGACCAAGGCCAGCGTGGACCCTGCTGCCCACCAGCCCACCAGCCTGTGCTTCTAGTAGCCCCCGTCCACACCCACTCTGCATCCACAGTGTAAGATTTCCATTCCCCAGCAGGCTCCAGCTGAAATATATGTCATACACATGTATGAAATATTTAAGCCTCTCCCGAGGAGCCGCGTGTCACTTCTAAATCAATTTATTCCAATCGACTCTTCATCTGCAATGGTTTTCTGGGCCAGAGCCATCAAGGAAACCTCTTGGCAGGTGAGGGAGGCGGAAAACACAGAACATTTGTTTTTAATGGTTCCTCTACAGCTGGCAGTTTCCAAGATGGCAAAGTCTGCGCAAACCCTGAAATATGTCTGGATCTTGGACGTGACCCCTGATGTACGCTGAGACCCGTGCAGATGAGTACCGGCCAAATTGCATGTATAAAGTTGTCAGGAGCCCTTTAAAACTGTAACAAGCTCAAGATAAAGTCGCAAAGGTGAATGTGCCTGGCCAAGACAGGAGGGGAGGCAGGGAGGAACCTGACGCAGAGGTAAGCTGCCGCCAGCCATTGCATTTCTAAGTGGACTTTTTAATAGTTTCAGGCATAAAAAGGCATAGATTTCTCCTTCTCTGCCTGGGCTTCTGTAGTACTCCCTTCTCCCCAGCTCCTTTTATTTTACTGGGAAAGCTCTCAAAGCAGAAACTGGCCTCTCCTAGACAGTAGAATCAGGCTCAGCTGGGAAATTTCAGAGAAGACCATTCCAGGACCTAGTCCTCCTGGTGCCCAGCATGCAATGCACCTCCAGTGCCCAGCATGTGATGCACCAGAATAGAGACAGTAGAAGGCCCTCTCGTTCCATTAGGACCCGCTGTTCAAAATGTCCCCTCCCCTCTCTCCCCTTCTGTAGCCCCTCCCAGTCAGAATTCCCTAGCAACCTCCATCCCAACAGTGGGACAACATGATTAGGGCAGGAAGCTCACAGCTCTAGCCCCATGGGCCTTGACATCAAGTCCTACAGCCTAGAAGAAGCAACCTTGGGACTTTGGGTTCTGACTCAACCCTGCCTCTCATAACTTAGCATTTTCTTCATCTCTGGATGGAAGCCTCCCCTGAATCCAATTGAATGGTATCCACTGCTGCAGTCTTGAGGACAAAATTCTGTCAGGATACCATGCCTCCCCTATTTGACTGGAAACTAGCTGGTTGAGAATACAGGCTCCAGAGAATGGTGGGATGGGGTTCATTAGCACATCTGAACATCCTAGCTTTGTGACTTCAGCTAATCACTTCACTTCTCTGAACCTTAGCTTGCCAGTCTGGAAAATGGGTATTATAATGGTACTAATCGTCATAAGAATCCCTACCTCCTGCCTCTTAGGGTTATTGTGAGAACTAGATGAGGGTACCGTGTGGAGTGCCCCCCACACTGCCTGGTATCAGAGGTTTCCTACACAGCAGACACTGGGCATCTCTTTGTGGCCCTCGGGCCTGACTCTGCTCTCCTTCCTAAGCAAATGGTGGACACTCCTGCCCCTTACAGTTACTGGCAACTGGTCATCAGATGTTTCAGAGGGACCTGCAGCATGTCTAGTCCAGGTTACATAAGAACAGGTGTGCTTGTAACATTCTATCTTCTTGTCCCTTCCTAGGTGGCTCCAGAGGCCATCTATTGTGATGGTGACATTACAAGATCAAAGGGTCTTCACCAGCTGGAGTCTCGTAGAGAGTATGTGGACAGAGAGCCATCCAGCAATTGCTGGAGGGCTGGTGTGTGAACTCCAAATTGGCCAATATTGTGTTAAGCTGCTGAGATTCAGTTACTTCAGTATAACTTAGGATAGCCTGAGTAACCTACCGCCCAGTGCTCCTGCCCCAAATTGGCCCAGGCCTGTGGTCTTCATTCTGCATTTTAGAAATGGCCTTGGAAGCCTGCACCTTACCTCTTCCCCTCCTCCTGCTTCTAGAAGGGCAGTGAGCTGGAGCCCTCAGCCAACTCTGCCCCTATGGCTGTCCTCCCTGGGGCCCACACAGCTGAGGTCAGAGTCAGCGTGGGCGGCTGGAGAAGACAGGGAGGGAGCATTGTCTGGAGTCCCACACGGGCCTGACTCAGAGCCCATGGCAGCAGGGAAGCCTGGTACGGCCTGGCTATAGCTGCAGTTCCCCTCACTCCCCCTTAGTTCTGGCATCGCAGCCAAAACTCCTCTCCAAGGACACGTAGGGAAAGGTCAGCCAGATCTGTACTCCTCAAATGAAAGTCTGGATGCTAAAATGGTCAGAATTTGGGGTTGTTATTAAGTGCCATCAGGTTTTTATTCATAGTGACCCTATACAGGGTTTCCGAGGCTGTCAATCTTTACAGGAGCAGAAAGCCTCATCTTTCTCCCGCGGAACAGCTGGTAGTTTTGAACTGCTGACCCTGAGGTTAGCAGCCCGATTCATAATTGTTGTTGTTGTTGTTGTTGTTAAGTACCGTGGAGTCGGTTCCAACTCATACCGACCCTGTACAGGGTTTCCAAGGCTGCAAATCTTTATGGGAGCAGAAAGCCTCATCTTTCTCCTGCAGAACCACTGGTAGTTTCGAACCGCTGACCTTGAAGTTAGCAGCCTGACTCATAACCACTATGCTACCAGAGCTCCTTAGAATTGGATGTAGGTGTGTAGAAGTCGGACCTGGACAGACTATCCACACCATCTCCATTGTACAGAGCAGGAAACTGAGTCTGAAGAGGACTTAAACTACTTACTGATGAAGATCAAAGAGCTTGATATGGGTTCCACCTCAATGTAAAAAAAAAAAAAACAAATCCTCACCACTGGACCAGTAAATAAGTGGAGAAAAGATGGAATTTGTCAAAGACTTCAGTTTCCTTAGATCAACCATCAACACTCATGGAAGCAGCAGTCAAGAAATCAAAGGATGTAGTGCATTAGGCAAGCCTGCTACACAAAACCTCTTTAAAGTGTTCAAGAGGAAAGACATCAGTTTGAGGACTAAACTGTTCCTAAGCTAAGCTATGGTATTTTTAATAACTTCATATGCATGTGAAAGTTGGACAATGAATAAGGAAGACTGAAGAGGAACTGATGTGTTTGAATTATGGTGTTGGATAATAATACTAAAGGGACTGCCAGAAGAACAAACAAATCTGTGTTGGAAGAACTACAACCAGAATGTTCCTGAGAAGCCAGGAGGTCCCGAATTCATTTTTCATACTTTGGACATATTTTCAGGAGGGACCAGTCCCTGGAGAAGGACATCATGCTTGATAAAATGGAAAGTCAATGGAAAAGAGGGAGCCTCCCAATGAGATGGATTAGCACAGTGGCAGCACCGATGGGCTCAAGTGTAGCAGCAATAGTGAGGATGGCGCCGGAGCAGAAGTTTTGTTGTTATGTTGTACTTAGGGAGGGGTGCTATGCATCAGAAACAGCTCAAAGGACCTAGCAATAATGACAATAAGAGGATATGACCGGCTTGTGGGTGGGGAAGGGATAAAGATTAGGGGCCATTCTATCAGCTATGAAAAAAAGATTCTGGTTTCCAACTGTGGATGGTACAAGTCCTCCCTGAGTCCTGATTCTCCCCAGGAACCAGTCATAAGACCTGAGACCTTCTGAACTCTGACCCTGTCTAGCTCCTGATGCCCTGTCTGCTCTAGGAACTTCACTGGTTTCAGCTCTCTCTTCCTGCCTCTCCTGGGTCTCTTCTTCACCAAGCATTTGGGAGCAGGTACAAAGGGAGGAACAATTCTCAAGTTGGCCTAGTCAGCTCTCTTGACCAAAACTTCCTGGTGCCAATTAAACTTCCATTCTCCAGGTATAACTTCACCTCAGCCTAACTAGAACGCCTGCATCCTAACACACTCTCCTATCCATTCCCCATGACTCCAACTCTGATTCCTGGCCATGTTTTCTGTGTGTCTGCATTTCACCTAAGACCTTCTGACCCTGAATATTTAGGCAAGCTTGACTGGTACCCCAACTCCAAGGACTAGGAGAGCTTACAGATTTCCTCCCCCTTGATTTCTTCCAAACCACAGAAGTTTCTCTCACAACACACACTTCATAAGTCTGGTAACTTTATTGAAAATATTGTGGGAAGGGTGTGAGGTCTATCACAAACCATGCCATCCTCTTCTCACCTCAGAGTTCTGATTTCACTGCCCACACTCGCCCTTCCTTTCTTTCCTTTCCTGACCTCTCCTGTAAAGCCCTTCCTGTACCTCTTGTTGGATCCTGCCTTCAGCCTCAGGCCCACAAAGGTCTTAGCTTTTTACTCAAGAGGAATCTGGGTGACTCCACTCTCCTTCATCTCATTTACCTGTCAAAGGTTCCTGACCTTGTTTTCGATCCCAGGGTCATATCTTTCCTCAGCCACCCAGCAAGTTTCTGGGCTCTGATCCCAGTGAAGGGCAGTAAAAACAAAGACTAAGTAGGCCTTCAAGGGGAAAAAAATAAAAAGGTTTCAGTGCTTTAAAAAATTGTGTGGGCCGACTCAGTCTGCATCCCTCAGGTTACGACCACTGTCTCCATAAAGAGGAACCAGAAGTTATACTCATTGTCCCCTCTCCAGCATCTGGCCCCCAAACCCAGCAGCAGGCCTGAATCAAGAGTTCAAGGGGCCAGTGAGGAGTTCAGGCTCAGCAAATCTAGATCAAGTCCTAGTGCTGCCACTTAGCACCTGAGAATGTGAGGACACATCAGTCATCATCCCTGGGCCTCACTTTCTGTGGTTCTGAAGCCCAGTAGGAAGGGAGGTTAGGGAAAGAGTATATAAGAAACAGCATCGGCTAAGATGCTCCCAAACCAGACCTCAGTGAGTTCACGTGAATGTTCTTCTTGGTTGCCTTCAGGAAATTCTGGCTGCTTTCAACACTTGCCTCAGCAGATCCCTAATTAGGAAGAAGTGCCACTATCACAAACCCCACATGTCCCATTGCCATGCCAAATGGTGTGGGTTTCTGGATGGGCCCCCCACACACAGCCAACATGGCTAGCTCTGCCTGCATGCCCATCCCCAGGCTCCCTGTTCTGGGCACGAAGGGCGTCATGGCGGCTGTAGACCAAAGGGCAGAAGGCCTGAGCAGCTGCACTAAGGTCAGGCTCAGAGGCTGCGGCTCAACAGAGACCACCAAGTGTCCAGCCCAGCTGCTGCTGTACAGGAGACCAAACTGCCCAGTTCCCCCTGCCTCCAAGGCCTGCTGCCTGAAGCTTGCTTTTCCCTTGCTGCCCTTTGCTTCTTGGTCTGAATTTCCCTCTCTTTGCTTCTCGGTCTGAATTTCGGCATTCCCAGTCTCATCCTTTGTCTCTAAGTCTCTCTTTGTCTCTCTGTGTGTTTGTGTCTCTGTCTCATCCTGTGTCTCTCTTAATTTTTTTTTTTTTTTTCTGTTTCTAGGTCTCTTTCTATCTCTGTCTTTGGAGTAAGGGATGGGAGAGAGAGGATGTGTGAGGGAACCAACCCAATCTAAGAAGAGTCTAGTACAAAGTTAAGTAGGAATCCCCTTTCATTTTCCCCTTCACATCCCCAAGAGGGAGTCTTAGACAAAGAAAGGTAACCTGTGGATCACATACGGTCCTTGAAGAGGCCAGGGCTCTGCACTGTGGTTTCTGGGAAGGGAAGGTGGATAGTTCTTGCCAACACCACATAGATTCCTTTGTTCAGAAAATGGTCTTTGGGGCATTTTCTTGGGTCCAGGGCCTGTGTGTGTGTTGGAGGGCAGGGAATGAGGAGGAAGAAGGCAGGGCTCCTGCTCTGAAGTTGCACCAGGAGAATGCAGGGAAGACACACAAGTAGATGCACTAAGAGTAGCACAGGAGCATGTCTACAAAGAGAGGCTAGGGCACCAGGGAAAGCAAGGTTTGAGCTGACTTTGGGATGATTATAGGAGTTTTCTTGGATGAAAAGGAGGGAGGACATTCTAGAATGGATGCCTAGTGTGTCCCAGGGAACAGGGAACATGTGCTCTTGCCTAAACCCAGGGTGAGTAAGGGAATGATGTAGGCAGCAGAGGAAGAAGGGGGTCTGAGCTTACCATGAGCCGTGAGAGTCTCCTAAGCCAGAGGCAATGGGCAGCCCTTGAATCATTGGGAGCCAGAGCCATGTAGGAGGGATAGGAGATGAGGGGGGGGGGGGCATTGTTCATCTATGAGACTGGGGAAACGACCCCATTCCTCACAGTCTGCCTTTTGTGGAGAAGGATATGTGAAGAGACAGGGCCTGTTTACTTTCCCCTTACAACCAGGAGGGGAAGAACATCTTTCTTGGCATTCAACAGTGAGGAAAAGGCCTCATTAAAAGATACTTTTGTTCATAAGCAAGGTCTTCGTGGACTACACAATAGGTGCTAAGTTAAGGAGAGGCCTTTATTTTCAGGTGAATTCTTCAGTAATGGAGGAAGAAAGATCAGCTGTGATTAGAGAAAAAAGGTGGAATGAGTGTGGGGCCATTGGCCAATTGGACTTTGTGCCCACTTTGGGGACATCCCATCCACACAGTCCTCCCCACAAAACTCCACCTTTCTCAATCACACACCTAGCACCCAGGACCCTCTCCCACTCCTCTTCAAAAGCACCTCTAAATATGAAGAATGAACAAACACCCGAAGCTCTCCCTGTATACGTGAGGAGACTGATGACCAGATGGAAAATGTCCTCATGCAGGGTTGTAGAATGTGCTAGAGCCAAGTGTGACTCAGCCCCTAGCAGGGCTCTTTACTCCAGGCAGCATGGGGCAGCTGTCCACTTCAGACTAGTTCCATTGTGGGTTCGAGGTGCGTGGCCCTTATGTCAACCCAGAGCTTGTGGTCTGAATGTCAAGCACACTTAGGAAGGCTGGGATGGCTGGTGAAGACCAAGCGTAATTACCTACCACCCCTACCACGGACCCCTTCATGGGCTCTCTCACCCTCACTGCCACTCTGGTGGGCAGGATCACCATGTCTGCACCACAGATGGGGAAACTGAGGTTCAGAGAGGCACAGGGGCTTGAGTGAAGTCCACATTTGATGGTACTGGATTCAAACCAGAGTCTCCACATTCCAAAGTGTATGCCTTTTCTCTATACTGATATATGTGGATATGTATGCATGGACATTGTGTATGTAATAGGCATGAATAGTGTATTGTTGTTGTTAAGTGCCGTTGAGTTGGTTCTGACCCATAGCCACCCTGTATAGGGTTTCTGAGGAGCAGGTAAGCTTGAACAACAGTCCTTGCGGTTCAAACCCACCTTGCAGTCCAGCACATTAACCCACAGCACCACACCAGGAGTCCTGAACATTGTATATGTATTTGTAAATATGCCCATGCATGCATGCACGTGCGCGTTCACACACACAAGCGGGGGTTTTAAATCTCCACTGGCTCTCCTTGCCCTATGCCATGTGGAAAATTAGTATATTGGTGTAGTCACTAATCCTTTTCATTTGAATCCAAGCAAATGAAAGGATCAGCCTTCATCATCACCGTGACTAAACCCCAGGGCTCTCCCTGGTGCCTTGAAGAAGAGTTAAGGTGACCTACTTTCTCCACTTAGTCCCTGTCTCTGGCTGCTTTGACTGGGAGAGTGTCAGTCTGGTAAATATCACAGGTTTTACTGAACTGGGTTCAGCTTCCAAGGCTGCCCCTTCTTGGCTGCCCAGTCAGCCTGAGAATAAGTATCAAAGTCCTACCCCAAATGCCAGGGTTCCGCTGATGTTTGCTCCTGGGCCAGCAAACCAGAGAGCTGGCCAAGCACAGACCAAGGACACTTAGCCCCTGTGTCAGCATTCCTGCGGAACTCTGTCGTCACCAAGCACAAGGTGAAGTGCTCCACACAGGGGCTTCCGCGTTTAGGAGAGAGGCCAACATGACAGCTCTAATGGAGGAACAATCCAAGTGACGTTGGCACTAAGAGGGAACCTGCCACTCTGCTGAGGACCGGGGAAGGTTTCTCAGCAGTGTCTGGAGTTGAGATTGCAATGGGAAACAGGATGTCCCCAAACAGGAAATGAGAGAAAAGCATTCTGGGTGAGAGGACTAGCAGGAGCGAAGGCACAGAGCAGGGAAGAAGGCTGTATATTTGGGACCAGAAATGGGTTGTAAGGAGCAAAGGCAATGCAGATAGAGTCACTGAAGCCCATCCTGAGGATCCTTGGGTCCCAGGGTGGGGACAGGTTGGAACTGCAGGCCAAAGTGTGGCAGAGGCAGGGAAGAATTTGAAACTGAGATTGTTATGTTCCAAAGAGCTCATCAGTAGTCCCTGTCCTACCATGGACTACTGCTTACCTCCCAGTACTTCACTCCCCACCAGTGAGGGACCTGGCCTCTCCTTCCCATCTGGAGCATTTTCTCCCAGACATCACACACAAATCAGTGTGAATGTTGGTAACTGTCTTTATCAGCAAGCTTTTGGGAAAAACAACATCAGATAATGCATCTGTATACCCAAAATAGAATATATGCCTACCCCAGTTGTGTTTTGGAGCCGTTGGATGGTACAAACAGTTGATATACCATGGCTGGTAACTCAAAGGTCAGAGATTCAAACTCACCCAGAGGTGCCTCAGACCAAAGGCCTGGCCATTGGAAACCCTGTGAAACACAGTCAGAGGCAAGTCAATGACAACTGGTTTTCGGTTCGGGTTTGGGTTTTAATGTAAATCCAGTGTGTTTCAGTAGCAAGGTGTAAACTCTAACTCAGTTCATTGGTCTTTCATTTAACCATGGTCGTCTCTCAGAAGGAATCTCCTCACTAGTTTTCCTGAGTCTTGTATTCCCGTCCGACCGTGTCTTCCGCATGGCAACAAGGGTATTGTATCTAAAACTACCATCTGAGCATGGCTTTTCTTCCCAAAAACCAAGCCAACTGCCATCGAGTCAGTAAGTATGAGCCATTTTATTCAATGGATGAATAAGAATGTGAGGTACCAGTTGCTATTCCAGGAGCAGACCAATCAAGGACAGACAGACCTTCTCCTTTAAAGAATGAAAATCCATTTCCTTTTTCAATAAAGGCAAGGAAGCTCAGAGAGGCAAGTTCATTGTTGTTGTTAAGTGCCATAGAGTAGGTTCTGACTCAGCAACCCTTTTTAGTGTTCCCAAGGAGCAGCTGGTAGATTAGAACTGCTGACCTTGTGGTTCACAGTCCAATGCTGATCCTATAGCGCCACACCAGGAGTCCAGAGAGGCAAATAGGTTGCCCAAAATAACACAGCAAATTAGCAATAAAGCCCAAATTAGAACAAGGTCACGTCCTGAAATCTTTATGCCAGTCCCCTCTTCTCTGGTCACTCTCAGAGCCATGATAGGTAAGGAGAGGGGGACTTTACAAGCCCACTCCCTTCTGCTGGTAAGTTCAGGGAAGCATCCTGGTGGCTGGGAGCCCAGCCGCCCCTTTCTTTAGAAGCTTTGTCATGTATAATTGCCTCTTGTCTGAGCACAGACCTGTGGCTGCTTGGTAAATGGCTCTGCCTACTCCAGCCTCCTTTCCCTGAGGCACCTCTTGATTTCCAGCCTGCGAGGTGCTCTGTCTGCTAAGAGACAGAGCAGGGCAACCATCTCATTAGGTTGCTTGTGGCTGTCAATCTCACTTTAAACAGGAACAAGTTGCATGGTGACATTTAAAAGAGGGCTCTGCTGTAAATCCCAGCCAGCGTGTGTTCTCACCACCTCCAAGCTCCTCTGTTTATTCCAGACTTGGTGCCACAGAATGTCAGAGCTAAGAGGGCACACTTGAGTTGAAGAAAGGAGGACAGACTTACTGATGTTCACAGCAAGAAAAGATGAGAAATGGGATTCAAAATTCTGCTCTTCCATTTCCCAGCTCTGTATCCTTTTCTGTGTGCCATGGTGGTTCTCAAAAGAAGAACCCTGGTGGTATGCCCACGCTCTCCCCAGGACACCAGGTGCATATCAACCTGTCCCTGGGCTAAGAAGGAAACCACTCCCATCATTTATCTCCTGTCCCTCAGCCCATGATACCTGTGTCAGAGAGTAGGGCTGGTCACAGGCACCATCCTGGCTAGTTTTAACAAGAAGGGATGCAGTGAAATTAGGCACTTATACATTGAGTGGAAGATTGGAGGAGGAAGCTGGGGGCAGAATGTCTAGGAAGGGGTCCCAGAATCCACCACTAAACTGACCACACCATAATCAGGAACCAGGAGGCCCTACCCGCTGCATCAAAGAACTGCACTGTGTCCACTTTGATCTGGAGGTCAGGAAACTGTTGTCCCAATAGCCAGTTCTGGGTTGCTCTGCCTCCAAACCTAACTGGCACCAGAGGTAAGAACATCCATATGTAACTTTTGCCTTGGTGCACCATGCTTCTAGAAAAGTTGGTTACTTAAAAAAAATCTCTTTGAGCAGCTGAGGACTCTAGACTCACAGAGAGAGAGAAGTTGTGTGACGGCAGCCAGGAGGCAGGCTTGCACAATGTGTCCTTTGGTTGTTTAAATGATCATATATATTCCTGAGTGTTTTGTGTACATCTGAAAAATAAAAAACAGAGATGATAGAAGCAAATATTGTTGAATGATGATGCATGGAGGGGATTGTAATCGTTGCAATGAAACGAAATACAATAGAGTGTAAAACCAATGTTCTCTCATGTAAACTATCACTAAATTCACAATAAAAACTTTACAAAAAAACATCTTTTTGACACTGGTTTTAAACTGTGGTACACAGCTTTATTTCAGTGTGTCTTGGTTCTAAGTGGAGTCCTGGTATGGCATTGTAGGATAAACATTGAACTGTTTACCACAAGGTCAGTGGTTCAAACTCACCAGCTGCTCCTCAGAAATCCTATGCAGGGCTGCTATGAGTCAGACAGCTGCTATGGCAACAACAGGGAGGCGTTCTAAGCCTGTGTCTTGGGCTGTAAAATTCTACAAGGGGGTGAGGCTCTGGAGCCCATCTGAGCACAGAGCAAGAAACCTGGGTACACACCCAAGCCTGGCCAAGGTACCCAGCTCCCTCAGTGCAGCAAGCACAGGCACTAGAGATTCCCCCCGTGTGGAAGGTCTGGCTTAACCCCCTTATGCCTGTGTGATGCAGGGGGGAGTCATTGTCCTTCCTATTCCTTGTTTTCCACAATGCATCATGGAAATGATACTTAGAACAAAGCCCAGCATGGAGAGAGAGCTAATGAATGTGATCTGTTATTATCATTCCTAATATTCTAGTTCTGTGACCTTAAAGACTTAGCTACTTACTCTAGATGAGGGCACTGTTGGCATTTGGGGGCAGATAATTTGTTAGTGGCAGGTTGTGGGGAGGAGTTGCATAGAAAAGCGGTCCCTCCATCTTCCTGGGAAAACATTCCTAGGTCTACCCAATAGATGCCTAAATGACCCCTTCCCTAGTTGCAACATATGAATATGCCCCAGACGTTGCCAAATGTCCTCTGGGGACCAGAATTACCTTGGTTAGATCCACTGCTGTAGAAGATGGGGAATATTTTATTAGTTGACAGGACTATCACATAGACTAAACAAAGCAAGGGATAGGAGGGCTGTAAGAAAGCCTAGAGGACATCTGGGTCAATCCAGCCCTTGAATGGTCAATAAAATTAGCTCAGACCTTATCTCACATCCTGTGGAAGTTCCATGACCTTGCCAAGATTTCTGAAAACTCTTGGGAATTGGCATTTTGGTCCCATCTTGCTCCAGTTTCCTGCTTCTAAGGAACTGATGTTGCTGGTCTTATCTTTATATTTTGAGCAATCCCTAAAGTGGAATAAAGATGCTTTTCTCTTTCTTTTTTTACTGTAGTTTGGATGAAAGTTTACAGTTTTCCATTCAACAATTTTATTTTTTGTTTTAATTTTTAGTTTTCCATTCAACAATTATATTTTAAAGGTTTTTTTTGTGAATTGATTGATAGTTTACATGGGAGAACATCGGTTTTACACTCATGGTTTCATTGCAATGATAACAATCTTCTCTGTACATCATCGTTCAACAGTATTTGTTTCTATTCCTTCTGTGTTTTGTTTTTGTTTTTGTTGTTTTTATGTACTCAAAAACACTCGGAATATATAATCACTTAAACAACCAAAGGGCACATTCTGCAAGCCTCCTGGTTGCCAGCACACAGTCTTTCTCTTTCCATGAGTCTAGAGTCCTCAGCTGCTTCTTCTCTCTGTGTCCTCATCTCTGTCTCCATCTCTGGTATCGCTGCTTCTCTGGGGCCCCACATTCCGCTCGTGCGCTTCTCCCTTCCATTCAACAATTATTGCAAGTTTTGTTTTGTAACATTAGTTGTAATTCCCTGAAAGTGACAATACTCTCTGCTTCCGCCCTGAGCTTCCTGAGCCCCCCTTTGCGGCCACTCCCTGCTTTCTGAGCATTGCTTTGGAACAAATGCTGCCCTTTGATCTCCTATAACCATAGGAGATTGTTCTAAGCAGCACATTCCTCAGGACTGCTATTGTTCACTTGGTAGGGCTACCTGATGTTTGCCTGCAAGGTGACCCCTAGGAGTAGACTCAGTTCCGGGTTTGAAGGGCCACAGTCTTGGGGGTTCCATCAGTCTCCATCAGACCAATAAATCTCGTCATGATTATGATTTTGAATTTTGTTTTGTTCTACATGTTTTTCCTTTCTGTTCAGGATCTTCTGTGGTCTCTAGCAGAGTGGTCAGTGGTGGTAGCTGAGTACCATCGAGTTACTCTGCCCTTGGGGTAGTGGAAGTTGTAACTCACATGGTCTGCTTTGTTGCTGTTGTTAAGTGCTGTTGAGTCGGTTCTGATTCATAGCAACCCTGTTTACGGTTTCCAAGGAGTGGCTGGTAAGTTTGAACAGCTGACCTTGTGGTTCAAACCGGCCTTGCGGTTCAGTACTTTTTCCCACAGGACTCTGCATGGTCTGTAGTCCCTAGATTTTTGTCATCTTCTTTCCTCTAGACAGGAAGAGACCAATAGGACCAATAATTGCTTCTTAGATGACCTCTGATAAGTTCTTAAGACCCTAGTTATCAATACAGTAGGATGTAGAACATTTTCTCTGTGATCTACGAAATGCCAATTGAGCTCAATCTCCCTTGAGACTGTGCTTGTAAACCCCCGAGCCCAATTAACCATTCCCTCAAGTGTCTGGTTGTAACTAAGAAGTTTTCATAATTTTGCCCCATTTTCTGTATTACATACATGGATATAGTTTTAGCATGTACAAAGGGTGGGAGTGTGCCATCAAGTCAGTTTCAACTCATAACAACCCTGTTTAGGGTTTTCCAAGGTTGTACATTTTTATGGGAGCAAAAAGTTTCATCATTCTCCTGAGGCGCAACTGGTGAATTTGAACTGCTGACCTTGAGGTTAGTAGCACAAAGTATAATCACTCCACTATGTCAATAGAGTTCTTTGCACAAACATATACATATGTAGAAATATCCACTTCCAGATTTGTGTGTTGTTGTTGCTGTTGTTACATGCCATCAAGTCAGTTCTGAACCATTGTTGTTGTTGGGTGCTGTCGAGTCCATACCAACTCATAGTGACCTTAGGCACAGCAGAACGAAACACTGCCTGATCCTGGGCCAACCTCACTATTATTGCCATACTTGAGCCCATCAATGCTGCCACTTTGTCAATCCATCTCACTTGGGGTCTTCTTTTTTTTCTCTGACCCTCCACTTTACCAAACATGATATCCTTCTCCAGAGATTGGTCCCTTCTGACAATATGTCTGAAGTATGAGAGACAAAGTTGGACCATCCTGGCCTCCAAGGAGCACTTCTGCCAACACGGATTTGTTGGTTCTTTTGACAGCCCATGGCACTTTCAATATTCTCCTCCAACACCATAACGCAAATGCATCAATTCTTCTACAGTCTTCCTTATTCACTGTCCAGCTTTCGCATGCATATGAGGTTATTGAAAATACCATGGCTTGGATCAGGTGCATGTTAGTCTTCAAGCTAACATCTTTGTTCTTCAATACTTTAAAAAGGTCTTGTGCAACAGATTTGCCTAATGCTATACATCATTTGATTTCTTGACTGCTGCTTCCATGAGTGTTGATAGCTGATCCAAGAAGAATGAGGTTTTTGACAGCTTCAATCTTTTCTCCATTGATAAGAATGTTGTTTATTGGTCCAGTGGTGAGAAGTTTTGTTTTCTTTACATTGAGATGCAATCCATACTGAAGACTGTGCTCTTTGATCTTCATCAGTAAATGCTTTAAGTCCTCTTCACTTTCAGCAAGCAAGGTTGTATCCTCTACATATTGCAGGTTGTTAATTAGTCTTCCTCCAATCCTGATGCCATGTTGTTCTTCATATAACCCAACTTCTTGGATTATTTGCTCAGCATGCAAGTTGAGTAAATATGGTGAAAAAAAATACAACCCTGCCACACAACTTTCTTAATTTTAAGCCATTCAGTGTTTCCATGTTCTGTTTGAACAACTGCCTCTTGGTTCATGTACAGATTCCTCATGAGCATAATTAAGTGTTCAGGAATACTCATACTTGTCTTTGGAGAAGAATATTGAAAGTAACATGGACTTCCAGAAGATTAAACAAGTCTGTGTTGGAAGAAATACAGTCAGAATGCACCTTAAACATGAGGCTGGAGAGACTTTGTCTCTCATCCATCAGATATGTTACCAGGAGGAATTAAACCCTGGAGAAGGACATCATGTTTGGTAAAGAAAGATTTGTTTATTTTTTTGACAGTCCATGGTACTCTCAATATTCTTCAGCAGCACCATAATTCAAGTGTATCAATCCTTCTATTGTCTTTTGTATTCATTGCACAACCTTCATGTACATCTGAGGAGATAGAAAATACCATGACTTGCATCAGGGACACCTTGATCCTCAAATTGACATCTTCTTTCTTTAATAGTTTAAAGAGGTCTTTTAAAGGAAGAGATGCAAATAACACAAATAAGAAATGATACAGGTGACCTCACAACAGAACCAATGGAAATAAAAAGAATAATAACAGAGCACTACAAAGAATTGTACTGAACAAATTTGAATAGCTAAAAGAAATTGACAAATTTCTAGAAGTACATGACCTACCTAAAGTAACACAAACTGAAGTAGAATACTTGAATAGACCTATAACTAAAGAAGAAACTGATCATTAAATCACTGAAAAATTACCACCAACAAAAAAAGTCCAGATCCAGATGGTTTTACTGGTGAATTATACCAAACATGCAGAGAAGAATTGACACCAATTTTACTCAAATGATTCTAGAGTATAGAAAAGTATGGGCAGCTGCAGAATTCACTTTATGTAGTAAGCATAAGCATACCAAAACCAGGCAAAGACATCAATACAAAAAGAAATTACAGAACAGTATTCCTCGTGTAGTCTTCCCTGGAGGTGTGGGTTCATGTCCTATTCCTGACAAGTCAGTCTTTGAAGTCCTGGTGAGGCACTGTAGGATCAGCACTGGACTGCGAACTACAATCTTGGCAGTTCAAACCCACCAGCCTGTCCTTGAAAACTCTATATAGT
>NW_006408538.1:24883133-24884117 GCF_000296735.1 Chrysochloris asiatica | reverse complement strand
ACAAGCAAAGTTGTCTCCAATCTTCGTGCCATATTCTTCTTCATATAATACAGCTTTTCAGATTATTTGCTCAGCATAAAGGTTAAATAATATGGTGAAAGAATACAACCCTGGCACACACCTTTCCTGCTTTTAAACCATTTAGTGCCCCTTGTTCTGTCCGAAAGACTGCCTCTTCATATATGGGCAGGTTCCTAATGAGCACATTAAGTGTTCCAGAATACTCATTCTCCAGAATGTTATACATGGCTTTTCTTGATCCATGTAACCAAAAGCCTTTGAATGGTCTATAGGTAAACATCTTTCTGATATTTCTACTTTCAGCCAAGATCCATCTTACGTCACCATGATATCCCTTGTTCTGCATCCTCAGCTGAACCCAGCTTGAACAGTGTACTGTTGCAGCCATTTTTGAATTATCTTTAGCAAAATTTTACTTGCATGTGATGTTAATGATATTGTCAGATGATTTCTGCATTTAAGTTGAATCACCTCTATTTGGAATTGGTACAGATATGGATCTCTTCCAATCAGTTGGCCAGGTAGTTGTCTTCTAAATTTCTTCGCATACATGAGTGATTGCCTCCAGTGTTGTACCAGTTTGTTGAAAGATTTCTATTTATTTTTCATCAATTTCTTGAGCTTTGTTCTTTGCCAATGCCTTCTGTGCACCTTAAGCTTCTTCCTTCAGTACCATTGGCTCTTGACCATATGGTACCTATTCAAATGGCTGAACATCAACCATTCCTTTTTGGTATAGTAACTCTGTATTATTTCGAACTTCCTTTGAAGCTTTCTGCATCATTCAATATTTTGCTCATAGAATTCTTCAATATTGAAAGTCAAGGCTTGATTTTTTTTCCTTCAGTTCTGTTCATTTTAAGAAATGTTAAGCATGTTCTTCCATTTTTGGTTTCTAACGCCAGGTCTTTGCACATTTTATAGTAATACTTGACTTTGCCTCCTTGAGCTGCCCTTTGAAAT
>NW_006408538.1:24873970-24882333 GCF_000296735.1 Chrysochloris asiatica | reverse complement strand
CATAAATTTGAATAATAATGATACTAACTCATCTTCCTTGTAGATAATATGGATATTATTCTATCACAGACAGCATTATACTTCAAGATAGGTCTTTAAATGTTCTTTTTGATGATGAATTCGACACCATTCCTCTTTAATTTGTTATTCCCAGCATAGTAAACCAAATAATTTTCAGATTCAAAATGGCCAATACCAGTCCATTTCAGATCACTAATGCTTAGGGTATTGATGTTTATGTGCTACATTTAATTTTTTTATAATTTCCAATTTTCCTAGATTCATACTTCATACATTCCGTGTCCCAATTATTAACGGGTGTTTAAAGCTGTTTCTCCTCATTTTGAGTTGTGCCCCATCAGTAAATGAAGACCCTGAAAGCTTTACTCCATTCATGTTCTCATGATCAACTGTACTTTGAAGAAGCAGCTCTTCCCCAGTTGTGTTTTGAATGCCTTCCAACTTGAGGAGCTCATTTTCTGGCACTATATCTGACAGTATTCTGGTGCTGTTCATCATGTTTCAATATTCAATATTCTGATACTATCTGAGAGTTTTCCAGTGATATTAATAAAGGGTTTCAGTGACTAAACATTCAGAAGTATTCTGCCTCACCTTCTTCCTAGTCTATCTTAGTCTGGAAGCTCAGCTGAAACCTGTCCATCATTTGTATACCCTACAGGTATTTAAAATACCCGTGGCACAGCGTCCAGCATCACAGCAACATGGAAGCCACCACAGTATGACAAATTGAAAGACAAGTGGTTGTAGCTGTCCATAGATGAAATGGGTTTACTTCTGGATTTTCAGTTCTGTTCCATTGGTCTATATATCTGTCATTATACTGGTACCAGGCTGCTTTAATGACTGTAGCTGTTTAGTAGGTTCTGAGATTGGGAAGTGTGAGGTCACCAACTTTGATCTTCTTCAGGAGTGTTTTGTTCACACAAGGTCTTTCCTTTCCATAAAAAGTTGGTTATTAATTTTTCCTTCTCTTTAGAGAATGTTTATGGATTCTGGATTAAGATTGCATTGTATCTATAGATTGCTTTGGGTAGTATTAACATTTTCACAATGCTATGTCTTCCTATCCATGAGCATGGTATGTTCTTCCATTAAAACCTTTTCATTTATTTTCCCAAAATGCCACTCAGAGAACACAGTTGCACATATCAGTCCTATTTCCAAAGATTCATGGCAACAATTGCCTAGCGTGGCGGATCACTGGGATTTAAGGATGATCAATCCCAGGGTCAACCCACTGCTCAGAAATTCTCACTACTACTTTCCTCTGAAGGCTCCCACAACACCACATTGCTGGCCTCAGTCTGTTGGGGTCCTTTTCAAAATTCTCTGCCCTTTTTGGACTCATCAAGGGCTTCTGTTAACTGAGTTTTCCTGTTAGCTGCCCAGCCCATCTTAGCCCAGCTATGGGCCCAACATTCTACTACTAATATCACCCAATACTTTCTGTTCTCAGTAAAGGACTAAGCTACCTCCCCACCATCACTGACACTATCACACCTACTACAAGCCTGGAGATATGCTGCTTGAAATATGACACAGGAAAATTTATAAACACATCAATGAACTTGAAATCAAGATGGAAAAAAAAAATCCTCACATGCCAGAAACAAAAGAAAAGTCAAAGCCAGAGCAGTGAGCAGGATTCGATGCCAAATGGCCCACCAAGGTATAAGAGCTGGATATAGCACTAGTGTTTTAGTACCCAGGAGCGGTGAAAGGCAAGGCAATGGCTCTATGCACAAAAGGGGCTAGAAGTGATCTTTCAGTTTAGAGCCAGGAGCCGGGAAAAGTGGTCCCTTCTGTAAAATGAAAACCAGGAAACCACCACCCAATACTCACAAAAGTGGGCCATCCTCCCTGGGCCAGGAGAGAGAAAGGAGGCACCTGAGAGATATCAGAGTCTAAATCTGCACAGTGCATGGCAGTGTTTCCTAAATCTGTTTCATCCAACAGATGCAGGTGAATAATAGGAACAATACAAACCTGCTCCTGGCCAGGGAAGACTTTACAGCAGTGGCAGAGAGAAGCATAAAACTTACAGCTCGCAGATGGAAAACAGCACCTTCAAGAGGAGCTCAGAGTGAAAACCAACGAAGCAGATAAGAGAAGTAAAGGCAAGGAACTCCAATCCAGAGAGAATAATGAGAAGCAATACTTAAAGGAACAATGGCTCACAATTCTGGTGGTCCTCCAGAACTGAATAAATATATAATTCTTGTATTGAAATATACCCTGAAAAAATTGGAACCCACATTCAAAGCAGGATAAACATGAACAAATATATTCAAAGGAAAAGATCAACAAAGCAGAAGATGATAGATAGAATAGGAAATATAAAAGTATATAATTTATTATTTAAGGTATAAAAGAACCAATAATTATAGACATTGGTCCAGTGGTGAGGATTTTTGTTTTATTTACATTGAGGTGCAACCCATACCTAACACTGTGATATTTGATCTTCATAAGTACGTATTTTAAGTCCTCTTTGCTTTCAGCAAGATGGTTGTATCATTTACATATCATAAATTGTTACTGAGTCTTCCTCCAATCCTGATGCCACAGTTTTCCTCATATAATCCATCTTCTCAGATTATTTGCTCAGTATACAGACTGAACAAGTATGATGAAACAGTACAACCCTAGCACATACCTTTCTTACTTTTAAACCATTTGGTGTTCCCTTGCTCTGTTCAAACAACTGCCTCTTGGTCTATGTACAGGTTCCTCATGAGCACAATAATGTGTTCCAGAATACTTATTCTCCTCAGTGTTCTCCATAGCTTGTCATGATCCACACAATTGAAAACCTTTGTGTAGTCAATAAAGCACAGGTAAACACTTTCTGGTATTCTCTACATTCAGCCAAGATCCATGTGATATCAGCAGTGATATCCTTCATCCCACATCCTCTTCTGAACCCAATTGAACCCCTGGAAATTCTCTGTCAGTGTACGATTGCAGCCATTTTTAAAATATCTTTAGCAAAATTTTGCTTACATGGAACATTAATGGTATTATCTGATGATTTCCACATTCCATTGGGTCACCTCTCTTTGGAATGAATACAAACATGGATCTCTTCCAGTCAGCTGGCCAGGTAGTTGTCTTCCAAATTTCTAGGCATAGATGAGTGAATGCCTCCAGCACTGCCTCAGTTTGTTGAAGGATTTCAGTTGATATTCCATCAATTCTTGGCCTTGCTCTTTGCCAATGCCTTCAGTGCACCTTGGACTTCTTCCTTTAGGATCGTTGTTTTCTTCATCATATATTCCCTCTTCAAATGGTTGAAAATCAATTTCTTTCCGATACAGTGTCTCTGTGTATTACTTCCATTTTTTTAAAATTTATTTAAGTTTTTATTGTGAACTGAGTGATAGTTTGCACTCTTTGTTTCACCACAACAATTACAATCCCCTCCATACATCATCATTCAACAGGATTTGCTTCTATTCCCTCTGGTTCTTTTGTTTCTGTCTGCATAATTCAATATTTTGCCCATAGAATCCTTCAATACTGCAATTCAAGGCTTGGATTTTTAATTCCATTCCCTCAGCTTGAGGAATGCTGAGTGTGTTCTTCCCTTTTGGTTTCTAACTCTAGGTCTTTGCACATTTCCTTATAATGTTTGACTGTCTTCTTGAACTACCTTTTGAAATTTTCTATTCAGTTCTTTTGCCTCCTCATTTTTTCCATTTGCTTTAGCATCTGTATGCTGAAGAGCAAGTTTCAGAGTCTCTTCTGACATCCATTTTGGTCTTTCCCTTCTTTCTTGTCTTCTTAGTGACCTTTCACTTTCTTCCTGTACAATGTGACGTCATCCCACAACTCTTCTGGTCTTTGGTCTTTAGTGTCTAATGCATCAAATCTGTTCTTGAGATGATCTCTAAATTCAGATGAGATATGTTCAAGGTCATATTTTGGCTCTCATGGACTTGTTTTGATTTTCAGCTTCAGCCTGAACTTGCATATGCACAATTGATGGTCTGTTTTATAGTTTGCACCTGGCCTTGTTTTGACTGGTGATATGGAGCTTTTCCATCTAGTTCCACAGATGTTGTCAATTTGATTTCTGTGTTTTCCATCTGGTGAGGTCCATGTGTACAGTTGTCTTTTATGTTGTTTTAAAAAGGCATTTGCAATGAAGGTGTCATTGGTCTTGCCAAATTCTGTCATGTGGTCTCCAGCATAGTCTCTATCGCCAGGGCCATATTTTCCAATTACTGATCCTCTTTGTTTCCAACCTTTGTATTCCAATCTACAGTAATTAGAAAGCAAAATACAAAATAATATTACAGCACTGAGAACAAAGCTGCTCTGTTATATTATTAAATACTCATGTAACAGGTAAATTCATCTACTATTAAAACATTATCTCATTGGATCAAGGATTGAAACAACAAATATAGCCTTGTAGAAGATGCCTCTACATCCCCAACATGAATATTCTTAGCTTTACTCTTTATTTCAGTGACACCAGAGTAGAAAGTTGCATGGGTCTTTGTCTAACTTCTAGTTTTAAGCATCTTCATGCATCAGATGCATCAAGCATGAGCCTCACATATTTTTTCTCTGCTCCCAGTCTCCTCGAGTTCAAGTGGACGTTCTCTGCATGCACACATATAGGCATCTTTAAAATGCAGGGGAGTTAACATCTCCAGAAAAAACATTCATCCAGTATTGAAAGAAATCTATGAATAAAAGTGTGTGCAAGCCCATTAGTCACCAAACCAAAGCCAAACCCACTACCATCACAGCCATTCTGACTGGTGGGCTTGAACTGTCTACCTTGAAGTTAGTAGTCCAACACTTAATCCACAACTCCACTAAGCCTCCTCCCTTTATTCACAGGGGAATGCAAGCTAAGCTCCAAAATGAGATATCATTTTTGGAATCTGACAATGTGATCAATAAAAGGTTTTATATGGTTCTAAGGGAAATGTAAATTTGTAGAACCACATTAGAAGACAATTAGCCTTAACTTATAAAAATTGAACATTCCAATAGCAAATTCATGTCTAGGTGCGTACCCTGGAGAAATTCTTGCTAATGTAGCCTATGGAAAATCAGTGACAACATTCATGGTAGCATTTGTCATAATAATAAATCCATGGAAACAATTGTATTTATGGAGAGGATAATGGCGGAATTAAGTTATGGCATATTTACATAATGAGAAATTGTGTAGTAGTCAAGATGGATGAACCACATATGTATTATATGCTAACCACATATGACCTAGCCTTATATTAGGTTCATAATTCCCTGGAGATTCATCCAAATTTTGCATCTTGTTCATTCCTTTTTATTGCTCAGTAGTATTCTACTTTATGGGTGTCCCATAATTTATTTAACCATTCTTTTGTTAAAGAACATATGGGTTATTTCCAGTTAGAGGCACTTACAAATAAAGCTGCTATGAACTTTCATGTTCAGGCTTTTGGGTTAACATATCTTTTCATTTCTCTGAAATAAAAGCCTAAAATGCAATTGTTGGCTAATACAGTAGCTAGACATTTATATAAGACATTTATATAGTTATATAAGAAATTCTCAAGCTGTTTTCCAGAGTGCTGTACCATTTTTATACATCCTTGTCAGCATGTGGTATTGACATTTTTTCTTTCCTTTTTCTTTTTTCTTTTTTTATCTTAGTCATTCTGATAAGTGTGTAGTGATATTGTAGCTTTAATTTGAGTGCCCTGTAAAATAAGCACTGGACTGCTAACTGCAAGGTCAGCCGCTCAAATCCACCAGCCACTGTTTGAAGCCCTATACAGGATTGCTATAAGTTGGAACTAACTCAACTGCACACAGAACAATGACTAATGTTGTTGAACAGCTTCTCATGTGCTTTTACAGCCTCAGAAACCCTATACATGGGGTTGAAATTGACTCTACAGCACACAACAACAACAAAAAACAAGATCTCCTCTTCAGTGAAATGTTTGTTCCTGTTTTGCCCATTTTCTAATTGGAATGTTTGCACTTTTTCCATGTTGACTTCTTTATGTCTTCTAAATATGAGTTCTTTATGTCTTCTAGACATGAGTCCCTTATCAAATATGTGTCTTACAAATATTTTCTTCTACTTTTTAGCAACATCTTCTTAATGGGCTATAACAGAGCAAATGTATATATATGAGGTCCAGCTCATTAATTTCCTCTTATTATGGATCATGAGTATCTCTTCGTCAAATCTAGTTCCTGAAGATTTTCTCCTAATTGTTTCTAAATGTTGTGTTGTTTTTGGTTTTATATTTAAGTCCATGATTCATTTGGAGTTAATTTTAGGTTTAGGTTCAGAATGCCCAATCACTTCAGTACCATTTATTGACAGGTTTGTCCTTACTCCATTGAACTGCTTTTGCATGCCAGTCAAAAGCCAGCCAGAGATATTTTTGTGGGTCTATTTCTCAAAACAGAGTCCTGATGTGGTGCTGTAGGATAAGCAGTGGACCACAAGGTCAGTTTGAGCCAGAAGATCAGTGGTTCAAATTCACCAACTGCTCCTCAGAAACACTATATAGGGTCATTATGAGTTGGAAGCAACTAGAAAACACTTAACAATTCAAAAATTTTCAAACCAAAGTAGAATTAATACATTTGAATAATACTGTTGAAGAAGAGTACTGAATATACCATGGACCCCCAGAAGAATGAACAAATCTGTCTTGCAAGAAGTACAGCCAGAATGTTCTTTAGACTAGAGGATGACAAGACTTTGTCTCATATGTTTTGAGTGTGTTATCAGAATGGATCAGTCCCTGGAGAAGGACATTATGCTTGAAAAATGATGGCGATGTGCCTTGGAGTCGATTCCAACTCATAGCGACCCTGTAGAGGTTTTCAGAGGCTATGAATCTTATGAATCTTTACAGGACTAGAAAGCCTCATCTTTCTCCCTGGAGCGCCAGGTGAACTTTAACTGCTGACGTTGCGGTTATCGGTCCAACGTGTAATCCACTACATTACAAGCTCCTTGCTTGAAAAAATATAGAGTCAGCAAAAAAGAAGACCTTCAGTGAGATGAACTAACACAGTGGCTTCATAATGAGTTCAAGCAGATCAGGAGTCAAAATCGACTCAATGACACCTAATAACAACTATGTTCTGAGTTCTCTATTAAATTCCATTGATCTATGGTCTATTCCTCACAAAGGATTATGCTGTCTTAATCACTGTAGCAACATAGTAGGCTTTCAAGCTCTTTACGCGTTGGACTGGGATTCTGAAGTCTGTGATTTTTCTTCATTGTTAGATTTGATTGCTAACATGTATTGATCATTTTCATCTAAGTTGATGAGAGATACTGGTCTGTACATTTTTGTACTTGAAATGTCTTTCTTTGGGCAATACTAAAAAAAAAAAAAAAAAAAAAAAAGAGCTCTGGTAGTCTAGTGGTTACAAACCGGGCTGCCAACCTCAAGGTCAGCAGTTTGAAACTACCAGCAGTTCTGCAGGAGAAAGATGAGGTGTTCTGCTCCCGTAAAGATTTACAGCCTCGGAAACCCTGTGCAGGGTCACTATGAGTTGGAACCGACTCCATGGTACTTAACAACTACAACAACAACAACAGCCTGGTAAAAATGAATTGGGAAGTGTTCCCTCCTCTTCTGTTCACTGGAAGAAATTATGTAAAATTGGTGTTAATTCTTTATAAATGCAGGATAGAATTCACAAGACAAACCATCTGAACCTGGAGATTTTATTTTCGGGAACTTTAAAGTATAAATTCGATTTTTAAAATGGTAATAGCACTCTTCAGGGTAGCTATTTCTTCTTGGTTGAGTTTTGGTAGTTTGTGGTTTTAGAGAAATGATCCATATCTTCTCAGTAGTTGATTTTTATGAGTGTAAAGTTGTTCACAGTTTTCCCTGATTATTTCAATGGCTGCATTAGCTGATACCCTTGTTTTATCTTGTATATTGCCAATTGGTGTTTTCACTCGGTTTATTATATTTTTTTAGAAAATAAAAACAGCTTTTTGTTACACTGATTTTCTCTGTTGTTTTTCTATTTTCAAGTTTTTTGATTTCTGCTATGTTCTTCATTATTTCCTTTATACTACATGCTATCTTTTGGGTTTGTTTTTCTCTTAATTGCTGAGAAGACCTCAATTATAATTGTCGATTATATATATGTATATGATATAATATAATATAGAGAGAATTCTGACTCATAGTGATCCTATATAGGGTTTCTGAAGAGCAGCTGGTGGGTTCGAACCACCAACCTTGTGGTTAGCAGTCTGGTACACAGTACCACACCAGGACACTCTCTCTTCTCTCTGTCTCTCTGTCTCTCTCTGTCTCTCTGTCTCTCTGTCTCTCTCT
>NW_006408538.1:24807431-24873845 GCF_000296735.1 Chrysochloris asiatica | reverse complement strand
GGCTGTGAACCTTAAAGTCAGCAGTTCAAAACTACCAGCTGTTCTGCAGGAGAAAGATGAGGCTTTCTGCTCCCATAAAGATTTACAGCCTCGGAAAACCTGTAAATGGTCGCTATGAGTTGACTCCATGGCACATAACCACCAACCACCACCATATATATATATGTGTGTCTGTGTGTGTGTGTGTGTGTATGTTTAACAATATATATAGTTATATCATATATATATATATAGTGGTAGTGGTGGTGGTGTTCCTTGGAGTGAGGTCCAACTCGGAGACTGTAGATCTTTACAGGAGCAGAAAGCCTCATCTTTCTTCCATGGAATGACAGGTAATTTCAAACTGCTGACCTTGAGGTTAGAAACCCAACTTGTAACTATTATGCTACCAGAGCTCCTTATATATAGTGTTAAAGCCTCCCAATTATAATTGTGGAGTTTTTTATTTCTTCTTCAGTTTTTGCTTTGTATTTTGAGATTCTCTTGTGTGGTGTGATAACTTTAGAATTGTCATAGTTCCTAATAGATAGATCCTTCAACAATTATTTAATGCACTTTTTATTTGTAATTTTTTCCTCTGTATGAAATCTACTTTATCTTATATTGATATATCTTGTTGTTGTTAAGTGCCACCAATTCAATTCTGACTCATAACAAACTGCATAAGACTTCCAGGGAGTGGCTGGCGGGTTTGTACTGCTGACCTTGCTGTTAGCAGTGCAGTGCATTCTTATTCTACATCACCACACTGGGATGCCTTAATATAACTATTCCTGGTTTTTGTTTTAGTTTTTTGATTAATGTTTTCATGGTATATATTTTTAAATCCTTTCACTTTCAGCCTACTTAAGTCATTTTATTTGCAGTGAACTTCTTGTAGACAGCATTTGGTCATGGTTTTTTAAGCTACTCTCCTAATCTCTAGGAGTCCTGGTGTGGTGACCACTAGGTCAGTTTGAGCCAAAAGGTCAGTGATTCAAACTCACCAGCCACTCCTCAGAAAGCTCATGTAGGGATGCTATGAGTTGGAACTGAATCAATGGCACTTGACAACAACAACTGACTTCTAAGGAATCCTAGCAGCATGGTGGACTACAAGCTGGGTTGCTAACCACAAAGTCAGTAGTGTGAATCTACCAGTTGCTCCATGGGAGAAATAGAGACTTTCTGCTGCTGTAAAGATTTACAGCCTCAGAAACTCTACACATAGAGTCACTACAGAGTCACTACGAGTCAGAATCATCTCGGTGGCACACAACCACTACTACCACCACCAATCTCTGTCTTTTAATAGCTTATGATCTAGAAGCACTGGTGGCATGGTGGTTAAGCACTTGACTGATAATTAAAAGTCAGTGATTGGACATCACCAGATGTGGCAATCAGCTTCCATAAAGATATATAGCCTTGAAAACAAAAATCCTCACCACTGGACCAGTAAACAACATTCTTATCAACGGAGAAAAGATTGAAGTTGTCAAGGACTTCATTCTTCTTGGATCAACTATCAACACTCATGGAAGCAGCAGTCAAGAAATCAAACGATGCATTGCATTAGGCAAATCTGCTGCACAAGACCTTTTTAAAGTGTTGAAGAGCAAAGATGTCAGCTTGAAGACTAAGGTGCACCTGACCCAAGCCATGGTATTTTCAGTAACCTCATATGCATGCAAAAGCTGGACAGGGAATAAGGAAGATGATAGAAGAATTGATGCTTTTGAATTATGGTGTTGGAGGAGAATATTGAAAGTGCCATGTGCTGCCAGAAGAACCAACAGATCCATGTTGGAAGAAGTGCAGCCAGAGTGCTCCTTGGAGGCCAAGATGGCCAAACTTCATCTCTCATACTTCAGACATATTGTCAGGAGGGACCAGTCACTGGAGAAGGATATCATGTTTTGTAAGGTGGAGGGTCACAGAAAAAGAGGAAGACACCCAACAAGATGGATTAGCCAAGTGGCAGCTTCGATGGACTCAAGCATGGCAACAGTAGTGAGGTTGGCCCAGGATCAGGCAGTGTTTTGTTCTGCTGTGAATAGGGTCGCTAGGGGTCAGTACTGACTCGATGGCACCTAACAACAACAACAACAACAACTTGTACCAACACCATCGTCACTACTTACATAACGGATTAGTTTTGCATAAGAGAAGTCATGCCTCCATGTAATAAGCGAATACAGTAGCAAATTATTATTTTACTATAATCCAGGTTGGATTTCAGGTCTAGAGCTGTTCAGTTGACTTTAAATTTGTCCATGTTTGTTGTGAATAGCTAATGATTTTGTGTTTGATTCCTCTTTTTGTTTCACGTTTCTCATTTTCCTGTAGGTTTTTAACATTTTTTTTAAGATTCTACTGACTTATATTTGTTTTGTTTTTTTGCAATATATTGCTTTATATAGATTTTTCTTCTTGTTGTAGTGGTGGTGTGCCATGGAGTTGTTTCCAACTCATAGCAACCCTGAATAGGTTTCCCAAGGCTGTAAACCTTTATAGGAGCAGAAAGCCTCATCTTTCTCCCATGGAACAGTTGATAGTTTCAAACTGCTGACCCTAAGGTAAGCAACCCAACTCATAACCACTGTGCTATCAGAGCTTCTTAGATACCACAATAGCTTATCATAATGAACTGGCAGTAAATATTTACCTTTTGGTGCAAAATGTGGAAACCCTACTTTACGCCCCAATGTGATGCTGTAGGATAACTGAACACAAGGTTGGTTCAAACTGCAAGGTCGGCAGCTCAAACTCACCAGTCACTCCTTGGAAACCCTATACAGGATAATATTATGAGTTGGAATAGACTCAACAACACTTAACAACAACAACAGCAACCCTTTCCATTATTAGAATATAATTGTTTAAGCATTTCTTTTACATACATTGAAACATCATCTGATGTTTTAATTTTTGCTTCTACCATCAAATATGGTTAAAGCAACTCATAAGAATGAACATATATCTATTTTATTTATACCTATTTTTACATATTCTGTTTTTCTTTCCTTTATGAAGTTCTGAGACTTCTAATATCATCTTTTTTTCTGTCTAGAGAAATTCCTTTAGCTATTCTTTAATAATATTCTTATTAGCAAAAATTCTCCTAGTTTTCCTTTATCTGAGAATCTCTTTATGATGCTGTTTTGAAATCCATGTCAGACAATTCCACTATCTGATTCATCTCTTTTCATTCCTGAAGATATTTCACCGGATATAGAATTCGTGGTTGATAATACTATTCTTTCAGTAGTTGAAAATGTGCCACTTCCTTCTGACCATCTTGGTTTCAGATGAGAAATTCTTTGTCGTTCGAAATGGTATTCCCCTATAAGTCATGTGCTGTTTATCTCTGGCTGCTACCATTTTTTTTTTTTTTTTCCTTTTCCCTTTGTCTTTACTTTTCAGAAGTTTAATGTTGGCATGGGATTCTTTGAATTTATCCTATTCAGTGTTTGGATTTTTTCTTGAATCTGTAGATTTATATCTTTCACCAAATTTAGGAAGTTTTCAGTCATTGTTTCTTTGAATACTTTTTCAGGCTCAGACTCTCTCTTCTCTCTTTCTGTAATTTTAATGACACAAACACTACTCTTTTGTCATTGTCACCCAGGCCACTGCAACTCTGTTAATTTATTTTTTTAATGCCTTTTCTCCCTGAGAAGTAAATTTGATTGATCTGGTCTCGAGTTCCCTGAATCTCTTCTCTGTCATCTTCACTCTATTACTGAGACCATTCTGGGAGTTTTTAATTCCTATTATTTTATTTTTCAGTCTATCTCTATAATTTCCATTTGGTTCCTTTTTTTTTATAACTTCTATTTCTTTGCTGAAATTTTCTCTTTTCTTTTTTTTTTTTCATTTCCTTTAAGAAAGTTCATAATTGCTAGTTGAATCATCTATATGATGCTGCTTTGAAATCCTTGTCAGATAATTCCACCATCTGATTCATCTCATTGTTGATTGTATTATGATTCCTGGTGTGGGTTTCCTTGTTCTTGGTATACGAGTGATTTTCTCTTGTATGCAGGGCATCTTGGGTATTATATTATGAGACTCTCTGTATCCTATTTAATCTTCTCTTTGTAGTAGGCAGTCCCTCTGTTGAGGCATAGCACAGAGCTGGTGGGCGTGTACATCCAGTTTCCTGCTGGGCTTTGCTGCCAACAAGGACCAATCATTCTGTGGCTTTTCTACCCACTGGACCCTGCTGACACTGTAACACTAGGGGAGGGGTGGAAGCAAAGGGAAGTAACAGTTAGCCATGCCTTCCACCATTTCACTCCAGTTCACTGACATTGAGAAGGAGTGGAGGCCCAGCTTCCCCTTGGGCTCCGTTAACCCTTGGGGCTGTGAGAGCTATCTCACATTGCCTTGTTAATCCTCATGCTGATAGGTGGAGGTCTAGGCTCAGCTCACCCATGGACTCCACTGACACTACCCTGGTGAGGAATTGGAGTGCTGACTGTCTCCACTAAGCAGGGACTAGAAGATCAGCTCATCTCTCTTGGTGCCAACATTGCCTCACCAGGGGAATCACAGCACTGCCTGGTAGGTCTGGGCAAGAGATGAAAGATTACCTCTCCACTTGGTTTTACCAGCATCACTCAGCAGGGAAATTGGAGTGAGGTGATTGTGGGTGGGGTAGGAGTGTGGAAGATAAGTCCCTGCTTCTGTCCTTGTGAAACCACGAAGGGTTAGATAGCAGTAGTTTCCACTGCTGGAGTAACATTGCTGGAGTAAGGTACAGACAAGGGGTTTTCTGTTGTTACAGCATCCTTTTTTCAGCCCTTTGTTTGGAGTAACAATCTTTTCTTGTAGCTTTATTTGCTTATAATTATTGATGGTTCTGGGTTGGAGGAGGAGACCTGGTGGCACAGTGGGTTAAAGATCAGACTCTAACCGAAAGGTTGGTAGTTCGAGCCCACAGGAAAAAGATGAGGCGCCTGGCTCCTGTAATGATTTGCAGCCTTGGAAACCCTACGGAACAGTTCTGCTCTGTCCTATGGGCATCACTATGCGGTAGACTCCATCTACTCAACAGCACTGGGTTTTTATGGGTTTCTGAGTTAGAGACTTCTGCAGTGCTGGGATTGGCATATGTGAGATGCTACGTGTTGCTTCTCAAGTCCCAGTGGCCCTATACTGTCTGCCTTCTTCTGTCCACCTTCCAGACTTTTCCAGGATCATTTGTTGCCATCTGTCAACAGTCTTCTAGGTGTAAGAGGAAGAACAGGGAGGAATGAAGTTATCCATCTTGGCAGAAATAGAACTCAGAATTTTTTTCCCTATAAATTCCCAGCTTGATGCATTTTCACATACTGAACATACCTATGTCACTAATACCTGTTCAAAAAGCAGAACACGGTCAGCACTGCCAGAAATTGACCTGTGCACCTTTTTAATCAGTATACCACCTTCTTGACTTCTTACCTAACATTAATTTTTCCAAAGGGCAGTCACCTTTCCTTCTAATAAGAGAATAGAGTAGTGGCTGATTACCTTATTATAAACCAGGATGGACACTGAATTTCAGCTCTGGTAGACCTCTGTTGGCCTCAAGTGTGCCCTGGCCCCCTGGAAATAGTTCATTCTCCATGGTTCTCAACCAAGAGCATGATCATCGTGTTTGTCATAACCCCTACTCTTGACACGTCTCAAACTCACACCTTTGTCTTACAAGAACAAGAAAAGCTCTACTGTTTTTTAAAAGCTTTCTGTCTAGATTCCTTGGGGTCCCTGCATGGGGCAAACAGTTTGTGCTAGGCTAGTAACTGAAAGCTGAAAGATTTGAATCTACCAAGCAGCTCCATGAAAGAAAAGCTTGGCAGAGTGGAAGTGTAACTACAAATATACACAGGTCTGACACAGGATATCTGTACATGGCTATTTATCATTGCTGCAAACATACTCATGAGTATAATTGAACACACAGTGACAAAGTTATGAAAATTTCTTAACCAAAAACCTTGATGGAATGAGTTACTGCATCTGGGGGCTCAGGACCATAGACTCAGGGGACACCAGAGTCAATTGGCATGAAATAGTCCACAAAGACAATGTTCCACATCCTATTTGGATAAGTAGTAACTGAGGTTTTAAAAGCTTATAAGCAGCCGCCCAAGGTGCAACTGTCTCTCCTTACTCAGAGGAAAGAATAGTGATGGAAATCAAAGACAATTACTCCAACGGACTAACAGATCATGAAGCATCAGATGCCATGATCCTGAGACCAGAGGAACTAGATGGTGCCCAGCTACCATTACCAACTGTTCTGAAAGGGCTCACACTAGAAGGCCCTGGAAAGAGTGGAAGAAAAATGTGAAACAAAATTCAAAATCATAAAAAAAGAGAGAGCAGACTTACTGGTCAAATAGAGACTGGTTCAACCCCAAAGCTGTGGCCTTTTGTCACCCTTCAAGTGTGGAAGTGAACTCACTCTTATGGATCAATTTGCAGCCAAATAAGAGATAGTTCTTTACAGGGAACATGAACATTAGTGAGGTACACACAGCCTAAAATAGTCAACCAGTTGAGATCAAAGGCAGCATTATCCAAGGACAAAGTTCAAAATGGTTAAGAAAGAAGGAAGAGTGGAAATGAGAAACACAGGTAGGGAGTGGAGTAAATGATGTTACATTAAGGGATTGTAGTCAATAAGACTAAGGTGCGCCTGACCCAAGCCATGGTATTTTCAATAACCTCATATGGATGCAAAAGCTGGACAGTGAATAAGGAAGATCGTAGAAGAATTGATGCCTTTGAGTTGTGGTGTTGAAGGAAAATACTGAAAGTGCCATGGACTGCCAAAAGAACCAATAGATCTGTTTTGGAAGAAGTGCAGCCAGAGTGCTCCTTGGAAGCCAAGATGGCTAAACTTCGTCTCTCATACTTTGGACATATTGTCCGAGGGAATAGTCTCTGGAGAAGGATGTCATGCTGTGTAAGGTGGAGGGTCAGAGAAAAAGAGGAAGACCCCCAATGAGATGGATCAGCCAGGTGTCATCATTGATGGCGTCAAGTGTGGCGGTGGTAGTGAGGTTGGCCCAGGATCAGACATTGTTCCTTCTGCTGTGCATGGGGTCGCTATGAGTCAGTTCCGACTCGATGGCACCTGACAACAACAACAGTCAATAAGATGCAATAAAATGGGTATGAATTGTTGAAGGTAAAACTGAGGATCTTCTCTGCAAAACTTCATCCAATTCACAATAACAAGTTAAATAACAAAACAAAATATAAACATTTGTTGAATATTTAATACATAATTGTTCATTAAAAATAAGCTAGCAGAAAAATGGAATTAAAGGTAATGGATATTGTTTCAAATAATCCAAGAAACTGGATTATATGAAGAAGAATGTGGCATCAGGAATGGAGGAACACTAACAACCTGAGGTATGCAGATGACGCAACCTTGCTTGCTGAAAGTGAAGAGGACTTAAAACATACTGATGAAGATTAGAGGCCCTGGCCTTCAGTATGGGTTACATCGTTTGTTTGTTTGTTTGTTTTCCCTTTTATTGTGTGATAGTTTACATGGGGGAACATTAGCTTTACACTCATTCTATCATACATCGTATCATTGCCATAGTTACCATCCCGTCCATGCATCATCACCCAACCAAAGGTTATACCCCGCAGCCCCCCACCCCCTCTCCCCACGGTCCTCAGCACACAGCTCCCTTCCCTCCCTGGAACTCAAGTCCTCAGCCACTCCATCTCTTCATGTCATCCTCTCTGTCTCCATCTCAGGCCTCGCTGCTTCTCTGGGTGGGGTCAGTATGGGTTACATCTTAATGCAAGGGAACAAAATTCCTCACCACTGGACCAAACAATAACATCATGAAAAATGGAGAAAAGATTGAAATTGTCAAAGACTTCATTTTGATTGGATCAACCATCAACACTCAGGGAAGCAGCAGTCAAGACATAAAATGATTTTATGCTGAATTAAGCTGGACAAGACCCCTTTAAAATGTTCAAGAGCAAAGATATTAGTTTGAGGACTAAGGTGCGACTCACTCAATCCATGGTATTTTCAACAGCATGTGAAAATTGGACAATGAATTAGGAAGACTCAAAGAATTAATACACTTGTTTTACAGCATTAGAGAAGAATATTAAAAGTACCATAAACTTCCAGAAGAACAATCAAATCTGTATTGGAAGACACACAATCAGAATGTTCCTTAGAAGCCCGGATAGTGAGACTTTGTCTCTCACACTGTGGATATGTTGTCAGGAAGACCGCAGAAGAATTGATGCATTTGAGTTATGGTGTTGGAGAAGAATATTGAAAGTGCCATGGGCTGCCAAAAGAACCAATAGATCTGTTTTGGAAGAAGTGCAGCCAGAGTGCTCCTTGGAGGCCAAGATGGCTAAGCTTCGTCTCTCCTACTTCAGACATATTGTCAGGAGGGACCAATTGCTGGAGAAGGGTATCATGTTTGGTAAGGTGGAGGGTCAGAGAAAAAGAGGAAGACCCCCAGCAAGATGGATTGGCACAGTGGCAGCATATCAATGGGCTCAAGCATGGCAACAATTGTGAGGTTGGCCCAGGACCAGGCAGTGTTTTGTTCTACTGTGCTTAGGGTCGCTATGGGTCGGTACCAACTCGATGGCACCTAAGAACAACAACAGCACCATTCCTCATTAAACTTTACATATATTTGATAATTTACATCCATATAAATTCATAAATTCGTATTTTATTCAACGGCTTGGTTGATTGGTTGTTATGTGCCGTGGAGTCGGTTCCGACCCATAGTGACCCTGTACAGGGTTTCCGAGGCTGTAAATCTTTACGGGAGCAGAAAGCCTCATCTTTCTTCCGCGGAGCAGTTGGTCGTTTTGAACCACTGACCTTGAGGTTTGCAGCCTGATTCGTAACCACTATGCTACCAGAGCTCCTTATATATAAATGCTGTGGGGTTTAAATGAAAGATGCAATGAATTATTTATCTGTTTATTGATTTCTTGCTCCACAGGGGCAGAGGCTTGAGTTAATCACACTCCTCAGTTCCAGATAGACTCTCACCATCTGCTTGGCCAAGTCTTTTGTTGGGTTTTGTTTTTAACTCTTTGTTCCTTTGGTAGGAAAGAAAAATCATTTCTCCTCCTGTTTTCCTTCCTATCTATCATATGCATACTCTTTACAGTATAGAATGGATTTTCTGATTTTATATGCTTCAAATTTATGTTAATCTTAATGTGCTAAAAAAAATCTTTAATTTGTATTCATTCAACGCTATGATATTATTAATTGTGCTTTATGTATGTTTAGTTACTGTTTCTAACTGCTACATAGCATTTTCTAGTAAGTTTGTCGGTTTCCTTGGTTGTTGTTGCTAAGTGTCGTCAAGTCAGTTCCGACCCAAAGCGAACCATATAGGGTTTCCGAGGAGCAGCTGGTGAGCTTGAACATTTAACCTTGCAGTTCAAATGGCTTTGCAGTCTGGTGCATTAGCCCAAAGCGCCACACCAGGACTCCCGTTTCCTTGGTGATAGCCCCTAAATAGTCTTCTACACCCCCTCAAATATGCTTCCATGAATGCCTTCTAGGACAGGTGGGAACAATGGCATAGATTCCTAGATAACCGAGTGTCTGAACATTGAATGTCCTTAAGCACTACCAGATTGTTTTCCATGTACACTTTTAAGAACAGTGGATGAGTGTTCACGATTTCTTACGTCTTTGGCTACAACTGGCATTGTTGTTGTTGTTGTTGTTAAGTGCCTTTGAGTCGGTTCCGACCCATAGCGACCCTGTACAGAGTTTCCGAGGGTGTAAATCCTTACAGGAATAGAAAGCCTCATCTTTCTCCCGCGGAGCGGCTGGTAGTTTCGAACCACTGACCTTAAGGTTCGCAGCCCGATTCGTAACCACTATGTTACCAGAGCTCCTGGCATTAGCGAAGATTTTTATTTTTGAGGAGTCCTGGTGTGACTCTGTGGGCTACAGCATCAGACTGCAAAGTCGTTTGAACTGCAAGCTCACCAGCTGCTCCTTGGAAACCCTATGCAGGGTCACTATGGGTTGAAATTGACTCGACAGCACTTAACAACAACAACAATGCTGAAATATGAAGACTTGGTATGGTGCTGCAAGATAATGTGTTGGACCGCTAGATGAGCTTGAACCTCAAAGTCGGAGGTTCAAACCCACCAGCTGTTCCTCAGAAGCTTATGCAGAATCTCTATGCATCAGAACCAACTTGATAGCACTTAACAATAGAAACACTGTTGCATGCTCATTGCTCTGTTAACAAGTGATAAGCACTTCTTTGTCCTTTGCTGTTGTTGTTGTTTTCTTGACCTCTGTTTCTATGGGCACTGATTCTACATTCAAGTCCAATGAAATCCTTGACAATTTCAATACTCTGTTTATCACACTGTTGCTTATTAGTTCAGTTGTGATGATTTCTGTTTTCTTCATGTGTGTCAGTCGTACTGTGGTGCCTTGTGTGTTGCTGTGATGCTGGAAAGTATGCCAATGATGTTCAGATATCTGCAGGGTTACCCAGGGTAGAGGGGTTTCAGCAGAGCTCCCAGATTAAGAGATACTAAGAAGAAAGACCTGTGAAAAAATCTGGCCATTGGAAATTTTATGGCTAGCAGCAGAAGATAGTCTGATATAGTGCTGGAAGATGAGTCCTCGGGTTGGAAGACACTCAAAGTGTGACTGGGGAAGAGCTGCTTCCTCACGTGGAGTTGACTTTCCTGGTATGAATGGAATAAAGCTTTGGGGACCTTCAGTAGCTGATGTGGCATGACTCAAAATGACAAGAAACAGCTGCAAACATCCATTAGTAATTAACATGGAGTATACAAAATATGGCCGGAGGAAGATGAGGCTTTCTGCTCCCGTAAAGATTTATAGCCTCGGAAACCCTATACAGGGTTGTTATGGGTCGGAACCGACTCCACGGCACATAACAACAACAAGAATACAAAATATGAATTAAGGAAAACTGGAAGTTGTTCAATATGAAGCGTAACACCTAAACATTTATGTCCTAGGTATTGTTGTTGCTAAGTGCTTTTGAGTCAGTTCTGACTCATAGCAACCATGAGTAGGGTTTCCGAGAAGCAGCTGGTGAGTTTGAACCACCAACCTTGCGGTTAGGTGTCCAGGGCTTATTGTACAACGCCACACAAGACTGAACTTGGCCACTGTGAATCAGACAGTTAAATGGTCTACTAATAACAAACTGAAAAAAAAAAAAACAGTTTCACATATATCATCAAACAAACATGATAATATATTTTTTCCTACAGTCATCTTATAAACAATAAAAACCATTGCACCCTGAATTGGCAAGAGCTTTATCATAAACCATAGCACATATGTGGGTCTGTTTCTGAGCTCTCTATTTTGTTGCACGCTTTGTTCTTATACCAATAACATATTTTATGCTTCTTAGTACTGTAATATGCCTGATACATGGTAAGAACAATTCCTCCACTTTGTTTCAAGTGTTCAAAATTGACTTAATTATTAGTATACTTAAATCTTCTATATGAATTTTAGAATAAGGAGATCAAGCTCCTCAAAAATTCCTGATGAATGTTTTTCTCTTAGACCTGTATAGCATTTAGAGATTTATTTGAAGAAGGCTAACATCACTATACATTTGTCTAGTCCACCAACACACTCGACCTCTGCGATCCCTGCATGTCTCCACTTACAGCTTGTCCTACTTCTCTATGGTTGCTATCATGAAAATCTCTCAAGTGGATTTCTCTTACAAAGAGAAATTTACTTTCTCACAGTTTATTAGACAGGGAGTCAAATTCAGGGTGCTGACTCTAGTGGGGAGGCCTTTCTCTTTCTTTCGGTTTTGGAGGAAGGTTCTTGTTTCCTTTAAGCTTCAGCCCCTGGGCAATCCTCATGCAACTTGGCCTCTCTCTTCCCCCATTTCTGTCCCCTCGCTTGCTTGTTTCATCTCTTTTATATCTCAGGAGAGGCTGATTCAAGACAAACCCGACACTATCCTTCCCTATCGACATAACAAACAGAACTCATTTCCAAATGAAATGATAACTGTAGGCATTGTTGGTGTTAAGTGCCTTCAAATAAATTCTGAAGCATCAGGAGAGCTTGAACTACCGACCTTGAAGTTCAAACCAACTTTGCAGTCTGACTCATTAGCCCACAGAGCTCCACCAGGACTCCATAGGCATAGAGGTTAGAATTCACAACACAAATTTTGGTAGACACAATTCAATCCATATCCTACCCTTTAAAATCGAGTTTAAACTTCTTCTCTTGTGCAATGTTTTTAGGCCATATCCTACATAATGTACAGTTTTGATTGCTATTGTAAAAGTCTATTTTCTAGCGTATTTCCTTACTGGTTATTGCTGGTGACTGTAAAGGAATGTTATTTCATTGTGAAAGTCCATATCTGGACTATATCTGAAAGTACAGCTGAGAGGTTTACGAGAATCATTTCCACTGGAGAGAGAGATTTGGGGATTTGGCACACAAGGGAGACCTACTGGTGTGGCGCTGTGGGTTAATGCGCCAGACTGAAAAGCCATTTGAACTGCAAGGTTGGTGGTTCAAGTTCACCAGCTGCTCCTCGGAAACCCTATACAGGGTTGCTATGGGTCAGAATCTTAACAACAACAACTCTGAACTGTGGCACTCCTGGTGTAGTGATGTGGATTAGCACTGGACTACTAACTTCAAGGTCAGCAGTTCAAACCCACCAGCTGCTCACTATGAGTTGGAACAGACTTAATGGTACTTCACAACAACAACATGAAAAACTCTATGCCCACAAATTTGATGACTTAGATTAAATTGACTAATTCCTTGAAAGATATAAACTACCAAAACTCATACACAAAATACATAACCTGAGTTACCTATTTATTAATTAAAGAAATTGAATCAATAATTTAAAACTTTCCAAAACTGAAATGTCCATTCTCAGATGGTTTTACTGGAGAATTTAAGGAACAAATTATGTAAATTATCCACTATCACTTACAGAAAATAGAAGAAGACAAACACTTTATAACTCATTCTTTGAGCCCAGCATTACTTTAATACTCAAACCAGATAGAGATATTACAAAAAGAAGAAAACTACAGAGAGATGTAAAAATCCTCAGCAAAATGTAAGCTAATTAAATCAAACATTGTGTAAAAAGAAGTATATATCAGGACTAAATAGAATTTCTTCCAGGAATATAAGACTGGCTCAACATTAAAAATACATAAAGTGATATATCATCTAAAAATGTTAGTGAAGAAAAATTGTATGATCATATCAATTCATACAAATTGATCATATCATTGTACCAATTGACAAAATCCAATACCCATTCATGATTAAGAAAACAAATAAAAGAAACAAAGCCCTTTCAGTAAACTAAGGCTGTTGAAGAAATTTCTCAAATTGGTAAATGGTATCTATAAAAAACCTGGGGCAAACATTATACTTAATAGTGAGAAATTGGATGGTTTCTAAGATGAGAAACAAGGCAAGAATGTCTCCTCTCAACACTCCTATTTAAATTTATACTAGAAGACCTAGCTAGTACCATAAGGTTTTTAGAAGTAAACAAAAGGTACCGCTATTAGAAAGGAAGAATTAAAATTCTCTTTATTCACAGATGGCATGTATGTAGTGTACACAGAAAATCCCAAAGAATCTACAAAAGAACAGTTCTTAAAATAAACAAGGTCACAAAACGCAAAATCAATCTCCAAAAGTCAATTGTTGTCCTATATACCAGCAATGAACATCTGGAATTTAAAGAAAAAAAAAAACAAATGAACAGAAGATTCAAGAATCCCTTAGAATCTTCCAGCTTAATATTTCATGATGGTAAATATTCTAATTTCCTCACTCTATATTCCAAATTCTAAGATTCTTTGTAGTGTAGAAATCATATGACTTGATCAGCTGACCTTTGAGATCAATACCGATTTGACTGAAATTCATATATATATATATATATAGTCCCTTGCATCTTTCCTGATTATCTCCAGAAATTCTAGAGGAGGCATGTATTAATAAGAACTCTTTGACTTGCACATGAAAGAAACCTAATTCAAACACAGGTCAAACACTAGGAGTACAGGGAAATGATCTATGTATTTAACAAGGTAGAGGTCATGGGTAATCTTGTCAAATTGGTTTTACTGGTTGAAGCTAAAGGATAAACGAGATTCTCCCAAGCTCTGTCCTTGCCTCTCCTTTGGTTTCAGTGTACTCACACTATCTTGGAGACGATCAGCCTCAGGACTTTCCATTCTGCCTATAGATTGATTGTTGTTAAATACTGTCAAGTAGGTTTCAAGTCATTGCAACCCTGTATGAGGTTTCTGAAGGCTGTAAATCTTTGTGGGAGCAGATAGCATCATCTTTCTTCCACAGAGTGCATGGTGGTCTCAAACCACAGACCTTGTGGACCTAAGCAGTTCAGGGTTTATCCTACAGAGCTGCCACACTGTCAATGGGTTGATAACTTCCAAATTTATATCTCTACCCTGGACTTTTCTTTTAAATCCCAGATCTCGATCTCTACAACTTTCTGTATTTCAAAATAATCTGTAGCCCTGCCTCACTGCCTTCGTTGTCAATTCCCACTGCAAGTCACCTTCACAGTTGCTAGGATTATTGCCATAGCACCTTAATTGGTCCCTCACAATCTCTTATCATCCTGCATCCAGACAGACCTTTTGAAAAGATGAGACCAGCTCTCTCCTCAGCTCAAAACCCTGCAATGGTACCTTATTAAATTTGGAACGAGGTCTTAATAAAAGCACATAAAGCCCTACATCATCTGTTGCCTAATTCCATTGCTCTTTGGACTTCATCTGGTATCTTCCATATAGTAGCAATTGCTCACTAAATATTGTCTGAAAGAACAATTCTATGAACAGGCCAGAGAAGCAATAAATGCTTTCCACTGGTGACTGAGATTTTTTCTACTCACATCAACCAGGAATATGTTGCTTTTCTTGAATTAATTTCTGTATGGATAGTATCCACCAGAGAGAACTCCTGCTCACTTTCTTGATACACATATGTGCGCCCACACACACACACGCATTGAGACCACAAGAAAAGAAGGGTTGAGATGATAGCATATCACAGTAATACAAAAAAGACTCTCAGTCAAACATTTGAGATCCTTTTTTAAAAGAATCCATTGATCATCTATGGCACTATATGGCTTGGCTTCTTGTCCATATTTTTTTCTCCTCGTCTCTCCTTCCTCATATCCCACACAAATTTCTGATATTTTTTTTTTCTCCATGCAGTAATCTAGTTCTTTGTCTTTTATCTTTTTCCAGTGCATACTCTTAGGAGTCCTAGTGCAACACTGTAGAATAAGCACTGGACTGCTGACAGTAAGGTTGGTGGTTCAAACCCACTAGCCATTCTTCAGAAACTGTATACAGAGTTGCTATGAGTAGGAACCAATTCGATGGCACTTAAGAACAACAATGCATACTCTTAGAATTTCACCTTTTCCAACCAAAAGATGTGTTACTGTTTTTCCTTAAACAAAGAAAGGTCTTTCCCTAAGAGGAATGCTTGCATCCGCTGGTAAGATGCCAGCTCTTTTCACCCCACCATACTTTCTCTTCAGTTCTAATGTGCAAGTTCAAAGCCCAAAAATTCTTCATTGGGTTCTGTGTATGAAGTGCTCTAAAATGATTGATTTTGCAATTCTATATCTTTTCGAAAGAGGAGGTCTGGGGTGGGAGTTCATTTTATCTATCATTAGAATGGATCTGCAGACATAACAGCTTTTGTCGCTTTGGGTACAGCATCAGATGTTCAAGAAATTCATTTACCCCAGATCCTTGATGTGTTTAATACACTGGGGACACTCTGGTTTGAATCCCGGCTCCACCACTTACTTGCTGTGTGGCATTGAACAGACCTCTTTAGCTCACTGTGCCACAGCTGGTTCATCTTTAAGAGCAGGTATAATAGCAGCTACAGCACGGAGATATTGTGAGGACCCAAGGAAATCCACAAACACTTGGGAAAGTGCATGCTCCCCGGTGAGTGTTTGGTAAGCACTGACTGGGGTGGCAGTAGCAGCCCGTTGTTGTGGTTAATTGTCCTTGAGTCAGCGGCTCGTGGTGGCCCCACACACAACAGAAGCAAATGTTGCTTTGCCCAGCACCGTGTTTACGAGTCTTGGTCCGCTCAGATCCATCGCTACAGCTACTGTGTTCTGAGCACCATCCCGCCTAGGGGCTCTTCTTCCAGCACTGTGCTGGACAATCCTCTGTTGTGATCCATAAAGTTTTCATTGGATCATTTCAAGAAGTAGCTCACCAGGTATTTATTTTCTTAGTCTGGAAAATCCACCGAAACCTGTTCACCATGGGTGACCTTGCTGATATTTGAAATACTGGTAACAAACATTGCAGCTTCATAGCATCTGGCAAGCCACCACAGCACAATAAACTAACAGACAGGTGTGGAGCAGTTCCTTTGATTTATTGTTGTTGTTTTGTGCCGTGGAGTCGGTTCCAACTCATAGCAATCCTGTTCAGGGTTTCTGAGGCTATAAATCTTTATGAGAGCAGAAAGCCTCATTTTTCTCCCGCGGAACCGCTGGTAGTTTCGAACTGCTGACCTTGAGGTTCGCAGCCCGATTCATTACCACTATGCTAGGGTAATTCGTGGCTACTGTGCTCAAGCCAGGAGAAACATCAGTCTCAGGTCCTTCTGTCATGGTGTGTGCTTTTCTTCTTGCAGAATAACAGATGTAGTAGAAACCTAAGACAAAAGTTGTTGTGGACACTGTTGCCTACAGATCATTTCTGACAATACTTAACTGATTTAGTGGCCTGTTACTTCAGGCTCCGACCCTGCGGTATGATCTTGGGTAATCATCTTTCCTTTTCTGGCCTTTAGTTTCTCCAGCTATAAAAGGAGCTATTGGGACTAGATTATCTGTAAGCCTTCTTCTTTGGACCACAGATCTTTATAATCTAAAAGGGAAAAAAAAGTCTTTGCTACATCCCTAAGAACATGCTTCCTACTCAAATCTTTTTGCTGTTGAATGGCTCTAACTCATGGGTTGTGTGGTGCTTAGCTGTCTCTGGGAAGAGGTTCTACAGAAAGCAACAGAAAGTGTCGCAGAGTCGAACAGCCTCCCTGTTTCTCAAACTTTGATGTGCACACAAATCATCTGGGGATCTTGTTAAACTGCAGATTCTGATTCAGTAGGTTTGGGGTGGAGTCGGAGTCTACAATTCTAACACGTATCCAGGCTTGCTAATGGCACTAGTGCATGAATCACACACAGAGAAGCAGGGTTCAACACAATATTCCAGAACTTCAGAAAGCATTTCAAACCCATGGGGAGCACCATAGGCTGTTAGTACTGCCATAACAGAAATGCCACATGTTGGTGGCTTTAACATACAAAAATTTATTCTCACAGTTCAAAAGGCCGGAAATCTGAATGCAGGGCTACAGATTTAGGGGAAGGTTCTCGCTCTCTGTCAGTTCTGAGGAAAGATGTTTGTTTCTATCACTTTCTATTCCTTGGTTCCTTGGCAATCTTCATGTGGCCAGTATGCTCCCCAGCTTGTCTTTGCTTCTCTATGCCTAATCTGCTCTTCTGTTTTTTTTATATCTCAAAAGTGATTCTGTTTAAGTAATACACGTCCTGTACAAACAAAGAGTCCCGGTGTGGCCCTGTAGGATAATGCACTGGACCACAAGGTCACTTTGAACCACAAGGTCGCTGGTTCACACTCACCAGCCTCTCCTTGGAAACCCTATACAGGCTTGCTATGAGTTGGAACTGACTCGATGGCACTTAACAACAACAATATACTAACATGGCTTTATTAACACAATGAAAACCCTGTTCTCAAGTGAAACTGTATCCATGGATGTAGGGACTAGGATTCCAACACATATCTGGGAGGCACAATTCAATCTCTAGCACGGAGATGGTATGGAACAGGAACCGCCATTGCTTCCTGTCCCTCGGTGCCCTGACTCACACAGAGCAATGTGCAAACTTCAATGCCATTAGTTAAAGTTGCAGCCTAACACACTCTCACATCGATGGGCCATGTCACTCTCTAACTCTTTGAGTAACCCTAAATAGAACTTTTTGTAGTAATGAAAGTATGATCTCCCTGCACCTTTCCATATAATAAAAAAGTCACTCCCGTACAATCAGCTATATGTGATGACTGAGCTCTTGAAATGTGGCCAGTGAGTCTGAGGAATTGAGTTTTTCATTTTATTTCATTTTCATTCATAAAAATTTAGTAAGCCACATCTAGCCAGAGACTGGCATATTAGAAGAGCCAGTTTTAGTGGGTGTTTCCACACTGGATTTTCGATGAATTTTAAATCAATAAATTCTAGACTCTAATCCTAACCCCCTCTGATTGCTGCCTGAAAGGCCTTGGGAAAGCCACCAGCCTCTCCTGGCATTTTTTTCTCATTGGTAACATGAGGATGCACACAGCTAAGTAGAGCATTATCCTAGTGTGGCGCTGAAGGATAATGCGCTGGACCACAAGGTTGGCAGTTCAAACTCACCAGCTGTTCCTCAGAATTCCTACACAGGTTCACTATGAGTCAGAGCTGACTTGATGGCACTTAACAACAACAAAAACACAGCTAAGCCGCGTAAGGACCTGAGATGACAGGTGTAAAACTCCGGGAACTGCACATAAGTCAGAGAAGAAAGCCGTCGTAATTTACTTTTAAAATCCAGCCATTGAAAACCCTGTGGAGCACAGGGCTACTCTGAGGCTCACAGCATTGCTTATTAGTCAGACCTGATTGAACAGCGACTAGTTTTGGTTTAACTGGTTCACAAAATAATACTTCTTATTATGTGTGTCTTGTCACCTAAAAAGCTTCAAGTTCCCCAAATCCTATTGTCACTCTTCGGTGACCTTCCTCCAGGATTCACTAATCAGCAGTTTCAATGGGGAAAAACACTGTGGCCCTCCAGAATTGTGGGGTGTTGGTAGCAGAATTCAGAGTAGCGGCCGGTTACACTGTAAGTGAATTCTGTCCTTCTGAGCTCCAGTAAAGGTCTCTTATTGATATTGATGTCTATTTAAAACTGGAGTCCTGGTGTGGTGCCTCAAGGTTGGTTTGAACTGCAAGGTCGGCAGTTCAAACCTTAGGAAGGAAACCCTATACAGTGTCACCATGAGTCAGAACTGACTCAAAGGCATGTAACAAAAACAACATATTTAAAACTGAAATGCTACTTTTATTTTTTAATTTAGTAAATACTAACTTGGAGTCCTGGTGTGGCGCTGTGGACTAATGCGTCAGACTGCAAAGCCGTTTGAACTGCAAGATCGGCGGTTCAAGCTCACCAGCCGCTCTTTGGAAACCTTATTCAGGGTCGCTATGGGTCAGAATCGACACGATGACACTTAACAACAACAACAACTATGGGCTAGGAGCCCTGGGAGTGCTATAGAATAAGGGTTGGATTGCTAAGTCCTAGGTCAGCAGTTCAAACCCACCATCCACTCCCTGGGAGACAGATGATGCTTTCTGTTCCTGTAAAGACTGACAGCCTCAGATACCCCACACAAGGTCAGTATGAGTCAGAATCCACTTGAGAGCAGTGGATTTTTTGCTCTTTTTTCAATGTGCCAGGAAATGCACCAGATCTTTTTTCTAGATTACCCTTCATCTCCAGAATGACCCTGAAGAAATTATGTCATTATATTCCTCCTTTCTAGGTAAGGAAACAAAGGCTGATGGTAAAGTGATTTGACCTTGAACAAGCACACAGCTGTTGAGTCCATCCAACTTCAAAGCCCCACCACTTTTCACATTGCTTCCTTTGCACTGAGTTCTCTGCATGGTCTCTTCACATTAAACACACAGCTGTATGCTTGACAGATCACTATGACCCATGAGAGAGAACTGTAATGCAGAGGAAACCCTTAGCCCAGGGGGCCAGTTGGAAAGCCGTGCTGAGCCATCGGAGAAGCGGCAGTTTCAGGGTGAAGGAGAGACTCTAAGTGAGACAGATCCAATTGCAAAGCAGAACTGATGGAGTTGAAAGCTGAAGGTGAGTCTCAGGGATGCTGTAGGGTCGACAGGGACGAACCAACTAGGTGAACGTGCTATCATTTGTGGTGTGGTTTATTAACTTCCCTAGTTTTATCCTTGTCACTGACACTGTGTGACCCTTATCAAGATTAAAGATGTCCAAGATGTCCCATGGTCCCCCTGTCTCAAAAAGCCTACCCTGATCTGAATATGTAAATACACAGCTAATTGCATCCTAATGAGAGATATCTGTTGTGCTAATTAAACTCCAATGGGTGTTCTTCTAACATCTGTAGATAACCAGACTGACCATAACTGCTTTGTTAAATATACACTGGGATTTCTGATGAAGAGCTCAGTTAGCAGGACCTTTGCAACTGAAGCTGGCTTGGGAGGGAAGGTGGAAGAGAGGGGTATAATGTAAGGAGGTCCTTGGGCCCCTGGACACTGCAGCCCTCCACATCAACTCATAAGTCCTGGTGTAGAACTGTTAGGTAAGTGCTGGATCACAAGGTCAGTTTGAACTGAAAAGTCGGTGGTTCAAGCCCACCAGCTGCTCCTCAGAAACCCTATACAAAGTCACTGTGAGTCAGAACCAGCTCAACAGCACTTAACAACAACAACAACATCAACTCATGATCCAGAGCAGTGTAAGGAATTGGACATTTGGCATGAGTCTTGAGGCATAGGAACCTAGTCTGCCAAATCTACATAGCAAACACTACTGAGCACTGAAAAGGAGAGAGCCCTGCAGAGCCCAGCCCCCACTTCCAAAGGCTCAATCACAAGGATGAGTCCCCAAAATAGAACTGGAGCATTCACTGTGTACTTGCTGTCCTCTCTACCAGAAACATTCTTGCCTGGAAAGTTAAGTGGCACTTCGTTCTATGGTCAACCACCCTGTCCTTAGAGAGGTCTTCATTGACCCCTAAGTCAGAGTGGTTCCCATCTATCTGTTTTACTACCTTCAGAGATCCTTCCATGAACCAAAATCATCATGGCATTTGTTGGCTTCACCCACTAATGGGTGTACCCCAGGTAAACATGAACCATCTTTGCTATGTCGTTACTAATGCCCAAAGCTTAGGACAATGCAGGCGACACTCCATTCATTCTTGCTACAGTGATTTACTTAGCGGTCATTTACTGAGTACCACGCTGGAGCTGGGGGTCCTTTGCTCATGAACTCCCTCCTCTCCCCTCTCAGGGCTTCATGTCAGTAACAAAGAGAGTCTTGCCGGGATGCAGAATCAAGTAGCAGAGCTCAAATCCATACTAGGTGCCTGCAGCTGTCCCAAGCATAGTCTTCCAGAGCCCTCTTGTATCATTCCCACTGAAGAGAGAAAGAATGAGATCTGAAGCTCAATGCATTGTCCAAATTCATGCAGTCGGCAAGTGTCCAAGACACACACACATATAAAAATTGAACTACAACCCTCTGGTGTCAAGCTCAGTCTTCAACAAGCTCTCAGGTATCCAACTGCCAGGAAGGGGTTGTTGTTCAGAGCTGCAGAGTCCGTTCTGACTCATAGCAAGCCTTTATAGAGTTTCTGAGGTGCACAAGACCTTGTTAAAGTGTTAGTATGGAACCGACTTAACGGCACTTAACAACAACAACTGCCATGGATTCCTGGTGTGGTGCTGTAGGATAAGCACTGGACAGAATAGGGTTTCTGAGGAGCAGCTGTTGGGTTTGAACCACTGACCTTGTGGTTAGCAGTCCAGTGCTTATCCTACAACACCACACCAGGAATCCATGGCAGTTGTTGCTATTATTTGCCATCGAGTCAGTTCCAACTCATAGCGACCTGTATAGGGTTTCTGAGGAGTGGCTGGTGAGTTTGAACCGCCAACATTGTGATTCAGACTGACCCTTGTTGTATGCCACAACACCACATCAAGACCCCCCCCCCATGACAATAACATGAGGAAAACAAAGTCCAATATTATAAGAGCAGAGAGAGGCCATCATGGGCCATCAGCAATGGCACTGACTGAATTGGAGAGATAAGGCTGAAGGGTAATGAAGGCTCAGTCTGTGACTACACTTGGACCCCTCCAAGTTCAGTTTTTCTCAGCATTTCCCAGCATCATGTCAACCCCAGATGTCTCTGGACACAGGAGAATGTGGGACAGGCACTGCAGACCATAAAAACAATCTAAGAAATAACTGGGAGGGAACAATCCCAGCACATCTCTGGGGTCTGGAAAGATCACATGGGTGGGCATTGCTTTTCTTTGCATCTTTCAAGCTGTGCAGGCATGTGAGGCTGTGTGCAAGAGGGGATTCTAAGATCAGATGGACTCAAAGCAGGCTTCACGGGCCATGTTATGAGTGTGTGTGTGATGGAGGTGGGAGAGGAGGGATGGTGGAGATGATTTCGTTGGCGCTCTGCTAGAATCTTTGAGAGGCTGCTCTGTCTAAAGTATGAAGGGGCATTTGGCAAATACGCTTCCTCATCACTGCCGACTCGGGTGAATTAATCATTTATTAGAGATTGTCTGAGAGGAATCTTGAATCTGAAAAACTGAACTAATACATTGTTGTTGTCAAGTTCCGTTGAGTCTGTTCCAACTCATAGTGACCCGGTATAGAGTTTTTGAGGAGCGGCTTGTGGGTTTGAACTGCTGATTATGCAGTTAGCAGTCTGTGCTGATCTTACCACTCCATGCAAGAATTCTATCACCAGGATATGAGGGGGCTTCAAAAACTTGGTGGGAAAATCCCATTCTCTTTTCTTTCCATGAACTTTTTGTAGCCCCATCGTATCCAGCATTCTTGGCTCCCAGTGAGGAGATGCTAGAAGTGCTGAGCTAGGGCAAGAGTCTACTGCAGGTATGCCCTGGTGAGGGGCTGCACTGTACCATGCACTGGTAACTGAAAAACAGCAGTACTCCAAGACTGCCGAGAGCTTGGAAGAGCAAGGGCTGGACTTTACAGAGGACTGAGCAAGACCATTCCTTCATCCCAGGGCTACCAGCTGACACTTTGAACTCCACTGGAAACCTGCTATACTTCAGGACTCCCTGAGCACCTCAACTAGGCAACTAGCAGGATTCTCTAGCCCTGTTCCCCTCCAGAATGGTGCCCAGCAGGGTGAGAGCTCAGCACAGTATGAGGAAACTGCCAAGATGCCAGCATTCGGTGACCTGGGCCATCAAGTTCGCATTTCAGTCCCATACTGGTGTTTCAAAGAACACAGAGGTAATATTGTGCTGTTTATGCAATAGAAAATATTTTCCTGAGTCCACAGAGACTTGTTTGCATGAGTCACAGCTGCCGAGGGATCTAGCAGCCTTTCTGTGGACAACGCTCCATCCATCATTATTGTAGCGTAGGTTATGTTCTATGAATGTCTTCCTGCGGCATAGCTCAGCCGGCGGAGCGTGACAGCTGAGCTCTTCAGTCACGTCAGCTCTGAAGCAGAAAGAGCACTTGAGCTGGTCAGGGGACACAGGTTCTGACGTCACCAAGGCTCAGGTTTGGAAGAAAACCTAAATCATTCAGTCCATCAACATCCCTGTCAAGTGACCATCCAGCATCTGTTCACATAACTCCAGGTACAAGGAACTCATTCCCTCTCAAGAATCTTGCTTTCCTTACTGGACATCTCTAAGCTGTATTCATTTCCTTTGATGGCTACAGTAAATAACCATTAACTTGGAGGCTTAAAAATGGCATGAATTTATTATCTCATAGTTCTGCAGACCAGAAGATCAAAATCAGAATGTTGGCATGGTCATGCTTCTTCCATAGTTTCTAGGGGACCATCCTTCCTTGTCTCCTCTGGCTTCTGATGTTGCTGTTAAGTGCTGTCGAGTCAGTACTGACTCCTAGTGACCCTATGCAAAGCAGTACGAAACACTGCCCAGTCCTGTGCCAATCTCACAAATGTTGCTACGGTTGAGCACATTACTATTATCACCATGCCAATTCATCTCATTGATGTTCTTCCTCTTTCTCATTGCTCCTCTAGTTTGACTAGCATGATATTCTGTTCCAGGCACTGATCCCTCCTGATAATGTAGCTGAAATATGAGAGATGAAGTCTGGCCATCCTGGCTTCTAAGGAACATTCTGACTGTACTTCCTCCAACACAGATTTGTTTGTTCTTCTGGCAGTCTTCTCCAACAGATTAACTCAAATGCATCAATTCTTCTAGGGCCTTCCTTTCAGTTGATTGGCTGCTCACTGCAGAGCTCATCATGGAGTTGATTACATCGTTAGATCTCATCATGAGGGATCACTTCATGTTAACTGCCCAGTCATTGAGAATCCTGGTCCAGTCAGGTTGATGTAAAACCTTGTCATGACTCCCAAGAACAACAATCGAGATCCAGATGCTTCACGGGAGAATTCTATCAAGCATTCACAGAAAAGCTGACACCGCTTCTAATCAAACGATTTCAGAGTACAGAAAAGGACGCAATACTCGTGAATTCATTTTATGATGCAAGCACACCCCTGAGTTTCAAATCACACAAAAGATACAGCCCACTCCTGGCTTTTCTTTGATGGTGTTTCTGAGATGCACCATCTTCCCTCCTGTTTCTAAGATGCCTCATTTTATACCCATGTTAGAGCCCCAAGATTTTACAATCACAATTAGCCAGGTTAACAACCACAGCCGAATCAAATAATCTATCAGCATCTTCTTCCACCTTCTCTGATCTGACCTATCAGGAAAAGGCTATTCGGTAGCAGTTTGCAAAGACTTATTGTTGTTGTTGTTGTTATGTGCCGTGGAATCGGTTCCAACTCATAGAGATCCTGTACAGAGTTTCCAAGGATGCAAATCTTTATGGGAGCAGAAAGCCTCATCTTTCTCCCACAGAACAGCAGGTAGTTTCAAATTACTGACCCTGAGATTAGCAGGCCAATTCATAACCAAGACTAGGACTAGAAAAGACATTAAATATTTCACTGCACCACAAGATACGATGCAGTACCAATCCAGATCCCAGCATCATTCTTTAAAGAGTGGAAAAACTAGTTGCCAAATGTATATGGAAAGGAATGGCATCCCAGATGAGCAAAGCACTACTGAAGACAAAGAACCAAGTATGGGGTCTCACACTTGTTGATCTCAAAACTTACTACAAAAGTCAAAACAGTCTAGTACTGATACAAAGACAGGCACACAGACCAATAGAAGAGAATTGAAAGCCTTGAATTAAATCCATCCACACCACCACCACCACCACGGGCAGATCACCTTTGACAAAGTCATTAAGTATGGAAGAGATAATCTCTTTAACAAACAGTGCTGGCAAAATTGGATATTCATTTGTAGCAAAATGAAACAGAACCCATATTTCACACCATATACCAAATGAACTCAAGATTTAGATGAGTGGGACCTCCTAAAAATTAGACACTTATGTGCATCAAAAGATTTCACCAAAAGAGTACAAAGGAAATCCACAGACTGAGGAAAATGAAATGTGATAATGATCTATCATTATCAGGGACTAATTCTTAATGTTTAAAGAAAACTTCAACACCTCAACAGAAAAGAAACAATCCAGTTAAAAAACGGGCATAGGACTTGAACAGAGAGCTCACCAAAAAAGACATTTAGGTATCCAACAGACACGTGAAAAAATGCTTGCAATTATCAGCCATTTGCTGTTTGTTGGTGTTAAGTGCCATTGATTTGGTTTCAACTCATAGATATGCTGTATCGGGTTTCCTCGGAGCAGCTAGTGAGTTTGAACCACTGACCTTGTGGGAAGGATGCAAATCAAAATACAATAAGATAGCATTTCACTCCTGCATTAACAAAGTTTAAAAATGCTGGCATGGGTATGGGAAAACTGAGACTTTTATTGGTGGGACTGTAATATAATACAACCACTATGAAAACAGTATGATGACTCATTAAACAGTTGGAAATGGAAATGCCATTTGATCCAGCAATTCCACAACTAGGTATAAATCCTAGAGAATTAAGACTCGTGGCTTCTATGTATGCACACCCACGGAAGTCACAGCACTATCTAAAATAACAAGAAGATCTAAGTAACCTAAATGCCCTTCAAGAGAAGAATGGATAAATAAACTATGGCCCATAAGCACAATAGAATACTAGCCGATGTTAAGGAATAATGATGAATCTGCAGAAGACCTCATGCATAGGTGAACCTCGAGGACATTATTCTGGATGAAATAAATCAATTACAGAAGTACAAATCTTGTATCAGACAGCTATGGTAAAAGTCAAGAAAAGGTTTCACCCAGTAAGAGACATTCTCTGATGTGAGGGTAAATCAATAAATAGAGTGTTGTTGTTAAGTGCTGTTGAGTTGTTCCAATTCATAGCGATACTATACAGGGTTTCCAAGGAGCAGCTGGTGGGTTTGAACTGCTGATCTTGTGGTTCACAGTCCAGTGCTGATCCTACAGCGCCACACCAGGAGTTCAACTAGAGGGTTGTTGTTGTTGTTAACTGCCACTGAGTCCGTTCTGACTCATAGGGAACCTGTTTAGGCTTTCCAAGGAGCAGCTGGTGGATTTGAACCACCCACCTTGTGGTTCAAACTGACGTGTGTCCCAGTGCTTACCCTACAGTGCAGGGTTGACACATATTAAACTGGGTAAAGGAGAAGACAATATGTAATAAGAGGGAGTTCAGCAAGGACAGTAGTCTTTGAGTGAGTGCACAGATAGATATGCAAGCTGAGCAGGTGTGTGAAGGAGAATAGGACTAACCCACAAATACATAGAGGTTTGACGGAGACTTTCAACATATGTGTTCACCTGTGTTGCCTATGTCATTGTTGATTTGTGCCATCAAATCTCTTCTGAATCATAGCAACCGTGTGTAAAGTTTCTAAGAATGGCTGGTGGCTTTGAACCCCTGACTTTGTGGTTACCAGTCTCATGTTTATCCTACAGCACCACACCAGGGTTTGTGTTGCATATATACCTATGAATAAAGTGGATTATACTGGGGACAAAGCTATGAATATTTCTTAGCCTTGAGGTAATGAGTCACTGGGCCTGGGAGTTCAGGACCAGAGTCAACTAGAACAACATAGTCCACAAAGCTATATTCTAAATCCCACTTTCGTGAGTAGTGACTGGGATCTTAAAAGTTTTTGCAACTGTTCGTCTCCCCATGTCCAGAGGAAAGAAGGGTGAAGAAAGCCTATGATATGTAGAACCAATTAGTCCAATGGGCTAGTGGAATACATGAGCTTTACCCTTCACAACTCTGAGACCAGAAGAACTTGACGGCACTAGGAACTGCTCTAGCCAGAATCACATTAGAAGGTTCTGAGTAGAAGGGGAGAAAAATGGTGAACAAAATTCAGACTCATCAAATGTACCAGGCTTTCTGGTCGAATGTTGTTGCTGTTAACTGCCGTCGAGTCATTTCCAATTCATAGCGACTCTGTATACTTCCGAGGAGCGGCTGGTGAGTTTGAACTGCCGACCTAGCAGTGTAAGGTCCAGTGCTGATCCTAAAGCACCACACCAGGTAAACCCCCTGAGACTATGGCACTGTGGGAAAATGCAGTGGACCACAAGGTCAGTAGTTCAAATTTACCAGCCTCTCCTCATACACACTAAACAGGGTGGCTATGAGTCACAACTGACTTAACTACAATCAACAACAACAACAATGACCCTTAGTCACCAGTTAGGCCTAGAACCCCATGGCTTGGCTTTCAACCAAACAATAGACAGGTGAGCAAGGGGAGCAATACACTAGGGAGGTGTGCACTCCTTACAATCATTAACCGTCTGAGATTAAAAATGTACCATTTTCCCAAAGACAAAGTTCAGAAGGCAGGAAGGAGAAGAAAAGGAGGAGGAATACAAACACAAAGCACAGGAAAGAAGTGAGATCCATATTAGGTTGTGGGCTCGGCAAGCTACAAAATGAAATAAAATCTGTATGAATTGTTGTATGGAAAATTGATTTGCTCCAATAAACCTTCACAGTAAAAAGTGTGTGTGTGTGTGTGTGTGTGGTTGTTTTTTTTAAAGAGTGTTTTCATAAGAGGCAGAACTAACCCAGGCTGTTAGAAATAGAACAGTCACCCTGGGGGGTAACCAGAAGTGAGTCACAGTGTGGGCTTCTGGCCGTGTAACTGAAGACACTTGCTTACTCTCTAACGGTCTTCATTTTCTTCATCTCTAACTTGGGTGTTCTTGAGCACTTACTAGCTGCCGGACATACTTCTAAGTGCTTTACGCCTTTAACCTGGGACCTGAGTGCAGGACTGTGGTGTTTGTGAGACTTCACTGAGCTGCATTCTTATGCTAGATGTTTCTGTCCATGTGTCACATGTCAATGAAAAGTTGGAAGAAAAGTTTTTGATATCTGTAGTGAAATTCAAACCCATCAAGATGGCATTTGAGGACTTCCCAAACAGAACCTTACACCCTAGGGGTCTTCCAGGGGCCTCCCAGGGACCCTCCTGGGATCATGTTACTGTTAGTTGCCTTCTAATTGATCTCATACTCCTGGCGACCCCATACACAATGGATGGAACACTGCCTCCTCCTGCACCATTCCCAGGATGAGTTAGGGATTGCATCATTTATCCATAGGGTTTTCATTGGCTGAGTTCTGGAAGTAGAGCACCAGCCCTTCCTTCCTAGTCTGCCTGGGTCTGAAGCTCTGCTCAAACTTGTTGAAGCCACCTCTGGCCGGAACTCTAACCTGATTCTCCTGCATGAAAAGTTAAGAAGTCTACATTGGCCCACCTCATTTCCCAGGGTCATGCACCACCCTTATTTTGTGAAATTGAAATCGTTTTGCTGAGATACCTGTGTCTACCATCTGCCAAGAGCCTAGTGTGTGCAAATATCCACTCGTCTCTTTCTGACATGCGTAGAGCCTGCACATCCATGTCAACCGAGAAACGTGTTGGTAACATAATCCCTGTGCGAGGACATGGGAAAAGCCAGCCCTGGGAGTTGGATTCCCACTTGAGCTGGGAGGCGCCAGGCAATCTCGGATGACAGCCAGGGTCCTGGTGCACCGGCAGCTTGGCCTGAATGAAGTTGCTGTAGGAAAAGCACTGCATGCTGCTAAATGGGCTGACCCTTGTGTGGGATTATTGGCATTGTGATTGTTGTGGATAATGATAATAATAATTATTATTATAAATTAGAATAGTGCATTTTATTCCCCTAACTGGGAGGTTCATTTGGAGCCCAGGGGAAGTAGCATGCAGATGACTCCCAATTTTTTTCCAATTTGGCTTGGGGGAAAATCCACACACAAAGATGGATTGGCTGTATTGGTCTGGGCGGTGATGCAGACTTCACAGAACATTGAGAGAGGGAAGCTCCAAGGCCTGGTTTCTGAAGGCAGAACCTGCACACTCATTAACACAGGTCTCCAGGCCTGGAGTTGGGGTTCAGAATCAACCATTGTTGTCTGCTCTCTGTGGAGGAGGGAGAGGAGGCCAGAGGAAGGCTGTCATTACCAGGCTCAGACACCAGCTGCCCTCAGCAAGAACCCCCAGTGAGTGGGCAGAAAGCCACAGCTATGGGGGTTGTGGGAAGGTTCTTGGCTGTTTGCGGTTCATTCTTGTTAGAGATGGTCAGAAAGGCAGTGGGAGGGGAGGGGGGTGGAAACAGCCTCTGTCTGTCCTCTCAGAAGACAGATCCCAGACTTTTCTTTCCTTCTGACCATAGAAGTGAGCATGGTAATGGGGGAGAGAGGGATGTATGGGGGCCCAGGCTCAGCCCTAGCCTAGAGTCTTCCCACAGACCAGGGCACACAGCACCCAGTAACCAGAGACCTTCACGGGGAGGGAGCTCGGTGCAGCAGGGAAGTGTCTGAGCTTGGACTGGAGGGAGGAATGGTGGGAAAAAGGAGGAAAGGAAGAGAGAGGAAGACAGGAAAGATAGGAAGGCAGGAGGGAGACAGAAAGGGCAAGGCGTTTATTCACACCAACTGTATGGCTGAGACACCTATTTCCCCTCCAAGGCCTTCATTGTCTTAATTGCTACAATGGGAGATCAGGAGCCCTGGCTGTTAGACACTACTCCAAGTATTCTGTACATACTAACTCCTCCCATCTTATACACTGGCTACCATCACTGTTCGCTTCAGACAGAAGGCAAAACGGAAGCACAGCAAGGTGAAGTGACATGCTCAGTTTCCTACAACTAGTAAGTTACAGGGCTGGGATTCACACTCATGCAGTCTGGCCCAGACGTCCTCGCCAACCACCACACACACACACACACACACTCTCTCTCTCTCTCTCTCTCATTCATAGTAATCCACTCACAGACCATAGAAGAAACAGGTAGGAGCTACCAGGGTCCTGTAAGCAGAGGGGACGCTGAAACACGCTGCACTTCCCCACCTCCATACCTGGACAGGTGTTTTGCTCTCCACCTGAGACACCTGCCAAGCTCTGACTCCTCCCCCAGAACTAGCTCATCTGTGCGTCCTCCATACCCACTTGGCCCAGTCTTCTGCTGCATCCGGGGACTGCTCCAACACATAACATGTACATTTCCCTCACCAGACTAATCAATGCTGGAGCAGTAGAAGCCTCCTTTGTTCCCTCTAACTTCTGCACTACCTGACACTGTATAGAATTAAGGTGTCAAAGGTGAGATCAGAATCCCAGGCCTTTGAGGACCCAAGGTTCATCAAACTGTCCCTCCCTGCCTCTCCTGGAGTCATAGAAGGAGTCTCAGGTGATAGAATGGAAAAGAGAAATTGTAGGTCCGTTAGACCTGGGCCCAGTGTTGCAGGTATGGACATGTAGAGATGCACATCCCAGCCCACACAGTCCGACAGCCCCTGGGAGATAGCTTTCTAACTTGCTGCCCACACCTGCAACCTTGTAAAGCCAGATCCCTCAACAACCTGATGGCCTCACTGGCCACCACGTATGGAAATAAAGCAAAAGTGGAGGAAGGAGAAGGCTAGGAACCTGAAGCCCAAGCCCAGAGAAAGTCATCTGCTTTTCTACTCTTGTCAGCATTTTTTCACCAGGGTGAGGCCGGAGGGACCGTTCTCTGAGCCCTCTGAGCTCTGGTCCACACAGCCCAGGGTCTCATCACTTCCTGGACAGTGTCTGTAGGCACCACTCATGAGACTCAGGTCTGCTGCCTGTGTTTCCATGGCTGGGATGGAGGTGAGGAGAAAGCTCATCTGTGGGGACAGAGGTGACATTCTCAGCCACTCTGTCTGCTCTCTGGGGTTGACCTTCCCTCCCACTGGGACAGACCTGGACAAGATCAACAATACCATCGCAGCCCAGAGGATGTGTGGCTTCCTTTTCCCTTCTACTCAGGCACATCATGCTTTCCTCCCAGCTGCTGCATTGAAGCCTCCCAGACTCCCTGATGTCTGCATTTGCATGGAATCCAATCTTTCACACCCCAGTCCTCCCTCCACCCCAGTGCTTTCTTCAAGCCCCCAACCTAGGTAAATAGCGAATAACTCTCATTAACATTTCAGAGCTGCGGCATTGTGCTCTTTCCCCTTGTACAAAACATGATACAAAAGACAGCCTAAAAAGGAACAAAATGCCCTTCTTGAGTGTTATTTACAACAGGCTCCTCTGATCTAATCATCTCTCCAGTACCCACCCCATCACCCCCCTCAATGCACTGCAACTTTGTAGGCGTTTTATTAAAATGAACACGTTGTTCATGCAGCCGGCTCCCTCCCTCTCAGGCCTCGGCATAAATAATTTATCTGAAAGCTGATTTGGTTGGCTACGCTTCTGTAATTAAAGGCCAGCCCACACGGTTTGTTGGCGAACTCCGGGACCAGCCGTTCAGAGCCTGACCCCAGATGGGGAGACTCCAAAGCCCACTGCCCCCTCCAAACCAGGAGAGACCCTGCCCAGTTCTTTCAGCTCTGCAGCAGGCCCCAATCTGTCAGAAACCTGAGCTGCCAGGCCTCCCTCAAGCCAGCCTGCACATCCTGAGAGGCTGAGACCATCCCTGCACATGCCATCTCCTGTGGACCCCCTACCCACCTACCTCAGCCCTCTCTCCAAGCTAGCTCATTTTCTCCTTCTTGTTCTAGAACTTGCCAGTTTGTTCTCACCTCATACCAGCCTAGAATGCTTTTCCCTGGTCCCTGTCAAACTTCCTTCCTCATTGCCTCCAAGGCCCTACCCACATGTCCCCCTCTCCCCAGTCTTCCTGCTTACTAGAGAGTAAAGAAACTTGACACCACACTCCTGTTCTTCAACAATAACTTCTTTTTCTTCCCAGAATTTATCACCATCTGGTCAACAGTATATTTTGTTTGTTTGCTGTCTCTCTCCCCCTACTACAGTTCAAGTCCTGTGGAGATAGGTCTACTCTGTCTCCATTGTTTCCGTACATGTACAATAGTGGTCAGCACGTAAACATACTCAATACGTTTTCAATAAATAACTGAATGAAAGCTTGAGAATATCAATGGTTTTCCAGGAGGGAGGGAAGAGGATGTCATCATTCTCTTAACCACTAGAAAGCTAAGACAGTAAGCTATCTTTGTTTTATCCCCCTGTTATGGAATGAACTGTGTTCCCCCAAAATGTGTTGGGATCCTAACCTCTGTATCGATGGATGAGTCCCTGGTTGACACCAATAGCTAAGCCCTCAACTCCTAACCACAAGGTTGGCAGTTTGAACCCACCCAGACGTGCCTCAGCGGAAATACCTGGCAATCTTCTTCCATAAGGTCACAGCCTTGAAACCTCTATGGTGTGCAAGTTTGTCTTTGCACATATGAGATTATTATGAGTCTAAACCAACTCAAAAGCAATTGTTTTTAGATCTGTGGATGAAATCTAATGCAACGTAATCACTTTCCATTCAACAGTCTACTGCCATGTTAATGAGGTCATATCAGGGTAGGCTACAACTTAAACATAATCAGTTCTGAATTATAAGAAGAACAGATTAGACACGGAAATGAGCACACTCTGGGGAGTACAGATGCCGTGTAAGGATCCCCAAGATTCCAGAAAGACCTGTGGTTATAGTCAAGAACCCAAGTTGGACTTTGGGCCTACAGGACATAAGAAAATAAATTTCTGGTTTTTAAAAGCCACTTACTTGAAATGTTTGTGTTACGGCAGCAGTAAGTAACTAAGGCACCCCTAAACCTTGTGGCAGTCCAAGCCGCACCTTTAGAAAGATAGGTAATGAACACACCAACTGAGGTCCATGCCTGTCCACCCATTCCATTCTGCTGCTGGGAATAATAATGGTATTTTAACCACCAACACTAAGATGCCTGCTGAGGGCTAAGCACTTGCATGTTTGATCTCATGTGAATCCTTACAACAAATCTCCACCACAACCCAGGCCAGAAACAAGCTGAGTCCTCTTCTTGGCACCTGCCTGTTTCATGGATCCATTTAAAAATTAAATTAAGCTAAAATTAAAACTAATTCCTTCTCTCTCACTTGTATAGAATCAGGACCTGATTTTGAGTCTCTTGGTGACAGTCAGCTGCCCACGGTTTCCGGTTAATCAGACTCACCACCACACCATCAAGCAGGATGTGGAGGTGCACCGCCCAGTCCCTCCTCCAAGGAATGACTTGCTGTCCCAGCTGCTGAGGCCCTCAACTGTCAGCCCCTCTGAGAGCTCGGAAAGCTTCTTAGATCTGCCTCATCCAAGGTCTCAACCTTCTCATGCTGGCCAATGTTGTAGGGAGGCAAGGGTGTGAAAAGTCTGGCTTGCTCAGCTCCACATGGACAGAGCTGTCACCAAACCTGTAGCTCAATGTCTTTCTCAGTCCTGTCTTCCTCCCACAGGGAGGTGTCTGCACCAAGGGCTCTCCCTAATAAACATTCTACACAATTAACTCTGGTCCACGTCAGCTTTCTGCTTCTCCCAACTTGCATCACCCACCCCAACAAGACTCGATGCCCACATTTTCCTTGACAACATGATGGGGCAGCTGACTTTTCTCCTGGAGCCCAATGCACAGTCCCTGTACCCACAGTCAGTCCTAAACACAGGATGCAGGTTGGACACTTCAGATGCAATGACCAGATGCTGAAAACAAACCACGTTGGGGTTTTTTTGTTTGTTTTTTTTCCCATTCAGAAACCAGTACCCATGCCAGACAGAGTGGGTGCCCAGTGATAAGAGGTCCTGGTCACTGTGTCCCAGGAAGACCTAGACCAAGCCCTTACTCCTGTTTGTTCTGACAACAGGCATCTCTTGACCCAGAGAGATGCAGGGGACCAGATCTCCTGCAATATCTTCTCCAGGAGCTTTCCAGCCTAGACTTCACCTAGACTGTCCATCTCTAATGACTGACCCCTTCTGTTGAAGGGGAGCTGACACTGAGGTTGCAGGAGGAGGGTCCGGTAAGAACCATTTGAGTGAGGAATTGCATTTGGGCATCTGTATAGCCTCCTAGGTTTTCCTGGGAGTCAATCCAAGTCTGTGTTGAGAAAAGAAATAAAGACCAGGGAAGTAAGACAGAGCTCTTGCTAGATCAGGAGCCCCACAAGAGCAAAGGCCTGCCTCTCCCTATATCACCCCACTACCTAGTAGGGTTTTCTTGCAGCTGAGCAGGCACAGCTGAAATTGCATTCACCTACCTGAAATTGCATTCAAGAAAAGTTCTTGAACTTTTCTCCTGGGATATGATGTTGGAATCATGGACACTAGTCATTCTGTGCACAAATGCCAGGATGTCGCTATTTCAAACAGTTTAATGATAATTGTACATGTGCCCTCAGCAAGGCTGCATGAATAACTAAAATGTCAAATGTCTTTGTTTTAGCTGCACTTCTATCAACTCTGCCATTCTCATAGGCATGAGCCACATGTCGATTAGAGTCTCTGATGGTCAAGTGTGAATGTCTTTGTTTCATAAAAATGAAAGAATGAACTCATTATTGCTTAAACTGTCTTTAAAAGAAATACTCTTTAAAACTTAAGATCCATAAAGTAGGAGGGTTGGATTGTTGAAAAAAAACAAAGGTCCTTCTGAAATATTGCTCCATTTCATTTAAGTAGAACAAATCCAAGGGTATAGTTCCATAGGACTAAACTGATTTTTTCCCACTGAAATCAAAATTCCAGAGAGCCCTGGACATCATTGTATTTGTCAAACTTGCAGATATATATACACACACACACCAAGTCAGAAAAAGGGAGTATTTCAAGAATGATGATGTCTGCAGGGGTTTCTGTGATAAGACAAGTCTTTATGGCTTCCAAAGGGAGGAACCCCAACTATAGCCTCTCTGGCACCAAGGATGGGAGGTCAAAGGCCCAGGGAGACAGCTGCTCTCTGCAGCTGCTTCCTTAAGGAGCTATGCCTGAGCTACACAGACTCAATCACAAATGTGGGCTTGCTAGCACATCCTAATTCTAGAAATTTCATTCTCTTTCTGTTGAGTCAAGGTCTGAATTCACCACAAAAGTACGACTTCAATACATGCAGTGGATGAGACTGTGCGTTACTCATAGAGGAGGCAGAACAAACTCACCTTCCATTGTGGGCACTAGTCCCCTATGACCAGCAAGCCACTTCCTTCCATTGACACAGGCTGGTGGTCTACACACACCTCTCCCAAGTTTCAGGTGAAGGACCCTGTTACATCCCGCCAGAACAGACACAGTAGTGGATGATGCTGACCAAGTGCCACATGCTTTCACATGCATGAGCAAAATAAAGAGGTGCTCATCAGGTCTCCAACAAGGAAGGAGTGTCCCTGATAAAGAAGACAGGAAAGAAGGGTGGAGGGAGATTTGGTTCCCTGTCTCCATCCTCTAGGAATGTTCTGGGCCCCAGGCTTCTGGTTCAGCAGCCTGGGTAAGAGACACAAAATTGTACAAGACCATCTCTCCAGCACTTTCATCACAGGATGTCAATGCATCTATAATGAAATGTGATTTAAATTATAGACTTCCAGTGGGCATTTCTCCTAAAAAAAAAAAAAGGCATGAATTCACACATCAGAAAAATTCCACTGTCAGGATCTGCACCCTGAAATTTAGCTGGGAAAATTATTATTCTTAGGTGCCATCAAGTCAGTACTGACTCATAGCACAACAGAACAAAACACCTCCCAGTCCTGGGCCAACCCCACAATCATTGCTACGCTTGAGTCCCCCGTTATTGCTGCACTGTGCTAATCCATTTTATTGGGAGTCTTCCTCTTTTTCACTGACCCTCCACTTTACCAAACATGGTATCCTTCTCCAAGGTCCCTTCTGATAATACATCTGAAATATGAGAGACAAAGTCTGGTCATCTTGGCTTTCAAAGAGCATTCTGGCTGTACTTCTTCCAATACAGATTTGTTTCTTCTTCTGGTAGTCCCTGGTACTTTCAATATTCTCCTCCAACACCATAACACAAAAGCGTCAATTCTTCTATGGTCTTCCTTATTCATTGTCAAACTTTCACATATATATGAGGTTATTGAAAATCCCACAACTTGGGTCAAACGCACCTTAGTCCTCATACTGACATCCTTGTTCTTCAACACTTTAAAGAGGTCTTACACAGCAGATTTGCCTAATGCAATATGTCCTTTGATTTCTTAACTGCTGCTTCCATTTTGGTATAATGAGTATTGCTCCCAAGGAGAGTTGATATAGATCGTCCCGGCTGGGATAAGGATGAACCAAACCCATTTCCCTTTGTTCAATACTGAGCTCTGTGGCCACGTGCATGTATGGGCAAGGGATGGGAAGAGGAGCAATGAGTGCCAAGAGATGGTTCTCCCAGAAGACGGAAACAGCATTTTTCCTTTAGGGCAGGGGCAGCTTGAGACATTACTCAGAGCCTTGGAGGGCAGCCTCAGCCCTATGAATCATGCAGTGGTTTTGGAGTCAGATAACCCTACCTTCTCACTACTAGCTTTGTAACTGAGTATCAGTGTCCCCATCTGTCCACTGAAAACAATAACACTGGCCTTGTAGAGTGGTAGGATAAAATCAGAGAAGTAATGACCACAACACAAGACAATTCGTAATTACAAACACATAAAGAATGGGATTCTGGAACAATCTAGAATGCAACAAATTGATGAAGGACCTAGAACAGAAACTCTTCCTGTGGGTTCCCAGACCACAGCTCTTTTTTCGGTACCAAAAATTCCAACGTGAGATTCACAGCTGTATTATCAGGGATCCATGTAGGGTGTGGAGTCCTGGTGTGGAGTCATATGATAAGCACTGGACCGCAAGGTCGGATTGAACCACAAGGCTAATGATTAAAACCCACCAGCCACTCCTCGGAAACCCTATACAGGGTTGTTATGAGCTGGAACGTGCTCAAAGGCACGTAACAACAACAATGTAGGGTATGAGAATTTTTCTTAATTTGGTGTTTTCATTTCAATGATTACAAAATACTAGTGTGAACCTTTGTGGGATTATGTGTGGGTGATCACATTATCACCAAATAAGGTCTTGGGAAATCAGAAGTATCATTAGTACGTTTGGATTTATGCTCATGCTTTTGAAAATCAAGGCTGAATGACTTCATGGGCTGCTGTACAAACAAGGATTTAGAGATTGTTCAAATAGAGGGCTGTGGAGGAAGGATTGAGTCATCAAACAGCTCAGGGAGCACAGGCAGGCCACACACAATGGGTTCTGGGTTGGAGCCATTAGAATCATGGGCACCATTTTGCACACAGGTGCCCTGAGTCAAGGTGAGTTTGGCTCATATAAATTTGCAAGATAGTATTAGCAATAATACTAAATTTAGAGATCATCTGAAGAACAGATTTGATGCATTAAACACTAAAGAATGAAGACCAGAAGAGTTGTGGGATGACATCAAGAACACTATACATGAAGAAAGCAAAAAGTCACTGAGAAGACAAGAAAAAAGGAAAAGGTCAAAATGGATGTCAGAAGAGACACTGAAACTTGCTCTCCACTGTAGAGACACTAAAGCAAATGGAAGAAATAAGGACGTACAAGAGTTGATCAGAAAATTTCAAAGAGCAGCTTGAGAAGATAAAGCCAAATATTACAACAAAATGTGCAAAGATCTGGAATCAGAAAAGCAAAAAGGAAGAACACTCTCAGCATTTCTCAAGCTGGGGGAACTGAAGAAAAAACTGAAGCTTCAACTTTTGTTACTGTAAGATTCTCTGTGCAAATTATTGAATGACGCAGAAAGCATCAATAGAAGATGGAAGGAATACACAGAGTCACTGTACCAAAAGTAAATGGTTAAATGTTCAACCATTTCAAGAGGTAGCATATGATCAAGAGCCATTGATACTGAAGGAGAAAGTGCAAGCTGCATTGAAGGAATTGGTGAAGAAGAAGGCAATAGGAATTGATGGAATGAAAATTGAAATCTTTCAAGAAAGTGAGGCGGCACAGGAGGCACTCACTCATCTCTGCAAAAAAATTTGGAAGACAACTATCTGACCAACTGATTGGAAGAGATCCATATTTGTGCTCATTCTAAAGAGAGGTGACCCAACAGAATGTGGAAATCATCGGCCAATCTCTTTGATATGCCATGAGAGTAAAGTTTTGCTAAAGGTAATACAGAAACAGCTACAATCATACATCGACAGAGAACTTCCAGAGGTTCAAGCCAGGTTCAGAAGAGAGCGTGGATGAGGGATATCAATGCTGATGTTAGATGGATCTTGGCTGAAAGCAGAGAATATCAGAAAGATGTTTACCTGTGCTTTAATGACTATGCAAAGGATAACGATTGTGTGGATTATGACAAGCTATGGACAACATTGCTAAATATGAGCATTCCGGAACACTTAATTGTGCTCATAAGGAATCTGTACTTGGACCAAGAGGCAGTTGTTCAAACAGAACATGGGAACATGGAATGGTTTAAGATTTAAAAAGGTGTGTGACAAGGTTGTATTCTTTCACCATACTTATTCAACCTATATGCTGAGCAAATAATCTGAGAAGCTGGGTTGTATGAAGAAAAACACGGTATCAGGATTGGAGGAAGACTCATTAACAACATGTGATATGCAGATGATGAAATCTTGATTGCTCAAAGTGAAGAGGACTTAAAACAGTGACTGATGAAGATCAAAGAGCACAACCGTCAGTATGGATTACATCTCAATGTATAACAAAACAAAAATCCTCACCACTGGACCAATAAACAACATTATTATCATCGGAGTAAAAATTGAAGTTGTCAATGACTTAATTCTTCTTGGATCAACTATCAACGCTCACGGAAGCAGCAGTTAAGAAATCAAAAAACGTATTGCATTAGGCAAATCTGCTGCACAAGACCTTTTTAAAGTGTTGAAAAGCAAAGATGTCAGCTTGAGGACTAAGGTGCGCCTGATCCAAGCCATGGTATTTTCCATCACCTCACATGCGTGGGAAAGCTGGACAGTGAATAAGGAAGACCGCAGAAGAATTGATGCTTTTGAGTTATGGTGTTGGAGGAGAATATTGAAGGTGCCTTGGGCTGCCAAAAGAACCAATAGATCTGTTTTGTAAGAAGTGCAGCCAAAGTGCTCCTTAGAGGCCAAGATGGCCAAATTTCATCTCTCATACTTTGGACATATTGTCAGGAGGGACCAGTCACTGGAGAAGGATATCATGTTTGGTAAGGTGGAGGGTTAGAGAAAAAGAGGAGGACCCCCAACGAGATGGGTTGCCCAAGTGGCAGCATCGATGGACTAAAGCGTGGCAACAGTAGTGAGGTTGGCCCAGGATCAGGCAGTGTTTCATTCTGCTGTGCATAAGGTCGCTATGGATCGGTACCGACTCGATGGCACCTAACAACAACAATAATGGTAGACAGACAGTAGATAGATGGATGGTAGATCAATAGATCGATAGATCGGTAGGTCGATAGATTGATAGATCCATAGATTGATGTTGTTGTTGTTGTTAAGTGCCGTCGAGTCGGTCCCGACCCATAGCGACCCTGTACAGGGTTTCCGAGGGTATAAATCCTTACGGGAGTAGAAAGCCTCATCTTTCTCCTGCGGAGCAGTTGGTAGTTTCGAACAGCTGACCTTAAGGTTCGCAGCGATAGAGATAACTAGATAGATACAGACAGACAGGCAGAAAACTAACTGCTATCCAGTCCACTCAGACTCAGGGAAATCTTATATACATGGAAGGAAATGCTTTCTGGTCCTACATCATGCTCTTGGCCTTGCTCATGTTCAAGTCCATTGATGTGGCTGCCGTGCCGATCAATCTCATGAGGGGTTCCATTACTATTCCCTTTACTAAACATGATGTTCTCTTGTAGCAACTAGTCCCTCCTGGTGACATATCGACAGCAGGCTGGTACATGTTCCCTTATGATCTATAAGACTGTCACCGGCTAATGTCTGGAAGTAGATTATCAAGGCTTTCTTCTTAATCTGTTTTAAACTGGATGCACCACCATGAATGGCTTTGTACATGTTTGTAATATCGGTGGCTTCCATCATCAGAGTAACATGCGAACCACCATAAACCAACACACTGACAGGCAGGTGATGTACAGATATGTGATTGGAAAATATCTAGTTAAATTCTATATGTTTCTAGATTTTTTTAAGGCAATATTTTGGGTACTTAATCAAATTAAGGGAGTCCTAGTGTGGCATTGTAGGATAAACACTAGACTGCAAGGTCATTTTAAACCACCTGGTTGGAGGTTCGAACTCCCCAGCCACTCCTTGGAAGCCCTATGAGTCAGAAATGACTTGATGGCACTTAACAACATTAACAATAATTAAATTAAGTGGGAGCACGGTGGTTCCAGGTAATAAACCCTGGACTGTGAACCACAAGGTCCGCAGTTTGGGTTCACTCACCCCTCCGGTAGGAGAAAAACAAGGTCTGCGGTTTGAGTTCACTCACCGCTCAGCAGGAGAAAGATGAGGCTTTTTGCTCCCACAGAGATTTAAAAAGTCTTGGAAACCCTATACAGGGTCACCATAAGTAGGAACCAACTTGAAGTCACTTAACAACAACAACATTAAATTTGGTGGTTCATCAAAATCATGGGCCTATCGTTAGAAGGTTGTCTAATATAATATATGAAAAATTATAATAGAGATAAGAACCTCTGTATTCAAATGATAATAATGACACTAATGACTCTAATAATGGCCCAGCATGCTCAAACATCACAACAATCTAGTTGACAACAAACAAAACTTTAAATGGGAATACATCTTTCTATTATTAAACCCAATATGGGTTATTTTACTTTCAGCAAAACATCATCTGTCACATTAAATTAATGCCATTAATTTGAATTTTAATGGTTCTGCCGTTTTGTTTGCATTTCATTTGCAATTGTGTTTTGGTTTTATAGCTGCGCAAGAGCTAAAAGCATAAGGAATTTATACTTACTTTCATGTTTGTATATATTTAAGTAACAGTATGATAAAAACAATTTTAGTCAACACTGGGGGTCTGCAATTATTTTTTTCCCTTTAAAATGCATTTCTTAGTCAATGTCAAGATTCACTGAATCTACACGCCACAGCACACTATTAAATGCACAAGAGGAATTTAGAAGTCCAGGGTGAAGTTGGATTTGACTGATGCATTGAAGAACGGGGCTGGGACGGAAACAGAAATCCCCTACATTTTAGATCATTAGTGGCAATTTAGGTCGTGGGATGTTCCTGATAATCAAACTGTCAGGGGCCTCTTTTGCCTCTTCCTTTACTTTACTGAGTTCTGAGTGATTCCATGTGATTCTGTGAGACAGCATTAAGCATCCAAATGAAGTCTCATATCTGAAGCACATGTGCCAAGCTGGTGTGAGGTTATTCTGAGTGCATCAGAGTGCTCATCCACTCTCACCTTTCTCGGAGGGACAACTGGCTGTATGTGACCCTCTACCTGACTTGGCAGCAAACACTTGCTTCTTTAACATCCGCCCCCACGTGAAAGCTGGGAAAACCACGGTTCAGAAAACCTCTGTCACTGCTGAGTTACTGTCTGATCAGGGACTTGAACTCAGGTCCATAGACCTCCAGAGACTCGGCTCCAACCACTCCATCCCAAAGTCTCACTACTGCCCAGTGACCTGAGGGGAGGAGAGAGACAAAATAGAATGTGTAGACTTGCTTGGGGAGTTGGTGATCTCAGACACATGGACTTGTTCATCTGTGAAACCCCAAAACCAGGACAATGAGTGATAAACATTCCTATATACCAAATGGTCACAGCCAGACCCCTTGTCCTGGATTTGTGCAGACATGTGTGTCCAAACTGCCTCTACTCACCCAGCGCACAGACCAGGGAGGCAGACGTGAGGGAACTTATGTGAACTATGAGGGAACTTTTATTATAACAAGCACAGTGTATTTAGTGCTCCTTCCCCCACCCCCCCGCACTGTGCATGCCTAATGACCTCTTGAAAAATCAGGGTGCTTGCAAAGAGGGGTCACTAGCACTTCATTCCCTGTTGGAGGCCAGGTGCCCATCCCCAGATCCTCCCAGGACATTTAGCACACATTCCTGGGTGTGTGGTGGGAGTCCTGTAGGGGTCTTGCCTGTTTCCCACCTGGCGAACCCAGGACAGGAAGCTGATTGGAGCAGGGTAAGGATTGTGGGAAGTTGTAGCCCACATTGACTTGGGGAGAAGAGTGTGAGCTTCACTAGAGCCAAGAGGAGGTCACCAGGTTCAAAGTCTGTGAGGGGAAGCAACCCCCTCCCACGTTTGCAGGGTGGAACTCCAAGGAATGTCTGCGTACCTAAACCCTCTGAGACATACAACCTTGGGGTGCCTTCCTTTACTTGGGCCTGGAAAGCCAGAAAGGTCACGGGCAGCACAGGCCATCTGAAGAAATGTGGCTCTTTTCCCTGTAATCAGCCCTCTGCCTAGACACTGGAGAAATCAGAAGCAGAGAGAAAGGCATGAAGGAATACAGAAAGCATGACATGGTCAGATCCAATGCTAGGAGCAGGGAGACTTTGAACTAGATGTGAGCCTGACTGGATCTTTCCAATAGAGGAGAATAAACTCCATCCTCTGCCAGAAAACAACTAGAAAGCTCCAGAATGTGCTTGCAATGTAGTCACAGGGAGGGGGATTGGATCCAGCAGTGCGTGCTTGAGGCATCAGAGGGAGAGAAATAAGCCATTTTCTGTTCGTACCCAATCGAGTTCATCCCATTCAATATATGGTTATATATACAAGAGGCAACCAGGGACCAAGGATGCACGGTATAACACCAAGTGAATTAAATCAACTGTGAACGAAATGCCAGAGAGAAAGTGCCAAGGCAGTCAGAAAGGAAGACTCCATATGAATGGGGCTTCAAGGGTGGGGTGGAGTCTACAAAGTGAGCAGAGGGAAAGGGCACCCCCAGCAGCAGGCATGACAACAGGACCTCTTGACAAAGCTAAAGACAGCCCAGCTGAGACAAAGATCCACATTCTTCGTCAAGAACATTCACGCCCCCCCTCCCTTCCCTCCCCACCCCACCCCCCATCCTAGGCTGTGGATAGAGTATATGTGTGTCTGCAAGAGGCTGGTCTTTAAACATCATGTCTTTAAAAATGATCACATGTGGGTCCCTGGGAGGCGGCGTTTCCTCAGGCTGAAGGCTAGTGGGCAGACAGTGCCAGAGAGGATTATAAATAACCCACGACAACATCCCTCCTAACCAATGCCTGGGCTCCGGCTCCAAGTGTCTCTCTCCTGTTTGACAAGATCCCAGATGGGTTCTAATGAACAGTTTTGCTTTCTCAGTTACATGCACCCAGGTTTTAAGAGGATCTAAAAGATCTGCTCCCCGTCCTCTTTTCTCCCTGCTTTTGGACAAACTGAGAGCAATTAACTGTATAGAAAGGTGTCAGAAAGGAGAGGTCTCATGGAAAGTAGCTGCTACAAAGAGCCTGATAATTTTACAAAGAGGTTTTCTGCCATGATCTCACCTTCATTTCTGAATTCAGTACACCCTGGGGAACCAGTAGCGAAACCAGTTGACATTGAGTCCATTCCAACTCATGGCAACCCCATGTACCTCAGGGTACAATTGTGTTCCGTGGGGTTTTCAGCAGCTGATTTGTTGGAAGTATATCACCAGACTTTTCTTCTAAGGAACCTCTGGGTGAACTTCAACTTCCAATCTTTTGGTTATAAATCAAGTATTTTAACTATTTGCACCATGTCAGGACTCCAAATCAATAGCTGTTGGTACTGTTAGGTGCGGTTGAGTCAATTACAACTCATACTGAAACACTACCCTGTCAGGGACTGACCTCAACATAGGGGTTTGGTTCACGAGAAGGAGATACCTGGCGGTAAAGATAGCAAAAGAATACACAGACAGACAGAAGAAGGGGGACAATGAGGCACCCCAAAGCCAGAGTGGATACATCACTGGTGAGCAGACTTGGGAGTACAGGCATCGTGGCCTTTGCAGGCAGCAACTCACTGCCCTGCAATCCTTACTGCATGCCCTCCAACCTGTAATGCACACCTGGGGAGGCCCGGGCCTCTGTTTTATTTAAGGGAGGAGCTTCACACCAAGCTGGGAGGGACTGAGGCAAGGTACAGCTAACATCAGTACTTTTCCAGACATTCAGGTAACTTTACATCGTACTCTGCTGGTTCGAATCCCAGGCCAGCAACTTGGTTTCTCAGGCTCAATTAACATATCTATAGCCCGAGCTCAGTTGGGGGAAGGTGAGAGGTAAGGACAAAAGGCTTGGGCGGAGTCCTGCTGCTTCGGCTTCCTGAGCCAGGTTTTCAGGAACTTGGCTGAATATCTAACACTTGGGAGAGATTCAGGCAGGATGGCTTTTTTGTCTGTAGAACAAAGAACTGTGAAGCAGCTAAGACGTTTTTAGTTAATCCTTTGGAGAAAGGCTTGACCTTGCAACTTTTACAGTCTGGGCTTTTAGGAAACTATTACATTTATCTGTGTATATCAAGGGCTTCTTGTCTGCAATTAATAAATATAACTGAACACTAAGATGAAAAACAATTTGCTATTGACTGCCAGTGGCCTCATTTGTTACACTCGGGCCTATAGGGCCTCGAATCTCTGACCAAGCTTACATGGTCTGCAACACTACCCAGTCCTCTGCTAGCCTCAAAATCATCTCTATGTTTGAGTCCATTGTTGCCGCCATTGTGTCAGTTCATCTCATTGAAAGTCTTCCTCTTTATCACCAACACTTCTACTTTACCAAGCATAATATCCTTTTCCAGAGACTGGTGCCTCTTGATAATATGTACAAAGGACATGAGATGAAGTCTTGTCATTATCAATTTTAAGGAAAATTCTGGATTGACTTCTTCCAAGACATATTTGTTTGTTCTTCTGGCAGTCCCTGGTACTTTTAGTACTCTTTTCCAACACCATAATTCAACTGCATCAACTCTTTTCCAGTCTTCTTTATTCAGTGTACAGCTTTCATATGCATATGAAGCAAATGAAAAGACCATGGCTTGGGTCAGGCACACCTTAATCCTCAAAGTAGCATCTCTGCTCTTTAACACTTTAAAGAGATCTTTTGCAGCATATTTGCCCAGTGTCATACAATTTCTTTTTGACTGCTGCTACCATGAACATTAATGTGGATCCAAGTGCAATTGTGGTGCTGTGGGTTAATGCAGCAGACTGCAAAGCTGTTTGAACTGCAAGATCGGTGGTTCAAGCTCACCAGCTGCTCCTCGGAAACCCTATACAGGGTCGCTATGGGTCGGAATCGACTCGATGGCACTTAACAAGAACAAGTACAATTAGTGAGTGAAAATGAATAGGCATTGACCATTTTGAATCAGAAAATCATATAGTTTGCTAGGCTGGGAATGGAAAATTGAAGAATGGTGTCTCCTTCATCATCAAAAAGAGCATTTCAACCTCTATCTTGAACTACAATGTTGTCTGTCTACAAGGAAGTCCAGTTAATACAACTATTATTCAAATGTACTCACCAAACAATAAAGTCAGTGATGAACAAATTGAAGAATTCTATCAAAGTCTTCAGTCTGAAATTGATCAAACATGCAACCAAAATGCATTGACAGTTATGGGTGATCGGAATGCAAAAGTTGGAAATAAAGAGGAAGGGTCAGTAATTGGAAAATATGGCCTTGGTGATAGAAAAGAAGATTACATGGTAGAATTTCACAAGACCAACGACTTCCTCATTACAAATACCTTTTTCAACCACATAAATAGTGACTATACACAAGGACCCTGCCAGAATCAAATCAATTATATCTATGGGAATAGACCATGGAAAAACTCAGTATCATCAGCCAAAATAAGGCCAGGGGTCAGCTGTGGAACAGACCATCAATTACTCACATTCAAGTTCAGGGTGAGGGTGAAGGTGAAGAAAATGAAAGCAAGTCCACGGGAGTCAAGATATGATCTTGAGTATATCCCATCTGAATTTAGAGACCATCTCAGGAACAGGTTTGACACATTGAATACTATTGACCAAAGACCAGAGTAACTAGTGAATGACATCAAGAACATCATACATGAAAAAAAAAATCATTAAGAAGTCAGGAAAGAAAGAAAAGACCAAAATGGATACCACAGGAAACTCTGAAACTTCCTCTTGAATGTACAATAGCTAAAACAAATGGAAGAAATAATAAATAAAAAAGCTGGACAGAAAGCTTCAAAGGGCAGCTTGAGAAGACAAGGTATTATAATGAAATGTGCAAAGACTTGGGATTAGAAATCAGTAGCTAAGTGTATGTAAATAGGATCCTCTCAGCAAGACCCTTTGGTCAAACAGGATCACACATGAGCTATAAGAATAGATCTAGCCTTTCATTCCAACCTGATGTGTCTGGTCTCAACTTTAATTTTAACTACTCTAAGAGCTTCAGTCAAACAGGACTTGTACTATTCACGCCCACTGCCCTTAAATGTCCCCATCTTCCAACTCTGGCTCCAACTTTCCTGCAGCTCACAAGACCTGAAAGTCTTCAAGTTCAAGCCCTAAGTTTCCCTCACAGCTCAGGATGCACGCACCCTTGCCACAGGCTCCTCCCTGGGTCCCTGGGCTCCAGACACACCTTCTCCACTGCAGACCTACCCCCTTTCATGGCGATTCCTTTCTATCTGACATCACAGTCACACTCCCCAGAAGAGGTGGAACTGAAGACAAGTCGTGCATGCTGCACTGTAGAGGAAAAGGAGGCAATTAAGAGTAAATCAAATTAGAGACCTGGATTCTACAGCTCCCTCTGGGAGGGTCAGGAAATACAACTGCATATTTAAGGCTGTAATGATTTCTGCAATAATGAAATGTGCTCAACCTTATTTGACACCATCTTCCCCAGAATTTTGACCACAGGGCCCTTTGTTTCCATAACCTTTTTTAGCAACCCCCTGGTGTGGTGTATCACAGATTCTGCACCCTCCCCCGTCAGGTTTGGAGGTCCTTGGGGTGGGATGCAATGAGTGCATGTTCTATGTGTCTTGTTTATAGTAGGTAGCAATAGTAAATGGGGCAATCCCCGTACAGCCGTGCAGCAAATAGGCTGGGGAGAAGGTAGATTCTATGTTGGGGTAGAAGGAGGGCTCTTTCCTTTTAAGCCATGGGCTGCCAAAAGAACTAACAGACCTGTGTTGGAAGAAGTGCAGGCAAGTGCTCCTTGGAGGCCAGGATGGCCAAACTTCATCTTTCATACTTCGGACATGTTGTCAGGAGGGACCAGTCACTGGAGAAGGATATCATGCTTGGTAAGGTGGAGGGTCAGAGAGAAAGAGGAAGACCCCCAGTGAGATGGATTGGCCAAGTGACAGCATCAATGGACTCAAGCATGGCAACAATTGTGAGGTTGGCCCAGGACTGGGCAGTGTTTTGTTCTGTTGTGCATCGGGTCGCTGTGAGTCGGTACCAACTCGATGACACCTGACAACAACAACAACAACAGGGCTGGTGCAGCACTGCAGGTTAATGTGCTGAACCGCAAGGTGGGCAGTTCAAGCTACCAGGAGCTCCTCAGAAACCCCATACAGGGTGGCTGTGAGTCCGTCGTGACGTGACAGTGCTAACAACAGCAACAAAGGCATAGTACTCAACAAGCAAGGTAAGCACAGATTTACGTGTGCTTGTCTACTAATCGGTTAAGAAGTAAATGCAAGTAAGCCCATGCTTACCTTGCTTTCTGGGCACTTCATCCCTGTCAGGACTGTACATTTGGAAGAAGGTTTTGATTCTGTAGGAAGATGCTGCGGGTCGGAAGAGAGACAGGTACCAGCCAGGCCTCAAAGCAGAATCATTGATAAGATGAAAAAATAGGAAATTGGTCACTATAGATTAGTAAGTAAGCACAAGTAAGCTGTGCTTACTGGGTAATATGACACTGAATCCTCTCCCCATTACCCTGCCATGTGCCCTCTCCCTTCTCCAAAATCAGAAGGATGGTGAACATCTCCAGGAAGTGACAAGTTTTTAACAAACCTCTCTAAGTCCCCCAGATAATGAAGTATGCTGGGAAAACTAGGGGCTCTGGGGTAGACATGCTGTCAGATCCCAACTCTCTCCCTTTCTGTGGGTGATATTAGGTTGTGTCAGCCCTCTGAGTCTCAGTTTCCTCATCTGTAAAAGAAGTATCATCATGCCTGCTCCACAAGGTTGGCATAAAGCCTACCTGAGATGCCTATAGGTGAGAATGAGTCCAAGCTTAGCACAGGAGGAGCTTCAAAGCATGTTATGTCCTGAAGTCAAGAAAGAGACAAAGGGAAGATTTTCCTATAAAGCCTTCAGAAAGAAACTTCAGCGTTGCCCTGGAAGGATGACTGAGACTTCACCAAGGAGTTGTCCTGGCCTGCCCTGTGGGAAGGGACAGCCCAGGGAAATAAAAACCCAGAGCACATCCTTGCTCTGTTCCTCAGTCCCACGGCTGTGGCATGGTGCCTGCCCCTGAGACCCCTTACCTCTCTCCATGCACACACAGAAAGTGGTAGGCTAATATTTGTTTGTTTCTATTCAGACGTTATTTTGAGGGGTATGGGTAGGAGGAATGGGGGTTAGGATTAGGTTTATGGCTAGGTTTAGGTTAGGTCAAGAGTTTTGTATAATGTTAGGAATATATTCAGTGGGTCAACCTACTCTGCCACCTTGCCCTGAAAAGTTACCTACAAAGGAGAACTCATAAATCTAAGCTCTCCTTTCTCAGCAGAAACCACTCAGGTAAGAAGACAAATAAAAATCTGAAAGTAACAAAAAAAAAAAAATCACCAACCAAGAATCATACACCCAGCAAAATTGTCCCTCAAATATGACAATGAAATTGGGACATTTCCAGTTGAAAGAATTTTAACTGGAATTAATAGCACTAGGATTAGTGTTCAGGTTAAGACTAGTGCTAGGAGTAAGACTTGGTATCATTTTAGGGTTATAGTTAGGTCTATTTTTATTAATTTATCCATTTTCTTGAAATCTACTTGATTGCCTCTTCACTTAGAAGTTGTATAACTACACTATTCCCACTTTTTACTTTGTGGGGGTTTTGTCATTGTTGTTGAACTAATAATATCTCTGTCTCCCTATTTTCCGTTTTAAATAATTGTTTGACTCAGGATACTTCTGTATCTGGGCTGAGTTCTGGGTAATAATGTTAAATATGTTAGTCTCAGGCTGCTGTCTTCTGTTGTTAGTTCTCTGTCCAAAGAACTCTCTAAAGAATATTTTGTAAAGTTGATCTGATTTTTACAAATTCTTTTAATTGGAAAATACTTTTAACTGGAAATGTCCCAATTTCATTGTCATGTTTGAGGGACAATTTTGCTGGGTGTATGATTCTTGGTTGGTGATTTTGTTGTTTCTTTCAGAATTTTATTTGTCTTCTTACCTGAGTGGTTTCTGCTGAGAAAGGAGAGCTTAGATTTATGAGCTCTCCTTTGTAGGTAACTTTTCAGGGCAAGATGGCAGAGTAGATTGACCCACTGAGCAGACAGATTCTCTGCAAAGAGGATATGGAAGATCAAGTGGTACAGATATGGATGGTGAATCTGGAACTCTGAGCTTCAAAGGCAAGGACAGAGAGGTGGACTGGAGGCTGACTGGGAGAGGGAACTGAGTGGAAGTGACAAGAGAGGAGACAGACAGGTGAGCTGTTGGCTAGCCTGGCACAGGGTGGGGTAGAAGGGCGCTGGGCATCTTGAGCTACTGTGAATGGCTGTTGATTGGTACAGTCACCTAGAGACACAAGGATTGTGGTAAAGTTGGCAGTGGGAGATGGGTATATTTCTCCTTGTTCCCCCACCCTCCTGGTAGCTGGGGACATGGCCAGTCCCCACCTTGTCCACCCAACATTCAGTGGCACCTTCTCTTGTGCAGCCTCTTCTCTGCCTGGAATCGAGCTCTGGGCATACCACCTGCCCATCTGGAGGTGCATGAATTTCATCTCAACAGGTCTTTATTGCTGTTATCTGTTTTGGGGAAACAGTAACTATGCCCATATGGTCTTGCTACAGCCATATTTCCTGAGGCCTCACCAATTGGGCAGGTGGTATTTCCCACTCCTGACCAATCATCATTAGCAGTGTGGTGCTGTGGGCTGATGTGCTAGAGTATAGAGTACAAAGTCAGCAGTTCAAGTTCACCAGCTGCTCCTCAGAAACCCTATGAAGGATCATTATGGGTCAGAACTGACTCAACAGAAGTTAACAACAACAACAACAACATCTGACAAACTCACCCTGAACAAACAAGGAACAGAACACTGTGTATACACTTCTAGTCTCTGTCACATCCACCGGGAGACAGGTAGTGAGTGCCTAACAGCCCCGCCAGCAAACAATCATCATTTACATATAACGAGAAGAACAGCATAATATCTCAGAGACAACAAACAATTTCAGCTTTCATGAACAAGTAAGACAGAGTGGCTCAAACAAGTAACGAAAGTACACAGCCATAAAACACAATACCTGAACTAGTACTGGAACTACCTGATATATCATTTCAAAATAGTAATATTTATGTACCGTTAATGAATTGGGGGAATGTTCAAGAAAGCTACAGACGAAACTAAGGAAAACAAACAAAACTTTGCAGAATTCAATAAGCACTACAAGAATTAACAAAACAACAAAAACATCAGAAAGCATGAAAAAACAGCAAATAGAAATGCAGAAGACTAACACAAAGAGTCAGAAATAAATAATACATTGAAGGGGCAAAGAAGTGCAATGAAATTAATGGAAGGCCAAATTAGTGAGATTGAAAACAAATAACTCATTAATTGTCTGGTGTGCCTCTGTTGGGTTTGCACTGGACTGCTAACTTCAAGATTGGCAGTTCAAACCCAACAGCTACTCCTTGGAAACCTTATACGGGGTCACTATGAGTTGGAACTAATGCAAGGGCACATAACAACAATAAGTGAAGATGAAAGGAATACACAAAGTCACTGTACCAAAAAGAAAAAGCATTGATGTTCCACCATTTCAAGAGGGAGAATATGATCAAGAACCAAATGGTACTGAAGGAAGAGGTCCAAGCTGCACTGAAGGCACTGGTGAAAAACAAGGCTCCAAAATTGACAGAAGACAAATTGAAATCTTTCAACAAACTGATGCAGGGCTAGAAGCACAAACTCATCTATGCCAAGAAATTTGGTAGACAGCTACCTGGCCAATTGATTGGAAAAGATCCATATTTGTGTGCTCATTTCAGAGAAAGGTAACCCAGTGAAACAAAGATATCATCAAATAGCATCATGAATATCACATGCAAGCAAAATTTTGCTGAAGATCATTAAAAACAGTTGCAACAATATATCGACAGGGAATTTCCAGAAAGTCAAACAGGATGCAGAAGAGGAAGTAAAACTAGGGATATCATGGCTGACATCAGATGGATCTTGGCTGAAAACAGAGAATACCAGAAAGATGTTTACTTGTTCTTTACTGACTATGCAAAGGCTTTCAACTGTGTGGATCATGGCAAACTATGGATAACACTGTGAAGAATAAACATTTCAAGGAACCTGTACTTGGTTGGACCAAGAGATTGTAGTTAGAACAAAACAAAGGGCTACTGAATGGTTTGAAATCAAGAAAGTTGTGTGCCAGAGTTGTATCCTTTCACCATACTTATTCAGTCTGTATGCTGTGCAAATAATCCTAGAAGCTGGATTCTATGAAGAAGAATGTGGCATCAGGATTGGAGGAAGACTCGTTATCAACCTGCAATAGGCAGATGATACAACCTTGCTCGCTGGAAGTGAAAAGGACTTAAAATACTTACTGATGAAGATCAAAGACCTTACCCTTCAGTATGGATTGCACCTCAACGTAAAGAAAACAAACATTCTTGCAAATAGACCAATAAATAACATAATGACAAATAAAGAAAAGATTGAAGTTGTCAAAGACTTCATTTTACTTGGATCCACAGTCAACACTCATGGAAGCAGCAGTCCAGAAATCAAACGAGGTATTGCATTAGGCAAATCTGCTGCACTAGTTCTCTTTAAAATGTTCAAACAAACAAAGTTTGAGGACTAAGGTATGTCTGACCAAAATAATGGTATTTTCAATAACCTCATATGTATGTGAAAGTTGGACAATGAATAAGGAAGACTGGAGAAGAATCGATGCATTTGAATTATGGTGTTGATGAAGAATAGTGAACGTCTCATGGACTACCATAAGAATAAACAAATCTAATTTGGAATAAGTACAGCCAGAATGTTTCTTAGAAGTCAGAATGGCAAGACTTTGTATGCCATACTTGGGACATATTATCAGAAGGGACTAGTTCATGGAAAAGGTCAACGAATAAATGGAGAGTCAGCAAAAAAGAGAAGATCCCCAACAGGGTGGATTGACATGGTAGTAGCAACAATGGACGCAAACATAACAATGTGAGGATGATTCAGAACAAGGCAGTATTTTGTTCTGCTGTGCATTGGGTCATAGTGAGTCAGCACCAACTTGACAGCATTTAGCAACAGAGAAGCAATCTGAAAAAAGAACTAAAATACCCAAATACCAAAGAAACCCTAAAAATTATGTGGGACACCATCAAAAGGAATAACTTACATGTGATAAGAATTCCAGAACAGGAAGAGACAGAAAAAGCAAAAAAAAAACCAGAAAATTGTCAAAGAGTTGTTGGAGAAAAACTTTCCAAATATCACAAAGAGGAAAAGCTATGTATTCAAGAAGCTGAACTCCAAATAGAATGTTGTTGTTGTTGTTAAGTGCCACCGAGTCTGTTCCAACCCATGGCAACCCTGTATGGGATTTCTAAGGAGCAGCTGGTGAGCTTGAACCACCAACCTTGTGATTCAAACTGATTTTGCAGTCTAGTGCATTAACCCATAGGCCACACCAGGATTCTGCAAACAGAACAGACTCCCAAAAAGAATCACCAAGACATATTATGATCAAATTCTCTAAAACCACAGACAAGAAAATAATCCTGAAAGAAGGTCAGCAAAAAAAAAAGTTACCTAAAAGACAGTTAGCATTTTGAGACTTTCTCCAGTTCTTTTAACCCCTAGGCCTTTATTCTTAAAGGACCTAGTTGTTGCTGTGTTAAGTGCCATCGAGTCGGTTCTGACTTATAGTGACCCTGTATAGGGTTTCTGAGGAGCAGCTGGTGAGTTTGAACCATCGACATTGCAGTTCAAACTGATCTTTCAGTCCAGCACATTATCCAACAGCGCTGCACCAGGAAACCAAAGGGCATAGAAGTCTGCACTAATGAACTGTGAAGTACAGTGAATTGCTTAATAAGCCTCTTCTAGCCATAGTCTTATAACTTCCAGCAAAAGATTGTGTGGGACCATGCAAAAAAGTTGCTCCTGGCCTACCAAAGAATTTAGAAAATTTGTTAATAACACAAAGAAAGTGCATGGTAACCTTGTGTGAGTGGGACTATGCAAATTCCTATTAAGGGAATTTGCAATTCCTATTAAAGGAATTGGTCTATTTTACCATCATGGGCTTAAAAAGAGCCAGTTCCAAAGTTGTGGGTGCACCACACTACCACTAAGAGAGATGAAATTGCAGTGGAGCGCATCCTTTGTGTCCCGAGTCCCTGAACTAGAAACCTCTTATACTCAGGAAACAGAGAGCTATAACTCTGGAGAAAGTGAGAAATGGTAAGAAGTCACAGCGGATAAACAGTGGCATCAAAGGCAGCAGAACTAGGAGAGTGGCAGGAGCCGTTGTAGTGGGCTTTGCAGTGCCCAGAGCAAGAAAGCTGAGCGCCCTGGAGCAGAAGGCTTACTGGCAGAGTGGAGTGCCTTCGGGCTCTTGACAGAGCCAGACTTGCTGAACCACCACCTAGAGAGCTGAACACCTTCAGGCCAAGATTTATTGTGGAGTTGGGTGCCTCTGGGCACTTAGAGGAGAGCTAAAGAGCTTTGTTATACTTGTCTGAGTTGGGCAGAGGTTGGGTAGGCATAGGAGGCCCAAGGGGCCAAGGCTCAGGAGGGCCAAGGCTAGGGAGAGGCTTGCCTGTGGGGACAACCAAGAAGTTGTGTCCGAGTCCTTCCCTAGGTGGTGCAAACAGTTAACTCACTCAGCTACTAAACAGAATGTTGGTGGTTCAAGTCCACTCAGAAGTATCTCAGAAGAAAGGTAATTTATTGAAAAATCAGCTATTTAAATGTTACGGAATGCAGTTCAACTCTGACACACATGGTATCTGAGTCAAAATCAACTCAGCAGTAATTGTTACCTGGTAAGCTTCCACCCTGCTGTCTTTCTGGGCTGACTCACCATGGTAAAAATCAGTTGCCATATCGGTAAGCAACGGCAACTATGGAGCACAAGCGTACTCTGACACACATGGCGTCAACTTGAATTGGATTCTACTCTACAGGGATTGGTTTGGGCTCTGGGATAGGAGGTATGGGAGGAAACTTGATGGGTAGAACCAGTGTTCCCAATCCAGTCCCTATGTCTGGGTTCTCTTAGGAGCAGGGCCTGGGGAAGAGTAATTGAAGGAGCGATATGAATGGAGTAGTTTGTTAGTAGTTCCAGAGAAATGAGCCCTGGAAGCCCTCCCCAGGCAGGCAGCAACACTTCTAGCTAGATGGAATCAAGTAAAGGAAAGTCTGCATACAACCTGTGGTCCAGGAAAAGCTGCAGAAGAGGTCTCAGGCAGCCTCCGGTTTTCATGTCTCAATAGATAGCAGACACAGGAGAAGGATGCTATGCGTGTCTGAGACAGGCCTGAAGAATCAGAGCGCACCGCTGAGCCTGAATGGGGTTGCCAACAGTGCAAACAACGTCCTAACACCACCTACAGGGAATCACACCTAAAAATTACCGAAAGGACAGATCCGCCAAAGCCAGGTGACTCCGAGAACTCAGTAAATACCCTTCCTTGTCCACCCCAATACAAGCTGAAACTTCCAGAAACTCACACACCCCAAGGAAAGGGGAAGACCACAACCCCACAAGGTCCTTTGTCCCTCTTTTGCAGGAGCCCCGATGGTGCTGTTGGCTAAGCATTAGACTGCTAACCACAAGGTCAGCAGTTCAAACACACCAGCTGCTTCACAAGAGAAAGGTGAGACTTTCTGCTCCTGGTAAGATTTAGAGCCTCTGAAATCCTACACAGAATCATTATGGGTCAGAACTGACTCACTGGCAGCGAATGGGTTTGTAGAATGGGAACCAGCAGCAGAAGTTGAATTGTTACAGGACTCCTTGCTGGAGGTCCCACAGAATCACTCTTGATGTCACCTTCTACCTCCCCTGGGGTCTGGAGAGGAGTTTTTCATGGAAAGTTGACTCCACTTTACCCAGGGCTCCTTGAATGCCAGCCTTGTGGCCCTTGTGAAGGTAGATGTTTTCCCCACTGGATCATGTGTCCTTGGCATTAACAATTGAATGATATGATATGCTGTATAAAGCCCATAATGCTATTCCTAGTAAGATTGTTGTTGTTGTGAAGTGCCGTCGAGTCGGTTCTGACTCACAGCGACCCTGTATAGGATTTCTGAGGAGCAGCTAGTGAGCTTGAACCACTGACCTTGCAGTCTAATGCGTTAACCCGCAGCATCACCCCAGGACTCCTAGTAGAGATTAAGCCCTTAAGCCCTCCGTAAAAGGTAAATGTTAAGACTTCAGCTGATTTACTTTGGACGCAATGTCAGGAAAGGCCAAAAGCTAGGAAAGCATGCTTGATAAAGAAGAGAACCAGTGGAAACTAGGGGAACCCTCAATGAGATGGATCAACACAAGAGCTACAACAATGAACCCAAACATACAACACACGTGAAGATGGCAGAGGACTGGACAATGTTTTGTTCTGTTGGCATGTGGTACCCATGAGTCCAAGCCAACTCAGAGGCAACTACCACCACTTTGAGTTGGGTGGCTATCTCACTGTTCTTGTTACCTCACAAAATGCACCTTTTCACCACTCCCCTCTGCTTGGTGTATCTCTATCTGCTACCCCTTCCCTTTGGGCAAGAAGAAAGGGTCCCACGATGCAGTGTAAACTGAGCTTGGCAGGTGGAGGCTAACACCTCACATTTCTCCGGGACATTATGCTCAGAATGAGTCAAGGGTCACCACTCTGGCCATCCGCAGGACCTGGCAGGAGGGAAGGAGAGGGCCCATGGACTGGGTGGAATAGGGCTAAGCCAGTCTACCTCTGGTTCCATGCAGTTAGGGAGGCCAGACCTGGAAGGACCCAGGGGAAAGGTCCCTCCAGCCCTTGCTGTAGGAGGTAAAGGAAGCCCCACACAGTGGAGCTGAGACAGAAGCCAGTCCTGCCCTACAGCTCCTGTGTCCCCCTGCTCCCTCCCTAGTTTTGCATCCCTCCTCTGGGGCTCAGGGGAGGAAGACTAGAGGGATTACTGACTCCCCATGCCTAATGATGGCATCGCTTGCTTCCTTGGATCAAGTCCCAAAGGGGTGGTCCTGTGAAGACAGGAGGGAGCGGAACAGCTGGCTAATCCCTCTGCACACTCTCCTAACAACAGCTCCGCATCATGGACTCCTCCTTCGGGCTCTGCACGAGGTGAGCAAGCTCCTGGCAGCTACCCGCCAGCCTGTGGGGTCCTGAAGGCCAGAATGAAACAGTCATCTGTGGGCAGGCAGGAGGGGCCCATTCCATCTGCAGATCCTGTCAAGGGGAGTTCTAGCCAATTCACATGTTGTCATTAATGCCTCCTATGGGCCTTACCTGTGCAGGCTTGGAGGGGCTATAGGGGAGAAGAAAAGCCCACAGTCTGCTCAGGGCCTCCAGATCCCCAAGCAGATCCCCTGGTTCTGTGGGTGGCTTCATCTTCATCCCTCACCCTCTTGCTTTATGCAGGCATTCTGACCACCGGACTGTCTCGGTGTCCCAATGTCCTTCTGCACACTTGGGGCCAATGTATCTCCTACCTCCAGGTGAGTTCTGGACCCACCCTTCCTCTCTACACATTCTACTCCTGAACACACCTGCCTTTTCCAGGTGAGCAGACGTTTGACATTCAGGTGATGTCTTCCCCTGCACAATCAGTCCCTGTAACAACTTTAATCATCCACCTGAGTGGGGGTCATGAAACCCCCATCAACTTGCTCCGGACCTTCCTCCTAACTGTTCCACTGCCAATTCTCAATGGACGTTGTCATAGTTGGTTCCAACTCGTAGCCACCCTGTTTAGGGTTTCCAAGGAGCGACTGGTGAGTGTGAACCACCAACCTTGCAGTTCAAACCAACCTTGCAGTCCAGTGCTTTTACCCACAGTACCACTGCCCTTGGTATTATTAGAGCAAGCTCAGGGCTCTAGCCACTGCCTCCTCCTAATAGTTGCCACTGCCTGTGATAGGTCATGCTCAGACCTACTGTGGGTTTGATAATACAGTGACATACAGATAGCAGGTATGTAAAACTCCAGGGAAGCAAGGTGACAGCAGACACTTGAATGCTGATGGCAGACCATGGCGGAAAAAGCAGTGATACACAAAGGAACATTATAAACCAAGGAGAACAAATCCATTCCCGAGTTAAACTCACCAGCAGGGAGCATCTCTCAAACTTCACATTACATCCAACGCCGAGAAGAACCTGCATCTCCAGGTCATGGTCATGCATGCTCCAGTTCCTGATCTGAGCACTTCTAACACGGTCTATCAACTTGGTGAAAGCCCATTGAGTGGGACACTTGCAATTCATACCCTCTTCTCTAAAGTATATTGTTGATTAGTACCGTTGAGTCAGTTATGACTCATAGGGACCCTGTACAGATTTTCCTTTCTCATAAGCATGTGAAAGCTGGACAGTGAATAGGAAAACCGTAGAAGAATTGATGCCTTTGAGTTATGGTGTTGGAGGAGAGTATTGAAAGCACCATGGGCTGCCAAAAGAACCAATAGATCCCTTTTGGAAGAAGTGCAGCCAGAGTTCTCCTTGGAGGCCAGGATGGCCAAACTTCGTCTCTCATACTTCGGACATATTGTCAGGAGGGACCAGTCGCTGGAGAAGGATATCATTTTTGGTAGGGTGGAGGGTCAGAGAAAAAGAGGAAGACCCCCCCAATGAGATGGATTAGCCAAGTGGCAGCATCCATGGACTCAAGCGTGGCAACAGTAGTGAGGTTGGCCCAGGATGGGGCAGTGTTTCGTTCTGTTGTGCATAAGGTTGCTATGTGTCGGTACTGACAACAACAACAACAACAGAGTTTTCAAAATGCGGCTGGTGGCTTTGAACCACCAAACTTGCAGTTCACACCAACCTTGTGGTCCTAGTGTACTATGGTTTCATTTTAGACGTCTACAGGAGAAGGCATTGTGCTTGCAGCTGAGCATCTCTGATCTTCTAGGTTCTTCACAGTGGGCGGCCATTGTTCAGTTCTAAACTCTGAGGAGACTTAGAAAGTGAAGCTGCATAAAGACCCACGTGCGTCCCCACGTCCTGATCTTATGTCCATTCTTGGCATTGTTTGTCTGCTGGTCAGTGGAAAAATGAAGCGAGAGCATTCATGAAGCAAGTTCAGCTTGTCCTCACTCATCTTGGTCAGCCTTGGGGCCTCCAGAGCAAAACTCCTTCATGTATCTGAGGGCAGACTCATCATGTAGCCCAGCTCTTCCCCTAGGAGAAACACATGGATTTTGTCAGTCCCCCAGGACCTCGTAACCTCTCTGGTATAAAATCTGATGTTGTTAAGTGTCACCAAGTAGGTTCTGACTCATAGCAACCCTGTATAGAGTTTCTGAGGTTATTAATCTTTACAGGAGCAGAAAGTCTCATCTTTCTCCCTCAGAGTGGCCAGTGGGCTAGAGTCACCAACCTTTTGGTTCAAAGTCCAGTGTTTATCCTACAGAGCCCACTGTATAAAATAAGATCACAAGTGTGCCAACGGTAGTGAGGATGGCCTAGGATTGGGCAGTGTTTTGTTCTGCTGTGCATAAGGTCACTATGAGTCGGTACCAACTTGATGGCACGTAACAACAACAACAACAATGCCTTTTAATTTACAAATAGAAAAAATGAGGCCCAAAGGTGGAAGGAGCTTGCCTCAGGTGGTTTTATGTCTAACTCCTCCTTTGGCATGCCCTAAGTCCTGGTGTGGAGTCCTGGTATGGCGCTGTGGGTTAATGCGCCAGACTGCCAAAGCCATTTGAACTGCAAAGTCAGCTGTTCAAGCTCACCAGCTGCTCCTTGGAAACCCTATACAGGGTCGCTATGGGTCAGAACTGACTCAACAGCACTTCACAACAACAACAACAACAAGTCCTGGTGTGGCATCGTGGGTCCATGTGCTGGACTGCAAGGTTGGAAGTTCAAACTCACTAGCCATTCCTTGGAAACCCTATACAGGGCTACTACGGGTTGGAACCCAACTCAGCGGCACTTACCAACAACAACAGCAAATCTTCACCTAGCTCTGAGGTTCTCAAGGATAAAGACTGGTATTACCCACTCTTGAGCCTCTTGCCGTGCCAACATGCAATCACCATGCCGTGATTGTGAGTGGGCTTATGTAGGGGCCTCCTTCTTTGAGAGACTGCTACACTGGACAGATGTTACGTGGGGAAGGGCATGCATTTCTAGTGCCCCTCAGGAGGTTTCCAACACAGAGGCAGCCTTCATGGTCCTCTCTGATTTCCAAAGCTGGTTGGCACTGAACCCCCTTGTCCCAGGGAAGAAAGGGCATTCCTTTTCTGGCTCTGTGTTCCAGCTCCCAGTGGCCTCCAGAGAGAACATCTTTGTAGTAACCTTCCAGGGGTTGGTCAGTGCAATTCTTGGGGCAAAAGCAGCTAAACCTGATGGGCGTGTGGGGAAAGCAGAGGTGTGGGGAAGAATGAGACAAACGGGGTGTTTGGGTTTTGTCCTGCCAAAGTAAAGGAAACCCCATGCCTTCTCTCCTTTGCTAAAATTTTTTCCACATACTGTGGGTTAATGCACTGATGCCAGGATGGTTTGAACCACAAGGTCAGCTGTTCAAATTCATCAGGTGCTCCCTGGAAGCCCCATACAGGATTGCTATGAGTTGGAACCAACTCGACAGCACTTAACAACAACGCATGCATTCACATCTTACCTATTCTTTGCATCATCCTTCACACAACACGGATTTCTTGTTTATTTGTTCATATATTCATGTACTCATTTATTCCTCCATTGGCCTATCCCTCCTCCAGACGCTCATTCATTCATTTTCTTCTCAATAAACTGGTAAACCTGAGTGCTGCTCAACTATTCTCCGCTCCCTTCTCTGGTGAGCAGTGGGCTTGCACGTCGTGGACCCCTTGTGAAAGACAGGGTCACCTGACTAGTCCTGACCAATGAGTTTTGAGTGTGTTGACACACTGCTCAGATTTCATGTTGTTGTTGTTAGGTGCCGTCGAGTCAGTACTGACCCATAGCGACCTTATGCACAGCAGAATGAAACACTGTTTGATCCTGGGCCAACCTCACTACTGTTGCCACGCTTGAGCCCATTGATGCTGCCACTTGGCCAATAAAATCTCTATGAAATCTGGCACTGTGAGCTAATGTGCCAGACTGCAAAGCTGTTTGAACTGCAAGTTCGGTGGTTCAAGCTCACCAGCTGCTCCTTGGAAACCCTATACAGGGTCACTATGGGTCGGAATCGACTCGATGGCACTTAACAACAACAACAACCAGGATAAACTGGAGTCCTGGCGTGGTGCTGTGGGTTAATGCGCCAGACTGCAAATCCGATTATACTGCAAGTTCAGTGGTTCAAGCTCACCAGCTGCTCCTCGGAAACCATATACAGACAGGGTCAATATGGGTCGGAGTCAACTAGATGGCACTTAACAACATCAACAGCAAGGCCTTTCTTTGCAAGTGTAAGACTCTTCAGAGAATGCCTCCCCTCTGCCACAGGGACCAGCAGCATTCATTCCATAAGTGTTTTCTCTCAACAGCCCAGGTCCCAAAGTGAGGCGGCCTTGACTCTGAACTCCCAGCCAACTGAGGCCGCCCTGGAGATACCTCACTTCCAGCTCCCTTCCACAAGAGCTGCTGCCAGAGCAGAGCTGATGGCAACTTCCAGTTGTGCTTCTGTGTGTTCAGGTCAGGTCATGCTTGCCTTTCTCAGGCTGCTCCCCCAAAATGACTCAGTGTGGCTTAGATACTCAAACCAAGGCAGCATTCCTGCCCAATGTGGAATTCCTCAGCTTGGGATCTCATTGACAACCTGGCCCAGACTTTCTCAGAACTGGGAATGGTCTGAGGTTCTTCCAACCCAATCTCCCCTTTGCTGTCTCCTTTCCCTACATTCACATTCACATCTGCATCATGGCTGAAGATTCTCCATTCTCATCCTTGCTGCCACCTCCGGTATCCTTCACAGGGTGTCTTCCCTAATAAATGCACATCCAACTAACCCTAGAGCCTGCTTGTTAGAGGATTCAAGTTTACAAAGGATATGCACAAGCAAGAACTCACCCTTTAGTGGGCATTGGCAGCTACGGCATAACTTAACCTCACCCGTCCACTCTACTCTCAGCAGCCATTCACCTACAGACATTGGCAGTGCTCTTCCCCATCTGTCATGTGTGTGTGTTCACTCCCGTCTCTCATCTGGACACACCTGCCATATACACAGCTCTAGCTCCTGATGGACAGATTCCTTCCCTTGGCCGCCCAGGTTCCTTGAAAACAACCCCTACCTGCCTCACTCCCATCCCTGTCCAACATCTTGGAGATGCTGTAGAAAGTAGAGACAGTGTCAGGCTCAGCTGATTGGAGCACGGGACATCAATCATCCCACACAAAAGCCACCCAACTGAAAACTTAAACAATGCCAACCCAGTCTCAGGCAGCAAAGGGGCCCCGCCTCATGTTGGAGATGAAGCAAGCAGATGTCAGCACAGAGAGCCAAGCAGAGTTTTAGAAATGAGACACAGCAGGGGTTGCTGCTGTCAAACCAGCCCCATCCCCCCACTTACTCCTTCTAAGCAATGGACTCATCCACAGCCCCACCACTCACATCTCTGGCTTCATTCCCCTCCTCATTAGCCCATGAGAAGGGTTCCTATAGGCTACATCTTTGGAGACCCAGGAATACCCCCAACGCTCCTGGGACCTGGATGGCCCTTTTCCCAGGGACTCTAACTGGGTGCTGACAGGGAATCCAAGAGTCAGATAATTGAACCCTGCCTCCCTTCTTTCCTGGTCTTTACTCCATATGGTTTCTGGAGTGTTCATCATAAAATCCATCAAGAGCCCTCAGTAACTCATCATTATCCTAAGGAGAAAGTTTGAACAAGCTTAGCATGCTATTTCATGGCTCCATGGTCTAACTCCAAACATCTCACTTCCTGCCACCTCCCTGAAAACACACTTACTAAAAACTGAAAACTAAACCTATTGCCTGTGAGGAGATTCTGATTTAAAGTTACCCTACAGGACAGATTCATAGAATCTGATTCATAGAATTTCTTGGCTCTGGTAGAGTGGATGGTGTCTTCAAACCGCTGATCTTTCAGTTAGCAAATGAGCACTTTAACCACTGAAGCATCTAGACTCTTCACACACTTTATCTACTCACATCCAATCATCCCAAGCTGTTTCCTTTTCCTAAGGAACTCATAGGTTTGGCCAACTTTTGCTTTTTTGAATTTGCTCTCTGCTGAATCTCCCTACTTTCTGCCTCTCCACCAGGAAGACTCCATATTGTTCCTAAGGACACAGCTCAAAGGTGACCTTCTTTGTGACCCCCTGACTCAGCTGCTCTGAAGGGAGTTCATTGGCCTCTGTATCCCATGGGGTGTGGTTAGAACAGGAACAATTCCTTGCTTGGCTGCCTCATAAAAGGAACATTGAGAAAAAATCCTGGATTTGTTATCAGCGGGATTTGGCACTTGGTCACAGTCCTGCCACTTCGAGAAAGTTGCCCAACCTCTTTGAGTTTCTTGTTTGGGGGCCTGTCAAGAGTAAAAGACAATACTAATTACTGCAAAGAGTACTTGTGAGGACTTAAAGGGACACACAGCACACAGTCCTGGTATGTTTCTTTATTCAAGGACCCAGAGGAAATCTTCTGGAAGGGCACATACAACAAGACTAACTCTGGTTGTCTCAGTTTGGGTGAGATTTATGGGGATCATTTCTGGTTTTGTTTTTCTTGTCTAGTTTTTTCTATAACAGAGGGTAAGTTTAAAAAGTGTTGCTACAAAAAGCATTGCTATTGTTTCTCTACAAAAGGAGCTCTGGTAGCGTAGTGGTTACAAATCAGGCTGCGAGCCGCAAGGTCAGCAGTTTGAAACTACCAGCTGTTCCGCAGGGGGAAGATGAGGCTTTCTGCTCCTGTAAAGATTTGCAGCCTCAGAAACCTTGTACAGGGTCACTATGAGTCGGAACCGACTCCACAGCACATAACAACAACAACAACAACATTGTTTCTCTACAAATCCTTCACCTACCTCTACGCACTTCTGAAGGGAGTGTTTCCATCTTTCTAGCCCTTCTACACCACCACTCATTGGTAAGTTTTCATACTGTGGTGTCGTGCATGATGCTGTGATGTTGGACTCTATGCTCCCAGCATTTTAAATACCAGCAGGGTCACTCATGGTGAACAGGATTCAGAGGAGTTTCCAGACGAAGACAGAGTAGGAAGAAGGAGAGACAGACTAGTTCTGAATGTTTAGCCACTGAAAACCTTATTAATAGCAGAGGAACGTGGTAAGATAGAGTGCCACAAAACGAAAACAGGATGAAGAGCACCAGAATATTGTCAGATAAAGTACCAAAAGATGAGCCTCTCAAGTTGGAGGCACTAAAAATATGACTGGGAAAAGAGCCGACTCTTCAAAGTAGAGTTGACCATAATGATGTGAATGGAATAAAATTTTCAGGACCTTCAATTGTTGATGGAGTACAACTCAAAATGAGAAGAGACAGATGTGGTGGTGGCTGTGTGCTGTGGAGTCAGCTCCGACTCATAATGACCCTGCATAGGGTTTCTGAGGCTGTAAGCCTTTACGAGAGCAGAAAGACTCATTTTTCTCCCACAGAACAACTGGTAGTTTCGAACTACTGACCTTGAGGTTATTTGTAAACATTATGCTTCCAGGGCTCAAAAAGAAGGAATGCACAAAGTATGACTCTAGGGAAGTTGGAAGTTGCAAAAATGAAATGGAACACATAAAGATCGGTATCCTAGGCACTAGTGAGTTGAAATGAACAAGTATTGGACATTTTGAATCTGGAAGTCATATGCCAAGAACAATAGTCTTAAGAGGAATGGCATCGCATTCATCATCAAAAAGTACATTTCAAGATGTAACTTTAAATACAATGCTGTCTGATAGAATAATATCCATATGCCTATATAGACCAATTAATACCACTACTATTCAAATTTATTCACCAACCACTTAAGTCAGTGAAGATGAAATTGAAGAATTCCAACAACTTCTTCAGTCTGAAATTGATCAAACATGCAATCAAGATGTATTGCTAATTATTGGCAATTGGAATGTAAAGAGAAAGTATTGGAAACAAAGAGAAAGAACACTAGTTGGAAAATATTGCCTTGGTGATAGAAATGTTGCTGAAGATCGCATGATAGAATTTTGCAAGACCAACAACTGCTCCATGGAAAATATCATCTTTAAACAGCATTAAAGGCTACAATGCACATGGACTTCACCAGATGGAATTCACAAAAATCAAATTGACATTGACATTGACATTGACATTGACTACATCTGTGAGAAGAGATGATAAAAAGCTCCACATCATCAGTCAAAACAAGGCCTGGAATAAAATGTGAAACAGACCAGCAATTGCTCATTTCCAAGTTCAGGCTGAAACTGAAGAATGTTAAAACAAGTCCATAGAGCCAAAATATGACCTTGAACATTTCCTACCTGCATTTATGTTGTTTTGTTGTTATGTGCCGTGGAGTCCATTCCGAATCATAGTGAGTTTCCAAAGCTGTAAATCTTTACGGGAGCAGAGAGCCTCATCTTTCTCCATGGAACAGCTGGTATAGACCTGAATTTATAGACCATCTCAAAGACAGATTTGATGTATTAAAACTAATAATTAGCAGTGTTGAGGGATTACATTTAGAGCATGATTCAGGAAAAAAGCAAAAAGGTCATTAAGAAGACAAGACAAGAGAAAGAGATCAAAATGGATGTCAGAAGAGACACCGATGTTAAAGAAAATGGAAAATACGAGGAGGTAAAAGAGCTGAACAGAAAATTGCAAAGGGCAGCTTGAGAAAACAAAGCCAAATACTATAATAGAAAACCAAAAGGGAAGAAAAATTTCAGCATTTTTCAAGGTGAGAAAACTGAAGAAAAGAATTTAAGCCTCGTTGACTTGCAATATTAAAGGATTCCCAGTGTGGGCCTGCAGGACAAATCACTGGACTGCAAGATTGGTTTGAATCACGAGGTCACGGTTCAAACATAACCAGCTGTTCTTTGGAAACTCTGTGCAGGATTACTATGAGTCAGAACCTAACCGAGGGAACTCAACAACAACATGGGCAAAATACTGAAGGATATAGAAAACATCAAAAGAAGATGGAGGGACTAAACAGAGTCACTGTACTAGAAAGAAATGGTCTATGAACCATTTCAAGATGTATCATATGTTCTAGAGCCAACGGTACTGAAGAAAGAAGTCCAAGGTGCACTGAAGGCATTGGCAAAGAACAAGGTTCTGTGAATAGGTGAAATGTAAACTGAAATCTTTCAACAAACTGATGCCACACTGGATGCACATCTCTGCCAAGAAATTTGGAAGACAGCTACTTAGCCAACTAATTGGAAGAGATCCGTACTTGTGTCCATTCCAAAGAGAGGTGACCCAACAGAATGCAGGAATTATCAGACAGTATCATTAATATCACATGTAAGTAAAATGTTGCTAAAGATAACTCAAAAACTGCTGCAACTATACATTGACAGAAAATTGTCAGAGGTTCAAGCAAGATTTAGACAAGGATGAGAAACAAGGGATATCACTGCAGACATCAGATGGATCTTTGCTGGAAGCAGAGGATACCAGAAAGATGTTTACTATGTAAAGGCTTTCTAC